>NW_004443949.1:12082044-12093831 GCF_000243295.1 Trichechus manatus latirostris | reverse complement strand
CTATTTTTTCTTCTATGAACTTTATAGTTTTAGGCTTTATATTCAGGTCTTTGATCCATTTTGAAGTCGTTTTTGTATATGGTGTGAGGTATGGGTCCTGTTTCATTTTTCAAAGCATGTATTTTTGTTTTAAAAATCCGAGAGTCTGGTGCATATTCTGCTCGTAAGTTATTTGTGAGTAAATTATGCAATTAACCAATTAGGGTTAGATTGTGGAAATTGCTCTATGAATAATGGCTGATCTTTTATTGTGATAAATATGTATATATAACAAAACATTTGACATTTCAACAATCATCACATGTACAGTTTAGTGACATTAACTATGTTCATTGTGTTGTTTAAACATCACCATTAACCATTTCCAAATTATAGCATCACTTTTCTCGGAAGCTCAGGGTCCCCTAAGCAGTGAGAAAGTAAAAGTGGTGAGTGTAAGTTCAGAGATAAGTGAAAAACACTAAAACTTTATGCCATGTTTGATTATAGTATAGGTACTGCGTTCTTCCCTAAAGCTTATCTTACCACTTATCTCCATGATAAATATTGTTGTTAGGTGCCATCCGGTCATTTCCAACATATAACCACCCTATGTACAACAGAAAAGAACACTGCCCAGTCCTGTGCCATCCTAACAATCATTGCTATGTTTGAGCCAATTATGCAGCCACTGTGGAATCCATCTCATTGAATGCCTTCCTCTTTTTTGCTGACCCTCTATCTTAACAAGCATAATGTCCTTCAAGGACTGCACCCTCTTGATAACATACCCACAGTAGGTGAGACAAAATCTTCTCATTCTCTTTTCTAAGGGGCATTCTGGTTGTACTTCTTCCAAAACAGATTCATTTGTTCTTCTGTCTGTCTGTGGAATATTCAATATTCTTTGCCAACACCATAATTCAAAGGTATCAATTCTTCTTCAGTCTTCCTTATTCATTGTCCAGTTTTCACATGCATATGAGAAGATTGAAAATACCATGACTTGGGTCAGGCACACCTTAGTCCTCAAAGTGACATCTTTGCTTTTTAATACTTTATAGAGGTCTTTTACAGCAGATTTGCCCAGTGCAATGTGTCCTTTGATTTCTTGACTCCTGCTTCCATGGGTGTTGATTGTGAATGCAAGTAAAATGAAATCCTTGACAACTTCAATCTTTTCTCCATTTATCATGATATTGCTTAATAGTCCAGTTCTGAGGATTTTTGTTTTCTTTATGTTGAGGTGTAATCCATAGTAAAGGCTGTTGTCTTTGATCTTCAGCAGTAAATACTTCAAGTCCTCTTCACTTGCAGCAAACATAGTTGTGTCATCTGCATATCTCAGATTATTAACGAGTCTTCCTTCAATCCTGATGCTGTGTTTTTCTTAGTATAGTCCTGGTTCTCGGATTACTTGCTCAGTATACAGATCCAATAATTATGGTGAAAAGATACAACCCTGATGCACACCTTTTCTTATTTTAAACCATGCATTATCTCCTTGATCTGTTCAAAGGGCTATATCTTGAGCTATGTACTGGTTCCTCATGAGCACAATTAAGTATTCAGAATACCCATTCTTTGCAACATTATCCATAATTTGTTATGATCCGCACAGTCAAATGCCTTTGCATAGTCAATAAAACACAGGTAAGCATCTTTTTGATATTCTCTGCTTTTAACCGAGATGTAACTGACATCAGCAATGATATCCCCCATTCTACGTCCTCTTGTGTATCTGTCTTGAATTTCTCACAGTTCCCTGTTGGTGTGCTGCTGCAACCATTTTTGAATTATATATTCAGCAAAACTTTACTTGTGTGTGACATGAATGGTATTGTTCAGTAACTTTTACATTTCATTGGATCACCTTCCTTTGGAATGGGAACAAATATGGATCTCTTCCTGTCAATTGGTCAGGTGGCTGTATTCCAAATTTCTTGGCATAGACTAGTGTGCACCTCCAGCACTGCATCCATTTGGTGAAACATCTCAGTTGGTATTCCATCATTTCCTGGAGCCTTGTTTTTTCACCAATTCCTTCAGTGCAGCTTGGACTTCATCCTTCAGCACAGTCGGTTCTTGATCATATGCTAACTTCTGAAACGATTGAATGTTGACCAGTTCTTTTTGGTACAGTGACTCTCTGTGTCCCTTCCATCTTCTTTTGATGCTTCCTGTGTCGTTCAATATTTTGCCCATAGAATCCTTCAATATTGCAACTCAATGCTTGAATTTTTTCTTCAGTTCTTTCAGCTTGAGAAATGTGGAGCTTGTTCTTCCCTTTTGGTTTTCTAACTCCAGGTCTTTGCACATTTCATTATAACACTTTACTTTGTTTTCTCGATCTGCCTGTTAAAATCTGTTCAGCTCTTTTACTTGATCATTTCTTCAGTTTACTGTAGCTACTCTGTGTTCAAGAGCAATTTTCAAAGTCTCTTCTGACATCTACTTTGCTCTTTTCTTTCTTTCCTGTCTTTTTAATGACTTTTGCTTTCTTCATGTATGATATCCTTGATGTCATCCCACAACTTGCCTGGTGTTCAGTCCTTAGTATTCAATGTGTCAGATCTATTTTTCTGGAATGAAAATTTCAGAAATCTTCATTTGGCTCATGAAGAACTGTTAGGGGATCCTAGAGGCTGGAGACACCTAATTAATTAGTACTCCAGCAGATATCAGACACATCTAGTCATCTCCCCCACCACGTCACTCACTTCCTCTAAGCAGTTTTGCAGACCTTCTGGAGAGCCCCAGACAGGTCCAGATCTAACCAGCTCAGAATGGTCAGACATGCACAGAACAGACAAAGATGATCAACAGATGACCCTGGGCTGCCATGCATGCTCAATAACACAAGAGAACTCATTTCAAGGAAAGCAAAATCTCATGTCAAGGAACCAAAATCACCAGATATATGCTATCAGCAGTAGCTGAGCCCATTTCAAAAGCAAAGAGTCCGTCGGCCACTTCCGGGCCAAGTCTTAGCCCCTCCTCATCATAAATAATCAATAGAAACATGAATAGTTAACCTTTCTGATCCTGCCCACAGCTTTCCTCTACTTCTATATAAATATGTATAACATAAAATGTAATTGCTCTTTCAAATCAAGGAACTCAGTCTGAAGTCAATACCTCTGAGTTTCCACTTGCTAGCCTGCAAAATAAACTCTTCCTCTCAAAACCAGCATCAGAGAAATTGGCTTCTTGCATGCTGGGAGTGGACTCATTGGTCCGGTTTCAGAACCTGTGCATAGACCAAGAGGCAGTCTTTTGATTAGAACAAGGGGATACTGCATGGTTTAAAATCAGGAAAATCACCGCAGTTATTCAATCTTCATGCAAGCAAATAATCAGAGAAGCTGGACTATATGAAGAAGAATGTGGCATCAGAATTGGACGAAGACTCATTAGCAATCTTCAATATGCAGATGACACAACCTTGCTTGCTGAAAGCAAAGAGAACTTGAAGCACTTACTGCTGAAAATCAAAGACAACAGCTTTTAGTATGGATTACACCTCAACATAAAGAAAACAAAAATCCTCACAACTGGACCAATAAGCAATATAATAATAAGTGGACATAGTATTGAATCTGTCAAGAATTTCATTTTACTTGGATCCGTAATCAATGCCCATGGAAGCCGCAGTCATGAAATCAAACAACATATTGCCTTGGGCAAATCTGCTGCAAAAGACCTCTTTAAAGTGTTCAAAACCAAAGATGTCACTTTGAGGACTAAGGTGCGCCTGTTTTCAATCATCTCATATGCATGTGAAAGCTGGTTAATGAATAAGGAAGACCAAAGAAGAACTGATGCCTTTGAATTATGGCATTGGCAAAGAATATTAAACATGTCATGGACTGCTAGAAGAATGAACCAATCTGTCTTGAAAGATGTACAGCCAGAATGCTCCTTAGAAAAGAGGATGGTGAGACTTTGTCTCACCTACTTTGGATATATTATCAGGAGGAACCAGTCCCTGGAAAAGCACATCATATTTGTTAAAACTGAGGGTCAATGATAAAGAGGAAGCCCCTCAATGAGCTGGATTGATACAGTGACTGCAACAATGGGCTCAAATATTGCAACAATTGTGACGATGGCACAGGACGGGGCAATGTTTCTTCTGTTGTACATAGGTTGCTATGAGTCAGAACCCACTCAAAGGCACCTAAGAATAACAACAGCAGTAATATCCTACATATTTGTACACTCAGTTTCTTGGTTGAGAGTTTAGGTTAATAAATAGCCTCAGCTCTGTTGTTTATGGAGTCATTAATTCCTTTGGCTAAGAAACACCACTTGTTTTCTCAAAACAGGCTGTTTCAAGTAAACTATTTCCTCAAGATCATGTGTTTTTTTTTTTTTTTTTAAATAAAGGGTCTATTGTCCACATCCATATGCTGTCTGTTTATTTCTTTCTAAAATGAGTTCTCATGTGCCAAGAGACTAATAGAGAAGTAGGTCCAATAATGTCCTACGGAAACCCATGCCAAGGTTTTATGGCTTTCACCAACCATGGATTTCATACAGTTGTTTTCACTGTGTAGACTGGTTTAAACAGCAATGGGTAGGTAACTAATTCTTTTTCTTTAAAAAAAAAAAAAAATATGCCTGTTGTGAAAAGTGATTCTGGGAAGTTTAGTTGTAAACAATTTATTTTTTACTCACTGTTGTGAGTTTTTCTCAACAACTATGAAGACACAACTTTATCTAATTTTGTTTGTTTTTGAACATTTCTTTACATATTCTGGGTCTGGTATGCATACAAAGAAATTGAATTGACTAAAAGTTTGCATACAAAGAGACTGAATTGACTAAAGGTAGCTTTCAGGATACTGTTAATCTTGTTAGCAACTTAAATTGACCAGAACTTATAGTCAGAGTGATTTCAAACTTGTAGCTCAAGTCAAAATTACGAGATTGTATTTTAATTACCGACATGAGGTAAATAGAATTAATTTGAATGAAATAAACTTATTTGATATGTATTTATTTTAAAAACAATTTTAATGAACATTTTATATTGCTAATTGTTTAGACAGTATTACTGTGCTTTTTTTTTTTTAAGGAAAATATTTTTTCTTAATTATTTAAACCGTATTTATAAGATTTTCCTACTGGGAAAATTCATCCCAACCCCCCCCAAAAAAAAATTACTGTCAATTCGATTAAGACTCACAGCGACCTTATAAGACAGAGCAGAACTGCCCCATAGGATGTCCAAGGAGCAACCGGTGGATATGAATTGTCAATCTTTTAGTTAGCAGGTGAATTCTTAACCACTGTGCCACCAGGGCTCCAATTCATCCCAATATCTCTAAAAGAAAGGATGTATCCCTTGTGGTAGGTAGAATAATGGACTCCCAAAGAAGAATATTAAGTACATTGCGGACTGTCAAAAGAACAAACAAATCAGTCTTAGAAGAATATAGCCAGTATGTTCTTTAGAAGCAGAGATGATGAGATTTCAAATCACCTACTTTGGATAACTCATTAAACCAAAAAAGAAATGTTGCCATTGAATTGATTCTGACTCACGGCAACACCATGTTTGCAGAGTAAAATGGCAGAACTGCTCCATATGGTTTTCAAGGCTGTGACCTTTCAGAAACAGATCACCAGGACTTTCTTCAGAGGTGCTTCTGGGTGAGTTCAAACCACCAACATTTTGGCTAACAGTCAAGTAGTTAACCATTTGCACCACCCAGGGACTCTGGATGCATCATTAGGAAAAACCAATTACCAGAAAATTACACTATGTTTGGTAAGGTAGAGGGTTAGGGAGACCCTCAATGAGATGAACTGACCAATAGCCACCAACAACGGCCTCAAACTACTGACAGTCATGAAGATGGTACGGGATCGACAATTTTTTGTTCTGTTATACGTAAGGTCACCAGGAGTAGGTGTTGACCCAATGGCAAATATCAACAACAACAAGAATATCCAAGATCTAATCCTCAAAACCTGTGAATATTTTACCTTACATGGCAAAAATGATTGTGCAGATACGATTAAATTAAGGATTGTGAGATGGGCATATTATCCTGGGTTGTCTAGATGGGTCCAGTGTTATCACAATGTCTTTATAAGGGAAGCAGGGAGGCAGGAGTATCAGAGTGTGAGAAGGAGATGTGAGTAGGGAAGTCGAGTTCAGAGTGATGCAACGCATAAGGCTAGGAATGCAGACTGCCTCTAGAAGCTCCAAAAGGCTAGGAAACAAGCGCCTCCCAAGAGCCATCAGAAGGAACACAGTACTACTAATCTATTTTAGATCTCTGATCTCCCAAATTGAAAGATAATAATTTTTTTTTAAAGCCACCAACTTTGTGGTAACTTGTTATAGCAGTAATTGGAACCTAATACATCCAAGAATTTCTGGAATTTCCTAGGAGTACTTAATGGATGCTTACAGACATGGTTCCTGTTTCAATTCCCCAACTCTCACTTTATTAATCTCAGTTGAATCTGTGTGGTTGCATTGTGACTCTTTCACTATATACAGTAATGTCTGTTCATCATCACTGTATCATTTAAGCATCAAAACATCTCTCAAGCAACACAGACTTGACCTGGTAGAGTGCCACTTCACTTATGTCCCAGTGAGTACTACTGCCTCTTTCTACTGGGTATCACTGTTTTCTGTTTGTTTGTTTGTCCTCCTGCTATAGGCAAATGAAAGAACAAATAACGTCTCATTATTTGCCCATCAAATTTCTGCACTTCTCTGGTGGACGTAGCTGAGCTCAACATGAGAATGATCAAAACATATGTTTTCCTTAACTTCTACTTAACCGCCCCACTTCTGTCCGGTGCCACTCAGTATATAAATATAACCCTTCATGCATAGTCCTTGAGGGGCACAAATGACTAACATGCTCAGCTGGTAACCTAAAGATTGGAGGTTTGAGTCCACCCAGAGACACCTCATAAGAAAGAACTGAAGACCTACTTTTGAAAAATCAGCCATTGAAAACTCTATGGAGCACAGTTCTACTCTGACACACATGGAGTCACCATGAGTCAGAATCAACTCCATGGCGACAGTTTTTTTTAAACTGGCTCTTTTTTCATATAAGCATTTTCATCATACTTTGTAACGTGAATTCAAGTCCCCACATGAGCACAGTTGCTCTCTTGACTGTGCTTTTGTTTATCGTAACTCTTCATTTACCCAGATATAGTCTGATCCACACAGAAAAGTGCTCTCATCTTCAATATTCTGAACCATATACTTCTGTTAAGATTATACATTAATTTATGTGGATGATAAAATCAAATTATTTACCAAAGAGATTTGAAACCAACTAATTCCCTTGGTGTTTGATCAATATTCTCAACTTCCTGGTTCTATGTTTTACACATTGTTATTTTCTGTCTTTTTATGCTGGAACTTAAAATGGTGCCCTATATATTAGGAAAGTATTTGATTCTACTTCTTACTCAGTTGAGAAATTATCTAAACATTTCTTTTATGTCCTCCATTTTCTTCTCTCTCATAAATCAATACATAAAAGTGTCGAATCAATTAATAGTTAATGGCCTAGGGTGATTGCTGATTTTCCTTTTACTATGAGTGAAAATTTAGTTAAAATGTTTCTTAATCAGCCTCCCCTTACAGACTTACCACACCACAACCTCTCCTTAAAACACACGAACTAAAGCTCTTGACTTGTTGAGTGTTCGTTTTTATTGTTTCTATGGGGAAATAAAGCGTGGCCAATTGGGAATTCTTTCCTAAGGCAAGTAGTTTTAAACACAGCAACCACAACAACAAAATTTCCTATTAATTGTGGGCAATGTAGAAATGAGGGGTGTGCTCAGGGAATACATGAGAATATCACATCTAGGAGGATAACCACATCCTGACTGCTTAGACAATACTTTAAATTCTTATTGAAAGTGAAATTTGTGGCAATATATTGCAGAAGTGGTGCAGAGGATGAGGATCCTAATCAAAGAAAAGGCTGAAATTGAAAACTTATGTTAAATGATTGTCAAATTGCCTTTCATATTTAGGTTAAAATAAAATATCACTGCATATTTGTGTGACATTGTATGACACTCCACTTTAAAAAGTATTTTGATCAGCCAAGAATGATTCCCAATTATTTCATGTATAAGGGTTTCTGTTGCATCTGACAAATGCCGGAAAGCTCCACATCTGGTTATTATACTAATACATCAAGAATTTATTTTTTTCTCCTGTCAACAGTATAGCATAATTTGGGAAACCAAAGAGTAGTGGTGTATTTCAAATCACAAGACTGTGAAAAAGACAAGGATTATTTCACTTTTAATATGAGGAAGAATGTCAAATTCAGCTTTTGCTTTATGTGCTGGACAAAATAATCAGAAGCACTAAAATATCTCATAGCTTACTCTTTCAGAAGTAATATGTTCAATGTTTCTGATTTCTAGAGTTGTTCTTTAAATCATACATCTATTTTATTTTCATTTAGTTTCAGCTTCTTACCTGGCTATCTCCTTCTTTCCCCTTTCCCTTCTCAGGAAGTTGGCATTGTTCTTTGGTTGTCACCTTCATAGTTACAGGTGTTACATTTAACAATTGTCATATTCAGAAGAAAAGAAGCAAAGGGTAACTTTCTTCTTTTAGTCTAATTTTAAGCGGGAATAACAACTATGGTGTAGTGAATTACTTAATATGACCCTTCTAGCCATAGTCTTTTTAACTCCCACCAAATGAATGGATGGGACTATGCAAATGAGGTGCTTGTGACCCACCAAAGAGATTGCATAGCGTGCTAATAACGTAAATAAGGTGCATGGCACCCTTGTGAGGGTGGCACCATGCAAATAATGTGTATACAACCCTAATGAGGGGATTGGTCAGTTTTGCCATTCCGCTAAGCTTAAAATGAGCCATCTCAGAAGGGGGAAGGGAGGATCTAACCATCACCAAGAAAGAAGAGACAGGAATGGCGTGCATCCTTTGGACCCAGCATCCCTCTACTGAGAACCTCTTAGATCCAGGAGACAGAGAGAGAGCTATAAAACTGGAGACAGCAAGAGACGATGAGAAGCAGTAGAGAAATGGTGGCAACAGATGCAGAAGAACCCTGAGAGAAGCAGGAGATGGTACAGTGGGGTTTCAGGCCCGCAGAGCAAGGCAGCTGAAAACTTCCTGGCAAGAGGCTTTCTGGTGGAGTAGGCTGCCTCTGGGCACTTACTGGCAGAGCTAAAAGACCTTTGTACACTTGTCCAAGCTGATCAGAGGCTTAGGGGCCAGAGAGATGTATGCCTGCAGGCACGGCTGATAAGAGGCTGTCCTGATTGAAGGTCTGTTGAGCATTCCTGAACATAATTGTTACTTGTTACTTCCCAAATAAACCCGGTAACTGTAAGTATGATTTGTGAGTTCTGCGTGGCCATTGCAAGGAATTATTGAACCCAGTAGAGAAGCAGAGAGTGCTGTGGGAGGGATGGTTGGAGGGTAGAGGCATGTCTGACCTCTGCCTCAGAGAAATCAGCCTTGGGCTGTTGACTCTGATAACTATTCTCTTTCCCCATCATGAAGTTAGACGAGGTCAGATGCCACCCCCATGCCAATTTTACAAAAGTCAAGTTTAATTTCTAGGCATCTCATACATAGGGTAGTTCATATTTCTTATTTATACTCACAAATTGAAAATTGAAAAGTCGTCTTGTTATAACATAATAAGAATATATGTAGCACTTTAAAAATGAATAAATTAAGCCATGAAAAGTATATATTTCTCTCCTTATATCAAGGGTCAGTATTGTTTTTTAAGACTGAAAATTACATATATTTCTGAATTTTCTGACATTCAAAGAAAAGTGAAAACCTGAAAGACTCCTGACTGTTGTTGTTAGGTGCCATAGAGTCAGTTCAGACCCATAGCAACCCTACGTACAACAGAGCAAAACACAACCTGGTCCTGCGCCATCCTCATGATCGTTGTTATGATTGAGCCCATTGCTGCAGCCACTGTATCAATCCATCTTGTTGAGGGTCTTTCTCTTTTTCTCTGGCCCTCTACTTTACCAAGCATGATGTCCTTCTCCAGGGACTGAGTCTTCCTAATAACATGTCCAAAGTATGTGACATGTAGTCTCGCCATCCTCACTTCTAAGCAGCATTCTGGCTGTATTTCTTCCAAAACAGATTTGTTGTTTTGGCAGTCTGTGGTGTATTCGATATTCTGTGCCAGTACCATGATTCAAAGGCCTCAATTCTTCTCCCGTTTTCCTAATTCATTCCTTAGATTTCAATAACCTTGAACCACATAACATGACCAATCTCACCACAGCTGGTTGTGTCAGAAACCACCATATGGCAATCCTTTATAGGCTTTAATCAATGGCTTAGGTGCTGTCATGGAGAAGAGCTCTACCTAACAAGCATGTCACCATCCTTGCTGGTGACTGGGACACACTCAGACCCCTCTTGTTGGATATACGAAAATGATCACAGCCAACAGAACACGGTGGGAGACAGAGAGAAGGGCGCTAAAGCTAGCAGATACACAAGCAAGAGGTATTAAGCAAAGGCCATGTGAAAGCAAAGCCACACAGAAGCAGAGGCAGTGATGCAGAGAGAAGTTCCCAGCATCAGAAGAGAGCAATCACAATTAGAAGGGAGAGACAAAGGGCTTCTGAGTCACCATAACAGCGTAATAGCAGAGTTGTTGGAACGAGAGCAATGCGAGCTGCTGGCAGCGGAAGGGAGAAGATGGCCAGATGACCCAGCTGGACCACTGAGAGATGCTGCTGAACCCTGAGAGCTGCTCTGTACTCTAACAATATTCCTGATCTCTTTTAAGTGTCAATAGGAGGCAGATGAAGCTGTGCGCTAGTTTCCTTGTGTCCTCATAATAAATCTTTATCAACTGGAACAACCTTGGTGTAAATCTGAGTTGTGTAGTCTAAAAAGAGCCTGCTCTAGCTAGAACTTCTACACAGTTGATATTTAATTATGTGAGATTCACTCTTTTTCCCAAATGACGCAATAAAAATTTCAACTAAAAACTATAAAAACCAAACCTGTTAAAAACAGCAAAATTCCAGATATGGAGGAGTATATTTTTTACAGACTTGAGGATTAATCTCATTTTTAAGTTTAAACATTATAGTTAACTCTAAACGTCCAGTGATCAAAGCAAAAAAACAGACATCTGATGGAGTGGGAAAGTGCATATAATTCTTATCATTTCATAAAAAACAGTAAATCTGCTATTCAAAGAGAGGCATTGTTTTTGCTCACAGAAAGTTTTCAATTGCAAAGTCCAAAGTGACTTTATAAAAGCAATATGAAATAACAAACAATTACTGATGTCATTAACAGAAAGTTTATAGTAAATCCAGAAGTTTTTTTATATGACCCTTGACTATGATCACCCATGATAAAAGACAAGGAAATAGCATTGAAACCACATAGTCTGTTTTCAATTTTACCTGTATTTTGGTCTCCAATCCTGTCATCTTTGAAAGGTATTTAGGGACATACATTTTTTCAATATTTAAATGTAGAACAATATTATATCTTATAGCCCTATAGCTTAATTTCCTACTTTTAACAATCACTTAATAAAATTGGCCTAACCTTAGGACTTATGGTTTTAATCCTCTGCCTGTTCTTGACTTACCTACTCCAGCATATTTTCTCCAAGTCGGACATTTCATGCCCCATTTTTTTTTTTGTTTATATTTTATTGTACTTTAGGTGAAGGCTTACAGAACAAATAGTTTCTCATGAAACAGTAGTACACATGTTGTTTTATGACATTGGTTAACAACCCCACAACATATGAACCC
>NW_004443949.1:12045553-12076059 GCF_000243295.1 Trichechus manatus latirostris | reverse complement strand
TTTTGTCTGTATTTTCTATGAATTTGTCTATTTTTTCCTCATGTTTGTCGGCTTTTTGCCTCAGTTCTTGGAAAATTCCGAGTATTAGTGATTTGAATTCCCTCTCAGGTACTTCTAGTGCATTTTCTTCCACAGGAGAGCCATATAGTGTTTTAATTTGGACACCTACTGGAACCATCCTGTCCTGTTTTTGTAAATGTTTTGATATTGTTTGCTGTTTTCGGGGCATTCTGTAGTTATTTCTCTCATTTATTGATTGTAGATTTGTTTGTTTCGTCCCAGCTGTTTTGTGTCCCGCTGGTCGCTCCGTGAGGCTGCTTTCTCATACCCCTGTTTGCTGGTCTCCTATAAGATTCCAAGATGGTGGATCTGCGCTGCGTTAGCTGGTAGGGAACCTCTGCATGAATCTCTCCTCGCTCTCCATTCTCTATCAGTATTCTCACTCCATTTGGTGCTCGGCTGAGTTCTTTATCTCTTCATTTGATGTTGTAGGGTTTCAGGATTGTTGCATTCTCTGTTTGGCTTAGTTTTTCGGATCTTTGCTATGGAGGGATGGCGTGGTGCTTCTACCTAGAGCACCATCTTGCCGGAACTCTGATGCCCCATATTTTTAATATATAGATTCATGTCCCTCACAAAGGCATTGTCAAAAAGAAGCAATGCTTCAAGCTGTACAATTTAAGTTGCCCAATATTTTAAAAATCAAAATAGTACAGTTAAAAGGATGATATAAAAATAAATCATCTAAGATATTAAGGACAATGCATACATTCTGACGGCTCATGGAAATTATCCGTTACTGATGTCTATCTGAATTTCATCTTGAGACATCCACTGTATATTTCTAAAGCAGCCACATAAACTTTCCATTTAAATTTAAAAATCTCTGTGATCTGATGGCAGGCAATGATAATTCTTTAGGTTTTATTGAAGCCAGAATGGTGCCAAATTCCAATAATATTTTTTGTTACAATTCAAAGTAGAGTTTCACTCTTTCTTATTTTTGCTACGTGTGCCCAAGCCCTCTTACTCTCCAAATTAGAGTGCTAATGTCTAGTTTAAAATTCAAACTTCATGAAGTTTTATGTACTATATGTGAGGATGAGAACTAGTTGTGGAGCTTAGAAAATTATTTGTCTTGAGTCTGCTGTAAACACAGCTGGACAGTGATTCCTTATGAGATAGTCTAGAAAAATTCAAATAAGAACCTAGTCAGACCATTTTAAAGAGCTGTTGTGAGCTGCTGTCAAGTTGGCATGGGGATTTCATGTACAATGGAAGGAAATGCTGCCCTGTCCTGTGCCATCTCCATGATAGGTTGCAGATTAGAGCATTGTAATCCATAGGGTTTTCATTGGTTGATTTTTAGAAGTAGATCACCAGGCCTTTTTTTCTAGTCTTAGTCTGGAAGCTCAGCTGAATCCTGTTCAGCATCATAGCAAGAAGCAATTTTCCACTGATAGGTGGGTGGTGGCTGTGCATGAGGTGTATTCTCTGGGGATTGAACCAGGATCTTCTGAATGAAAGGTGAGAAATGTATGGCAGAAAGGCATATAAATGTGTACCTCATTTTATTGTGCTTCACTTTATTGCACTTCACAGATATTGTGCTTTTTAAAAACTGAAGGTTTGTGGAAACCCTGCATAGAGCAACTCTATCAGCAACATTTTCCAACAGCATGTGCTCACTTCCTGTCCTTGTGTCACATTTTGGTAATTCTCACAATATTTCAAACATTTTCATTACTATTATACCTGTTGTAATGATCTGTGATCAGTAATCTTTGATGTTACTGCTGTGATTTTTTGGGGTGCCACGAATTATGCATGTATAAGACGGTGAACTTAATTGATAAATGTTGAGTGTGTTCTGACTGCTCCACCGACTGGACATTCCGCTGTCTCTCCCCCTCTCCTTGGGCCTCCCTATTTACTGCCCCACCACGATATTGAAATTAGCCCAGCTGATAACCCTACAATGACGTCTAAGTGTTCACGTGAAAGGAGGAGTCACACGTCTCTCAGTTTAAATTAAAAGCTAGAAATGATTAAGCTTAGTGAGGAAGGCATGTCAAAAGATGAGATAGTCCAAAAGCTAGGCCTCTTACGCCAAACACTTAGCCAAGTTGTGAACGCAAAGGGAAAGTTCCTGAAGGAATTAAAAGTGCTACTCCAGTGAACACACAAATGATAAGAAAGCAAAATAGCTTTACTGCTGATATGGAGAAAGTTTTAGGGGCCTGGATAGAAGATCAAACCAGCCGCAACCCTCCCCTTAAGCCAAAGCTTAATCCAGAGCAAGACCCTAACTCTTGAATTCTATGAAGGCTGAGAGAGGTGAGGAAGCTTACAGAAGAAAAGTTTGAGGGTAGCAGAGGTTGGTTCTTGAGATTTACGGAAAGAAGCCATCTCCATAATATAAAAGTGCAAGGGGAAGCAGCAAGTGCTGATGTAGAAGCTGCAGCAAGTCATCCGGAAGATATAGCTAGGATAATTGATGAGGGTGGCTACGCTAAACAAAAGATTTTCATTTTAGATGAAACAGCCTTATACTGGGAGAAGATGCCATCTAGGACTTCCATAGCTCAAGAGAAGTCAATTCCTGGCTTCAAAGTTTCAAACGACAGGCTGACTCTCTTAGTATGAGCTAATGCAGCTAGTGACTTTAAGTTGAACTTGATGCTCATTTACCACTCCAAAAGTCCTTGGGCCCTTAAGAATTATGGTAAATCTACTCTGCCTGTGTTCTATAAATGGAACAACAAAGCCTGAAACACAGCACATCTGTTTACAACATGTAGTTGTTGTTAGGTGCTGTTGAGTCGATTCTAACTCATAACAACCCTCTGTACAACAGAACGAAACACTGCCCCATCCTGTGCCATCCTCATAATCCTCGTTATGCTTGAGCCCATTGTTGCAGCCACTGTGTCAATCCATCTTGTTGAGGGTCTTCCTCTTTTTCACTGACACTTTACCTTACCAAGCATGATGTCCTTCTCAGGGACTGGTCCCTCCTGATAACATGTCCAAAGTATGTGAGACGAAGTCTCACTACCCTTGCTTCTAATGAGAATTCTGGCTGTACTTCTTCCAAAACAGATTTGTTTGTTCTTCTGGCAGTCCATGGTATGTTCAATATTCTTTACCAATACCGTAATTCAAAGGCATCAATTCTTCTTCGGTCTTCCTTTTCCATTGTCCAGCTTTCACATGGATACGTGCCATTTATTTCTTGACTGCTGCTTCCAAGAGTGTTGATTGTTGATCCAAGCAAAATGAAATTCTTGACAACAATTTCAGTCTTTTCTCCCTTTATCATGATATTGCTTATTGGTCCACTTGTGAGGATTTTTGTTTTCTTTATGTTGAGGTGCAATCCGTACCGAAGCATGTGGTCTTTGATTCTTTTTTTTTTTTTACAACATGGTTTACTGAATATTTTAAGCCCTCTGTTGAGAACTACTGTTCAGAAAAAAAAAATTGCTTTCAAAATATTACTGATAGTTGATAATGTAGTCTTATTTTAAGAAATTCCCACAGCCACCCCAACCTTCAGTAACCACCACCCTGATCAGTCAGCAGCCATCAAGATCAGGACAAGACCCTCCACCAGCAAAAAGATTAGGATTCACTCAAGGCTCAAATGATGGTTAGCATTTTTTAACAATAAAGTGTTTTTTAATTAAGGTACGTACATTGTTTTTTAGAAATAATGCTGTTGCAGATTCAATAGACTCCCAAAACAAAGCCAAACCCATTGCCTTCGAGTCAGTTATAACTTATAGCAACCCTGCAGGACAGAGTAGAACTGCCCCATAGGGTTCCCAAGGAGCTGCTAGTGGATTCAAACAGCCAATCTTTTCCGGTTAGCAGCCAAGCTCTTAAACACTGCACCATCAGGACGCCATAAGAGACTACAGTATAGTGTAAACATAACTTTTATATGTACTAGAGAACCAAAAACTTCATGTGACTCACTTTCTTGTGATATTTGTTTTATTGTGGTGGTCTGGAACCAAACTTGCAATATCTCCAATGTATGCGTGTAAGATAGTTATGAATAGGGCTAATAATTTAGAAAAGGAAAAGGAAGCGGAGTTTAGAGTAACATTTATGTTTTAGGGTTGCAAGACTAAAAAGAGAAATTTTAAATTTCATCCTTTGCCTTGGTCAGTTGCTGTTTTTAGGTGCCGCCAAGTTGGTTCCAACTCACAGCAACCCTATGTACAATGGAACGAAACACTGTCTGGTCCTGCGCTGTCCTAGAGCAATTAAAAGCACAAACCATGAGGTGGGTTCAGGGAGCAGTCCATTGATTCTAAAACCTCACTGGGATCAGTAAGTAGTAGCTGACTCTCAAGACTCACCTCCCAACATGGATCACTGCCAACTTCAGGGCTGTAAATATCTTATTTATGTCTTCCAATCAGAATGTGTCTAGCTGGTTTGGTATCAGCCTTTGAACCTAGAGAAAATAAACTATATTCCAATGATATTTTATTTAATTCAACACTGTGGGCTGAACAGTAAGCAGTTTTGATAAGCTGTAGTCAAAAATTTTGAAAATTTTAATTTTTTTACAATATATATGATAAAATAACTTTTTAATTGCCAGCCTCCTCAATGTAAAGCTGCCATGCCTAATTTAGAAAACTAAGAGATTATTGAAAGGAGAAAAAAGAAACAGAATATATTGAATATATTCTATACATAAAATGACTGCAATTAACAATTTAGTATTTTTATTTTAAAATTTTCTATGATTCTTTTAGCAGATGTCTGATGTTATCTTCTTCATACGTTTTGATATTCCAGTAATTCATCTTTTCTTGATTTTTTTTTCCTTTCAAGGAAATAGTTGTTGACAAACTAGTTTGCTGTATATATTCCCTATTCTAGCAAGACCCCTTAGAATGGCCTGAAGATATCCCATAGCCAGGTTTCCAGACAATCTTCTTCCCACTCACCCAAGCCCTAGACCATAAACATCCAATTAAAATAAAACCGCTGTAACCACCACCTTCCTTATTCAGAAATACTATCTCTGACTGACTCAGACTTTTTATATCATCATTATAATTGGCCTCATATGCATTGGCATTATACCTGAGCCTCCCCTTCTGACTAACCCTAGTCTTTGAGATCCTTGACTCCTTTGAATTATGTGTGTTACAAACTGGCCATGTCAATTCAGACATTCACACCATTAAGATATGTTTGGTATCAGTGTTACAAGTAGTGAAAGGTATAGGTCTCCTATGCCGCAACGCTCTAATGCAGTGTTGTAATGAAATCAAGTCTCTGCTATAGACACTAACAATTATTAAACATCAGTTAGTGGCAAGTTCAAACACCATTTTCTTTTTGTTGTTGCTGTAAAAATATAGATGATACAACATTTGCCAATTCAACATTTTTCATGTGTAAAACAAATACCCTTTCCTGTGGCCTCAGTGAAGTTCCAGCTTTCTGCTTTTTTATTTATCTGTTTTGTTCTGTTTTTTAGCCTCAAGTTCTCTGCCTCCACCTAAAAGTAAACCTGGAAATAATCTAGATGCAGCATTTAGCTAAGTATACATTCAGCATCAGGCAATCACAGTCCCAAGAACACGTGGTTTCTCACGGTCTTTTTCAGGATCAAGTCTCTGGCACCATTTTAAAAGGTGAAACAGAGGGCTTGCTAGATTTTCAAAGTTTGTTCATGGAAAGGTAGAAACTCTCCTTAGAAGTTTTTAGCCAGCCTAACTCTTTTGATTCCCTATGCTTTTGCCAGTGAAAACACATTTCTAGCATTTGCTTTGCTTCTGGTGCTGATCAAATAAAGAGATATTTGAAGACATCTCTGTTGTGTGGACTTTTGACATGCATCCTCAATGTATGCACTCCTGATTTTGACAATTCTCTGACTGTGGAGTGGAGCCAAAATCCTCAGACACTTCCGTTTGTATGACAAGTCCATATTAAAGTATTTTGTAGTAAAATATAGAATATTTAGTAGTCTCCTTGACTTTAAACCGATCTCCCTCTAGAATGCAATTTCCTGAATATTCCTTTCATCACTGAAGTGTACATGATATTGGTCCACGCTGTTCTTCTCAGGACTTTGGCCTGGCTGAGACAAACAATAAGACAAAGAGAGTGTGTAGTCGAGATGGCTGGTGCTCACTGCATCTGATTATCTTCTCCTTCTGGGAGCATGGGAAAACTTCCCAGACTATCCTGCAGTTAGGTCCTAAACATAGAACTAGATCCAGCCAAGGATCTGTGAGTGGAAGCTACTTGTTTCAGTCTAGATCAGAGCCAGTTATCCATGTGTAAAGGCTCCATATATTCTCTTTTGCCGTGATATGGCTAACTCTGATACACATGTTGTGATGTTCTTATCACAAGATAATAAAACATTCATCAGCCTTGTCCTTGAGAACTATAAGGAGAAGATGTCTGTTTTGAACCTCATCGGAAATGTGTGAGTGAGATATGAAACTTTGGAATGTTGAACCACCGAAAGCCAGGATTAATCTGTTTTATAGCATAACTTGCTTATCCTGATTAATATAGAGAAAGGTAAAATTCACAGGGCATGATAATTTTTGTTAATTAAATACAATTTGGGAAAAAAGGAGGCAAATGCATTTTGAAATTTAAATACTTATTTTATTGATTATACAACAAACTACCCTGTGATGTAGCATGCCGTACACATTAGTATAAGAAATTAAAATCTTCTGTCACTTTTTAAAATGCAGCATATCTTTATGTAGTACTGATTCTCCCTTTAAAAGTCCCCCTCACGGAACCTTACTGGGACAAGAAATACTGATGCCTACTTGAAATTTCATAAACTGATGTGCCCAAGACTTTTCTGCTTCTTTTCCAGTACAGGTGGGTGTGATTACTGTAATGGACAGCAGTCAAATCAGTAATCACAATCGTCTCACTCACAGAGACCTGTGGTGTTGCATAGTTGATCATGATGTCCCTAGAAGTGATATAGATAAGGAGTCTATTAAATTCTTACTTGATCTGTACAAGTAGAAGGGTTTTAGGTCAAGTGAACGTAAGCCTAACTTGAGTCACCAAAACAGCAAATTACGTCTCCTCATTCAATTCCAAGACTTGAGCTAGTTTACAGACTCACAACCCCTTGAATGAAGGGGAGTACAGATCCCCTTGAGGAAGAGCCCCACTACACTGCCAAAAATTTATCCTGTTAATCTTAATCCTAGTCTTCCCCAAGGAATTGATAGTCTTTTACCAAGATGACTTACTTTAGGGAGAAGGAAATAATCAGATATTTCTGGGATTACTGACACTGGCTCTGAACCGACATTAATTTCAGGAAGCCTAAATGTCACTGTGGTCTACCAGTCAGAGTAGAGGTTTATGGGAGTCAGGAGATCAATGGAGTTTTAGCTCAGGTCCATCTCACGGTAGGTCTACTGGGTCCCAGAACCCATCCTGTGGTTATTTCCCCAGTTACAAATGCATATAGACATATTCAGCAATTGGCAAAATCTTCTTTCCTGAAACTTTTATTCTTGAGTGAGGGGCACAAGGTCTGAGGTGGCATCTTGACCTGCTCAGGTAGTCACTATGCTTCCTGCTTACTGATACTCCAGAGCTGCTTCAGATCCTACGTGGCCCTAAAACCTGCCTTATAATCTCTCATTGCTTCTATAGGTGTGACAATTAATTACTTTTCCTCATTTATAATGACCTGACCTTTTTGTTTGCTTGAAAGCTTGACACCAGATTTGATACAACTCAGCTCTCTTTTCTCATCTCTAAGAGTTGTTAACACTTATCTCACAGTGATAATGTAGAAAGTCAGTGAGAAAACCTGAAAATATTCTGCACAGTGCCTGTCTTTGACTCAAAACACATTATTCCTCTAACTCCTCGTTTTTATATTGTTTTATCTCTCTATGATGGAATATTTTTATAAAACCATATTAATGTTTTTCACCATCAGGCATTTGAAAAGATGTTTTAATGTTACTCCATTCTCACCTTGAATTATACTTTATACAACCAGTGCACGTACAGGCAGAGATAAATGGGTTAAAACTGATGAACCAAGAAGGCAATGTTTAATTTTTTTAAATGCATAATATTTAATATATACAAAAATATATGTGGAATACATGTGTTATAATAAAATTAATACCATTAATCTTCCCTCCAGTTTGAGAAAGAAAGTATTATCAAAATATAGAAACTATCTAGGATTGAAAATAATAACATCTAATAAGTATCAAGCTAAAGTGAAGTAAGGCTTATGCCCTCAAAATTCAAGCAAAGTGATAACTTGATGGTATTAAAGAAAAGTTGAGTTAGGTTTTCTGATATGAACTATCTATTTTCGCTTGAGACCGTTCGTCATATATTCTTTCAGTTTGATATCCCCTCCTGCAAAAAGAAACATAATAATGATAAACATAGTATGAACTGTTTTTAAGATTATGGATTCTATTAATTTAAAAAAATGATTACTTTTCTCTGGAAATAATGCAAACTAACATCACAACGACAACAGTAAAATTTCTGAACCAAAATTAAGAGGCCTAGGATGTAGTATAATTTTTGGCATTGATGATGCTAATAGTTGAGAACTGAGATTATAGTTACAGAAAAAAGCAGTCACAGTTTTAGCATCATCAATACCAAATATTGGGGAGAGAGAGAGAGAAGGAACACTAGTTCTAAGTCATGGGTGGGTTACTGTTTAAAAACATATTTCAAATATGGTTTTCAAAATAAACTATAGAAAGCAAAGCTAATTAAAACCCTCTTTACTGCTGGCACTATAAAAAAGAAAAAATGAGGATGCATTGTGGGAGGCAAAACTAACAGATATGAGAAACACTGGTAAACAAATCCTACATTTCTTCAAGCTCATTCTATTGTTCAGCTTCCCAGTTCACAATTGCTTTCCCTTCTTTTGTGTTTAAAACAGCCTGAAAGAAATGCTACAGTAAAATATAGTATAGTTTATATTTATTTTTCACATGCCTATTTCTATCAGTAATGTGATTTTATAATGTTTGGGTGTCATCTTTTCAACCAGGGAAAATGTATCAGCATACATTGGCTTAAAAAACAAAAAAAAGATTTGCATTTCAAAGTGGAATTGTAGGAATTTTAAGGAACACCGAGATTCTCCCTGGTACACATTTTAAAACCTCCTATAACACAGGTGAGAACAAATCAAGGAAATGTGTTTTGGTAATCTAAGTATACTAGGTTTGTAAACAGAAGTAGTTTTCAATATATTAGGTAAAGGGATACATTATTTTTTTAATTAAAACTTTTAGGATCAAATAGAGCAGCATAATCGATCTTTAAAAGTGACTCTGAACTGTCAGATAATAAAACAACGTTGTGTATAATTTTTTTTTTAAAAATCTTAATTGGCAGATTTGTCTTTCTTGTAAAAACATTGATTATACTGCTGTGTGTCATTATCATGCAACATCTGGAGGTTGTGTAATGTGTACTTGTTTTATTGCATCCCTATTAAGACAGGGACAATTTGAAACCCAAGCAATTCCTCTGTTTTGTGAAATATATATTAGGGGAAGGAAGAAAAAGCCTCATTATGTCTATTGATTCTGGCTTCGGATGCTACAAGTTCTACATTTAACCACTCACTAATAACACCTGTATCACATTAATTTAACAGCCTATCTCTCATGTCACTAGTAATTTTTAAAGCAATGCTTAATACATTGGAAAATCCTGCATTTATAGGAACCTTACCTTTCTGCAGGAGCCCTGGTAGCACAGTGGTTAAGAGCTCAGCTGCTAACCAAAAGGTCAGCCATTTAAATCCCCCAGCCACTCCTTGGTAATGCTATGGGACAGTTCTACTCTGTCCTATAGGGTCATTATGAGTCTGAATCAACCAGCGGCATTGGGTTACCTCTATGCAAGCAGCCCTGGTAGTGCAGTGGTTAAGTGCTCAGCTGCTAACCCAAATGTCGGCAGTTCAAAACCAGTTCAAACCCACCAACAGCTCTGCAGGAAAAAAGATGTGACAGTTTGCTTCTGTAAAGATTACAGCCTTAGAAACCCTATGGGGCAGTTCTGCTTTGTTCTGTAGGGTGGCTGTGAGTCAGAACTAACTTGATAACACACAACAACGGCAGGAACAACACTACCATTAAAAAAAAAAAAAAAAAAAAAAAAGGAGAACAAATAGCAGGACACCTTGGTCCTAAAAACAGGTTGGAAAAAATGTGAGATCTGATCAGGAGCTTCTTCCTGATACCACATTCAGTTACAATAGAATATAAAGGGGCTAACCAGAGGATTAGCAGTACCTGCTCTCTCTCTTGCTAGGAGTGAAATCAGTCTGCCCCTTTTACACAGCACCCATGCTGGACTAATCTGCTCCTGTTTGCAAATACAGCAAACCCTGAGTGTTTTCCTTTATGTAAACAAATAAGGCTTCCATAAATAGCACAACCTGCTTTTTTGTATACTGGAGATTTCATTCTGACAGCTCATTGACATTCTGTCACCTGCACAGGAAGACATTGCTGCCTGTTCTCCCCTAAGCTGATTTCATTGACGCTTCTGGAAATGATAGGCACTCTTGCAGAAGGAAAGACCCTATACATATAATTTGGGTCAATTTCTCTTGTAGCAAACATTCTTCTATTTTCAAAGATATCCCTAGATGTCTAAATTCAGTGCCGTCTTCATAGGGTGGGGAGCATATGAAAGAGAAAATTAATATTTATTTTTCCAAGTAGTTTTACATAAAATAGCTCATTTAAATCTCCAAAAAACTTGATGCAGGAGATAGGGTTACCTGATTTTATAGAAACCAGCACTCAAATAAGCAAGTGAAGAAGCAAGTATTCCCATCAAACCTGTCTGTCTCTAAAATGCGTTCTCTTCCTGCTCTACTCTACTGCCTCCCTATGATGTTTGCAGTTTACTAAGCATCTCTCATTAGCTATCTCATTTGATCCTCACAACCCGGAAATCCAAGAATTATTATTATTATTTTTTTAATTAATCGATTTTATTTTTCCAAGCAATTTTAGATTTACAGAATACACTTTTTTAATCAGCCTTTGATAACAACTTCTATTTCAGCAATCAACTTTGTATAAAATTCACTGTATTTTCCTCTCCAGTGTCCTGGAGCAGGAACAATATACACTGGAACAAGCTCTTATTTCAAATAATTCTATAATGACAATTTGCTGACTCTATGATATAAAAAATACAACACGGTCCCTCAGGTGCTGAAAAATGAATATGGTTCAGAATCTGTGAGTTTCATCAGCTAAATTCTCAAACACTCCAGTTAACATGCTTTGTTTTTGTTGCTAGGTGCTGTCAAGTCAGTTCAGACTTATTTCAACCCTACGTGCAACAGAACAAAACACTGCCCGATCCTGCGTCATCCTCATAATCATTGCCGTTTGAGCGCACGGCAACCACTGTGACAATCCACCTCACTGAGGGTCTTCCTCTTTTCTGCTGACCCTCTACTTTACCAAGCATGATGTCAGTCTCCAGGGACTGGTCCCTCCTGATAATATGCACAAAGTACTTAAGACGAAGTCTCGTCATCCTGACTTCTAAGGAGCACTCTGGCTGTACTTCTTTCAAGACAGATTTGTTCATTTTTCGGCAGTCCATGGTGGATTCAATATTCTTTGAAAACCCCATAATTCAAATGCATCAATTCTTCTTTGGTCTTCCTTATTGATTGTCCACCTTTCGCATGCATACGAGGCGATTGAAAATGCCATGGCTTGGGTCAGGTGCACCTTAGTCTTCAAAGTGACGTCTTTGCTTTTGAACACTTTAAATTAGAGTTCTTTTGCATCAGATTTGCCCAATGCAATACATCATTTGGTTTCTTAAACGTGACTTCCATGGGCGTTGACTATGAATCCAAGTAAAATGAAATCCTTGACAATTTCAATATTTTCTCCATTTATCATGATGTTGCTTACTGGTCCACTTGTGAGGGTTTTTTTTATTTTTTTATTTTTTTTAATGTTAAAGTGTAATCTATACTGAAGGCTGTAGTCTTTGATCTTCATTAGTAAGTGCTTCAAGTCCTTTCAGGAAGTAAGGTTGTGTCATCTGCGTATTGCAGGTTGTTAATGAGCCTTCCTTCAATCCTGATGACGCGTTCTTCTTCATATCATATAATCCTGTTTCTCGGATTATTTGCTCAGCATACAGATTAAATAAGTATGATGAAAGTATACAACCCTGACACACACCTTTCCTGATTTTAAATCATGCAGTATCCCCTTGTTCTCTTCAAATAACTGCTTCTTAGTCTATGTATGTATAGGTTCCTCATGAGCACAATTAAGTGTTCTGAAAATTCCATTCTTTGCAATGTTATCCGTAATTTGTTATGATCCACACAGTCCCTGTATAGTTAATAAAACACAGGTAAATATTTTTCTGGTATTGTCTGCTTTACCTAAGGCAATTTTACATTTGTGTAACAGTTATAATAAGAGATTATACACATATATTATTTTACTATAATATCATAGGATCTATCTATCTAACATGCATTTATGTTTATAAATGTTATATGTTTATATATTCAATCTTTAATATTTCTTCAGGGGAGAAAGCATGTCGTGAAAATCTACGTAAAATCAAATTATGTTAACTATTCTTCCAGCAGATATTCACTGGACACACAATGTGTACAGTCATCGGAGACGGTTTCTTTGCTCCAGTCTTAGTCTCAACCTAGAATTAAGTTGTGATGCAAAACATACAACCTCAAATGCTTACAATGTTACTCTTGTGCTCATTCAGCTTTGCCAGTATCAATGCTAGGCGCCTGAGTGTGGGGTACAGGACAAAAGGAGAATACTTTGCTTGGGCGAGCTACTGACTTTGGAACAGGAACACCTGAGGGTGACCAAGGCAAGAAATGAAACATCAAACTATTGACATCTCCTATTTTTCATATTATTCAGATATTTGATTACAACTTTAAATCCTTTCTTGAAGTAAGCATTTGCTATTTATTTTCATTTTAGTAGTTTTTCCCAGATCATCCCCAGCCCTCCAGATTTGAGATGCTGGCATTGAATTTCTCAAGGACTTAATCCCAGCACGTTCAAGATATCGCCTCCATGAACTTTGTTTACTTGGGGTTCTTTGTTTTTTGTTAATCACATTTTTTTCACCTGTTAACTTTCTGGGAAAGGAGGCATGAGATATTACAGTTTTGAAAATTGGCTTGTTGAACAATGTTTAATTTTGCCTTCCCTCTTGATTGATAATTTAGCTTGGTGTATGCTTCCAGGCTGGATATCAGATTATTTCAGAAATTTGAGGGTAACGATTGCTTTCTCTTTCTAACTCTCTGAGTAGCTGTTGAAAAAGCGTTATTTGATTCTTTGTACATGATTTACTCCATTCCCCTGCCCAAGACTTTACTAGCTTTTTCTTTATTCTCAGTGACCTAAAATTTCATGCTAATATACCATAGTGAGTGTTCATCTTTATTAATGTTGCTGGACATTCAATGGGAACTCTCAAAAATGTATTTCTTTCAGTTCTGGGAACTGTCTTTCATTATTTTCTCCCCTCTGTTTTCCCTGTCTCTTTTCTTTCTGAGATTAATATTATTTGGGTTTTGTACTTCTTAGAATAACATTTTTTTAATCTATTTCTTCTTCTGTTAACATTCTCTGCCTTTTAGTTCTCCCCTTTTGACTATTTCTTCAACTTCAACTTATTTTGACATCTTTTGTAGCTGTGCGTTGATTGTATTCCTGCCAGGTTCTTTTTTAGGTTTATTTGTTTTCAACTTCGTTTTTCCTTAAATGTTTGATTATCTTTGTCTGTATGTAATTATTTAAGAATAAGACATCAAATACTGAAATAAAGCTTTGTATATGTTTTCAGGGCTGGTGATTGGTGGGTTTCTTGATAAGACTGTTAGATACATTAAGGGATCTGAAAATGTTGGTGTCTGTAGACACTTATTTGGAGGGTGGTCTGTTTCTCCAAGGAATAAACTTCTATTTTCTAGCCTGGAAGGTATAATTTTAACTATTGGTCTTCTGGGAGCCTAGGAGAAGTAGGGAGACAATGTTTTCCATATTCAGTTTATTGACCTTTAAAAGGTGACCTAATGCTGCCCTCAGATGGGCCTAGTGCCCAGAATCGTGTTTTGATCATCCATAGAATCAACCTCTTCTCCTTGGCTGGAGTGGGCAAGGGGTAGTGGCCTAGGGTGAGGTGTGATCATGGAAATTTCTTGGTCCTTTTAAAGGCTTTGCAACCGTTCTACATTGAATATACCTTCTGTCCATGCATTTAAGGGTATCCTTCATCTTCTGTTTCTCAGCATTTTGGGCAAGACATTCTGAAGAGGGCATTATTTATCTTTTGTTGACTTTCTTCCTTTACTCCAGATTTAGATGTTAATATTATGTTATTTATAATAACTGATAAACTTGCCAGTTTATGAAGAGAATTTTTTTCTTTGCTTATTGAACTGAGCAAAGATAAGCATTTGTGACAATTATGCAATGTTTTACATGTCTTATTATACTTATTCATTTATTTATTTTGAAGCAAGTTGTTTTAAGGTATGATCAGCTGTAGTTTTAACCTCAGATAAAATTCTCTATCCTATGTCACATTTTTAATTAAACTCTTGTACAGTGTTCAAGAATTAATCATTTTTATTTTCTATATTTCAATTGCCTTATGCCCTAATTTAATGGGTCACACCCACTTGCATATGCTTTCATTCTTTTAAATAAAATCATTTTCTCTAGGCATACATAAATGCAATATCTATCTTTGAAAAACTTTCCATATCACTAAATTAATAATTTCCTCTTGAAGGACTTGAAAAGGACTTGCTTTTTAATTCTTTTCCCAGACACTCTTTGAAGCCACGTAAAATTTCACTGAATCCTTACTTTCAATGGTTATAGGTTAACTGAAAAGTAATATGTTCAAGAGAGTTGTCCCATTTCTAAGTTCCTAAGGCAGTATCCAGATCAAGTTTATACATACCTAAACCCCTCCATTGTTAAGAATATCACTGTTTGGAGGAAGTCAATTTCATATTTAGACAAATCTAACTCCTGAGCTACCTTTCTTGTGTTGAGTGAAGAGAGGGGTAAGTTAACTCTGGAGGTAGGAAACCAGTAATATTGTTATTATTGCATTATCCTACTAAAATTTTAAGGATCTAGAGCAGGGGTTGGCAAACTACATGCCTTAGGCCAAAACCTAAGGCCCAACTGTGTTTGTAAATAAAATTTTATTGGAACACAAATATACCCATTTGATTACATATTGTCTATGGTTGTATTTGTGCTACAACAGTACAGCACAGCTGAGTAATTGCAACAGAGACTGTCTACCTGAAAATATTTACTATCAGAACCTTTATTAAAAAAACAAACAAACAAAAAAAAACCCTGTAAATTACTAGCACTCACTAGCTGGAATACGAAGGTGGGTGTGCATGAGGTACGTGGTGGCTATGAAAATGTCTTCCTTCACAGACACCAACTTCATGGAGCATAAAAGATTTAGGCCCCCAGATGCTGCACTATGTAATCTATTAGCTGAGTTTGCCAAGAAGCTGCATGTCTATGCTTCCCTGGGGATGCTCCCATGCACTTAACTGAAAGTGGCAGGAATATTATGGCAAGTCCTTTCCTGGAAGTCTCAGGACCCCTCTGATGGTTGACTTTGGATCCATGATGGCCTTGCCAAATGTTTCTCAGTATGATTGATGAGCTATCAGGTTTCTGCCCAACTTACCTACACTCTCTCCTTTATTCTGAGTTAGACTTCCATTGAAGACTTTCCCAGCCTTACCTGGTTTCCTCCCCATTTTTTCTCACAGATGTTTTCCTTAAGAAAAATCCTTTCATGATTAAAACTGTTTTGAAGTCAACCTTTTAGAGGACCAAGAATAAAACAAGAGCTTGTAGGCATCCACATGGAGATGTTTTGTAGATTTGCTGTGTTATATATCTATGGCTTTGTAGCTCAGAAAAAAAAGAAAAAAATAGAATTAGAAATTGTTAGCATAATATCACTCCTAGCTGGGTGCATATACATAATCTATCACTCAGAAGGTATAATGTAAAGACAGAAAATGACAGAAAACAGAACTTTGTATAACAAACATATTTTAGAAAAAGATTTAAAATTCACTCCAAAAAAGTTGTATCCAAATAATATTCACATTTTCCAATGGGTTAGTGTTCTCAAAAAAACATTGTCACATGTGGTAAGAATAATACTAGACAAATTTTGTTTTTGTTATAGATATTTTCTAACAGATTCCTAACAACTTTGCATATTCAGTCAAAGATAGGTAATACTGTTCTTCTCATATTGTTGATTTTTTTTTTTGCATTTTCTTCTTTGTGTTAATTTTTTTATTATAATTTGATTTATACCATAAAATAATAGTTATTTTCATCCTAAGTATATGTTAATGTCACAATAATTATCGAATTAAAATTAATTGCCAGGGAGTACTGTATGTAATTATTAGATTTGTCTGGTTCTTGTGCTGATTATTAGAACATGTTGGCTGAAAAGAATTCAAGATAAATATAGGGTTGAATTTCAAAGCCAGAATGAATGAAGATGGTTTCCAAGAGAGAGATATGTGGGGAGAAGAGAAAAGAAAGAGAGACACATGGCAGATATAGGTAAAACTTTTTATAAAAAGAGAAATGATGGCTAAAAGAAAGTTTGCTGCAATAGGTGTGATGCAATCCCACTAGCTAAATTCTTCCCCCACTTTGCAACCGTGCGTTAAAGATAGATTCTTTCATACAAAATTGGTAACTATCATATAATATGCTTATATACTTTAATATAAGTAGAGTTTATATTACTTAATAATATAAGTATCTATTTTTCCTGAAGCACTAAGCAGCATTCTGTGAAAGAGGTCTTCTTCAGGGAAAAAAAATGGATCCAGGCAGATCTTTCAAGCCTCAATTTCAGTCTGAATATTATATAGTGTTTCTCAGTTGGAAGTACTTCCAGTTTAATCACGCTGGGTTTATGTCTAGCTGTGAGAACTGTTTAACAATTCCCTTTAAAGTATCAGGGTCTAAATGGTACTCTTTGGTTTGGTAGATTTTCATCAGAACAGCATCAGTGCATCAGAAGTGGTGAGGGCAAAAACACGTTAATAAATAGAAAGCTACAGCAACACCAACAGCAGCAGGACACGGTGGGTTGTATGATGCACAGGAAAAGGAAGAGTGGGGACCACCGAACATGATAAAAGGAGTAACACTCATCAGCATGTGCAGACATGTCAGTCTACGTGGAAAGGTTCTATCGAGTAGTTAATAAGGATCATGCTGCGTGAGTGCAGATAGTACTTCCATATTTTTAGGCTCTGTGACCTTTGAAAAGTAAAAAGATTTCCCTTGCCTCAAGTTGTCTTTTCTGTAAAATGAGGACAATAATAGTGCCTAGGTAATAGTTTTTTTTAATAAGAATTTATAGCAAAACTATTTAATGCTTACTATGTGTCCATGTGCAGTGGTTAAGCTTTCAGCTGCTAACCAAGAGGTGGGCAGTTGGAATCCACCAGCCACTCCTTGGAAACCCCATGAAGCAGTTCTACTCTGTCCTACAGGGCCACTATGAGTTGGAATCGACTCGACAGCAACAGCTTTTTTTAATGTGTCCATGTGGTTGAAAAACTCATTTAATTCTTACATCCTTACAATCACCCAGAGAGATCTGTGTGTTTTGTGTGTGTATGTGTGTGTGTGTGTGTGTGTGTGTGTGTGCATTTCCCATTTTACAGATGGAAAACTTGAAACACAGAAGTTATGTGTGCATTTCCCATTTTACAGATGGAAAACTTGAAACACAGAAGTTAAGTAACATATAGAATACACGTGGAGGTTACGTCTGGCTCTAGATCTGTGCTGCTCAATATTATAGCCACTATCACATACGACTATTTAAATTTGATTTATTTAAAACTAAATAAAACTAATTGTTCAATCCCTCATTTGCACTGTCCACAATTCAAGTGTTATACAACCACGTGGCTTCTGCCTACCACACTGCACAGCACAGATAGAACATTTCCATTATCACAGAAAGTTTTAATGCCTAGTACTACTAGAGCCTAATCTATAACTACTGCAAAAATCTACCTCTCCAAAATGAAAATTGCTAAGTATCTAACACGTAGCAGTTGTTCAATAAAGATTTGTCTCCTTTCGTTCTCTGGGAAAACATTAGACTTTTATCATTGAAGTTCTTCAGGAAACAGATATTTATTCAGCTCCTGAGACTTTATCAGGAGATTTTACTGTACGATGACTACAGTTTCATCTAAAACTAAGTTTATGACCCTTTCCTGACAAAGGAAAGCTTGAATGATTTATTTACTTGCATGAGATTCCACAGCTAATGAGGAGCAGTGACTTTTAATCCACCCCTCCTTACTCTGGCTGCCTGAATAAAACGAACTTTGTAAATATTCTAGTCAAAGGAACTATAATTTCATTAATCAACAAAATCAACAACATCTGCCAAACATTACTCTTTCTACTGTTATTACAACATGTAGAAAATGAAATTCCTACTGTCTCATCTGGTTTAATTTTTGGATTTCAGGAAATTGTGTTTATTCAGCTATTTGTTATCAGATCTAAAAATAAGTTTGCTTGAAAATAGAATTATGGAATAGTTTTCTTTCGTGCATGGGATTGTGACCTATAAAAGACAAATAAGAAATATTTTAGGTCAAATTCTAGTGCAGAGCTGAGGATTATCTCTCTGGGCTTAGCAATTTTCTATCAAAGGCAATAAATTAAAATTTAAGTAGACTGAAATAATTTTATCTATGTAATATTTTTAGTTCTTTCTAACATTTCTGACTCATATTTTCCTAGTGCTTCAAACTGAAAAGATTTTCTAAAATCTTAATTTATGAGAGGATTTAGGCAGTCAATAAAAGATTCTAGCTCATTAATTGATTTTAAGAAAACTGAGCCTTTTTGGTTAAGCAAATAAATTTGCTTGGTGAAAAATGTTACACTTTCTAAATGTTACACTTAATTTGCTCCTAAGAAAGAGAGTAAGAATGTTATTGTAACTCCTCTTTTTGAAATAGATTAGGTTAAGCATAAAAAAAAGAAATTACACATTTGAATTTGAACTGGCATGCTTATACCAAACAATGACCACATACTTGTATGGGTTATTGAAACTCTTCTGTGGTAACATCATTTCAAAAATTCCTTGTGTTGAGTATATACAAGGCATGCCACATGATGTTAGCAAATAGGACTCTGGGAAAAAAAAGATCAATTTAAACAGGGTAAAATGTTTTGCAAAGTAAATATTAGTCAAAGCAGTTACATCAGCAAGTTTTCATTTTCATAGTAACCCTAGAAGAAATTACCAGGTACCAATGTGAAGGCTACATCTGTGCTGCCCTATGCAAAAAAAAAAAAAAAAAAAAAAAAATTAAAGCTGTCATTTAGCCCTTTTAAATACAAATCAGAAACAATATCACTACTTGAATAGTGTTTTTACCTACTGAGAGCTTTGAAAAAATTTATTATTTTATTTTTTAATAATGAACCTAGTAGGGGTTCTCTCTTACTCTGCCTTTGTGCTTCCATTCTGTCAAACACCTACAGGTAAAAAACTGAGTTTCACATGTGATGGGTTTCCATTCAGTGTTACAAATATCTCTAAGTTCCTCTATCAATTACTTAATGAGCCCTGGTGGCAAAATCGTTAAACCCTTGGCCTCTAACCAAAAGGTTTGAACACATCAGCTGCTTTGAGGGAGAAAGAATCTATTCCTTAAAGATTGTTGTTCTTATTAGTGCTTTCGAGTCAATTCTGACTCATAGCAACCCTATGTCAGCAGAAGGAAACACTGCCCCATCTTGTGCCATCCTCATAATCATTGCTATGCTTGAACCCTTTGTTGAAGCCACTGTGTCCATCCATCTTCTTGAGGGTCCGTCTCTTTTTCACTGACCCTCTACCAAGCACGATGTCCTTCTCCAGGACTGGTCACTCCTGATAATATGTCCAAAGTACTTGAGTCCAAGTATCGCTATCCTCACTTCTAAGGAGCGTTCCGGCTGTACTTCTTCCAAGACAGATTCGTTCGTTCTTCTGGCAGTCCATGGTATGTTCAATATTTTTTGCCAATACCATAATTCAAAGGCATCAATTTTTCTTGGATCTTTCTTATTCGTTGTCCAGCTTTTGTATGCATATGTGGTGATAAAAAATACTGTGGCTTTGGTCAGGCACATTTTGGTCCTCAAAGTGACATTTTTGCTTTTTAATACTTTAAAGAGGTATTTTGTAGCAGATTTGCCTAATGCGATATATCCTGAGGGAAACTTCTGGGGGAACCAGCTACTGGATGGTGTGATGAGTCTTTTGCCACTATACCCAGGTCTGATGAGCGATTTGTACATCAGGACCGCTATGGACCTCCACCAGAGTTTCCTCTAGCTTTGCTCTGCCCAGGCATAGTTCACCATCTTTCGATTCCTAACACTTGTGCTCATCCTCCATCTCCCCGTAAAGATTACAGCATTGAGACCCTGTGGGGTCACTATAGGGTCGCTATGAGTCAGAATTGACTAGACAACAACAGGTACCAATTATTTATGGAAGGAAATTAATTTAATAATAAAATATTAAAGCATAGGTACAAAGTTAAATTTGTTACAAAACCAGGATGTATCGTTCTCCAAAGCCAAAGAGATAACTATGTTGTGCAACTCTCTTAATTAATGCAGACCATCTATATTAGATTTTATATTTAAGCATCAAGCTTTTTGTTTTATTTTTTTCTATATCACAATATATAGATTTTGCCTATTTGTAGATGTTCTTTTTGTAGATGCAGATAAAATAATTCTTTTATCTATAATAAAATGGAGATGACAAATATGCATTTGCAGATAAATGTTTAATTTCTTTCTTGAATAGTCTCAAATGGTAGCATCAAGGTAGTAAGGATGTTTTAGTCAATATCTTTAATATCTTGAACTACATAAAAGTTAATAGAGGAGACTGTTGTAAAAGGAAAGTCTGAAATGACTGAAAGCAAGACTTTTATTGCTGACAGGAGTATTTGAGGTTCCATGGCCCAACCTTCTCCTTTTACATATCAAAATACTGGGATCAGCATGTTTAAATTATTTTAGGATCGTAAATGCATCTGTTATCTTCAATTTTCTCCTATATAGAAGGGGTAAACATCTGAAGAAATGTACCTCCTCTGAGTTCTGGTACCCAGGAAAATAGAGCATATAAGCAGAAGGAATTTGATATTCCAACTGGCTATAAAACTAACTTCCAAAAAAATAAAAATACAATTGTTGGTGGGGGAAGGAGGTATCATTCATTTCCGAGGTGAACTTTGGCAACAACCGTAATTCTCATACACAGCATCATTTGAACAGAGTCTGGAAGGTGTTTAACCAGATTTTATTTTTTCCGAGGGCAGTCATTCTAGCAAAACCTAGGATATGTTGTGGTCCAAGAAATTACTGTACACTTTCAAGGTTCATATTTGTATGAAAGTCTTAATTAGAATATAATATTTTTTTCTTTACCACATTACTGTTTAAAGGAAGGTCTTGGATAAACAATGAAGAGAAAATTTGACACTCATGTACCCATTAATAACTTCGATGAAAATGTATACATTTGTTTATTCACCTTTTGACAGATTTTTTTTAATACCTTCAATGTGTTCAATGATTTCTGGGATTCTTGGAAACAAAAATGAAGAGATAAGATCTTGTTCTTAAACGTTCCACCGTATGGAGAGCGAAGATAGGTCTGGGTAAAGAATACAACGAGATGTATTTTTTTATACATTTTAAAAATGAAGAACAGAGTCCTGAACCATGGACATTATGCAGGTATTTGTTTTTAAAATTGAGGACTGAGGAAAGGCTCTATTTATATTGGAATAGAATGTCCAGAGTGGTCCCTGAGAATTACGGGACTATGAAACGATTGGTTGTTAGGGGCACAGTATGAGGGAAACGATGGAGTATGAGGAAGTTTGCTTCAAGCAACGTAAGAGAGTAAGAAGACTAGAAAAGAAGAGAAAGAAAGACCAATGGTAGTAATCAACCTTTGGAAAGCATTAATAGCAATTCCTTCTCATTATTTTTCAACCATTGGTTAACTGAAAGTATACAGGAGAAGTTATAAGTTCTGTGTGGATACAAAAGTATAGATTGTTTTAAAAATAGTGTTTTCTTCAAATATGAAGCAATTTAGACTCATTATTTTAGCTGGTAGCTTTACCTGACAAAAAGATTTGTTTCTCTTTATAAATAGTTTCATTTTTATGTAAAAGAAACTTAAGTACACAGAGATCATATGTGTACACAATTTTTTTATTGATTCTTATATTTCTTTTCTCAAAAATACAGAACATCAGTAGACATTTTCCCTAATTTTTGAACTTCACATAAATAGTTGAATTAAATTTAAAAAGTATTTATTTTTTAAAAATTTCTATTTGTACTCAGAAAAAAGGATTAACTTAAACAAAGTCCACAAATCGATTATCATATCTTATACATGCACACTCAAAACTTGTGGGAAATTAATTTTACTGTAACATTTAAGTTTCAGATCAACTGTTTTGAATGTAAAAGTATTATCAAATAACTGATTTTTCTTACTTCTAATAAGTTAATATGCTTATCTGTGTTAAGTTAGTATTTTACTTATTTTATCTTTCTTTTTTTTAAACTTTGAAGTAAAAATGACAATACTTAGTGCTTTTAATAGTGCTTATATTTACAATTAAAATACAATAAGGCATGCTCAGGGTAATAATTAAAAAGAAAAGAAGACAATAGCGAAATACTTAAAAAGAAGAGAAACATTTAAAACACAGTAAAAATCCTCTGAAATATTACCACAGATGGAGAACATTTTTATCTTTTTGGTATGTTACTTCCCGGAGATAGATATAAACAGACAGGATGAACATACTTTTCATGTGTACCCTCTTCTTAACAATAAATTATCAAATTTCCCTGTGTCATAAAGTATTCTTGGTAATCCTGATTTACTCAAACCTTTTTTTTTTTTTTATGATGCAGACTTTCAGTCATACAAAATACTTAGGTTAGTTTAATTAATGTTTTCATTACCCAGCTTCAACAGTTACCAATACATGACCAATCTTGTTTCCTTTATATTCCTAACCACACTTCTGTCATGATTATTTTGAAGTTTACTCCAGATGTGTTATTATGAGGTCTTTATTTTTGATAGCTGCTATATAATATATTCATTCCAATATTTACTACAATTCTTTTAATCATTCTTCTTTTGTTTGCTGTCTTAGGCATTTTCAGTATCTGTCATATTTATATCTTACCATTTTTTAAAACCTTTGTGAATTTAAAATATGGGAAGACAGCAATGACTAGTGAAAAAAGCATATATGCTAGAGGGAGACCAACATCAGTTTGAATATCAATTACTAGGAGTGTGGCCTTGGAAAGTTTAATGTCATCTCTCTATGTCTCAGTTTTCTCATTTCTTAAGTGGTAACTGTAATACTATTCTTATCTAATAGAAGTGTTGTAAGAGACAATCCCTTCAGTTTCTGGCACAAAAAAGTGACCTTCCCTATGATTAATTTTATTCAAAACTTTATGGCTATATTCATGGAAGAAAACAGTGAATCTGGTAAGGAAATGGGTTTTGAAAAAAATAAAGTAAGATAACATCTTATAAATGTAATAAGTCTGTGTTAGTTTCCTAAAGCTTTTTTAACAGAATACCAAAAGCTTGGTGGCTTACAAGAACAAAAATGTATTCTTTCACAGTTCTGGGGGCTAGAAGTCTGAAAAGGTTATACTCCTTCCAAAGACTATCGAAGAATCCTTTCTTGCCTCTTCCTAGCTCCTGGTGGTTGCTGGAAATGCTTGGTGTTCTTTGGCTTGTAGCTTCATTTGTCCAATATCTACCTCCATCTTTACATGGTCTTCTTCCCTGTATGTGTCCCCTGTGCCTCTGTGTCCAAATCTCTCTCTTATAAGCACATCAGTCATTGGATTTAAAACCCACCCTAATCCAGTATGGCCTCACATTAACTTGATTATGTCTTGAAACACCCTATTTCCAAATAAGGTGACACTCTCAGGTACTGAAGTTAGAACTTCAACATATCTTTTTGGAGAACACAATTCAACCCACAACAATGTATATAACTTTATAATGAGACTAAACCAAAAAAAAAAAAATAATAAGAAACCCATTGCCATCAAGTTGATTCCAACTCATAGTGACCCTATAGGATAGGGTAGAACTGCCCTATAGGATAGGGTAGAACTGCCCTATAGGATTTCCAAGTAGCAGCTGGTGGATTCAAACTGACGACATTTTGGTTAGTAGCCATAGCTAGCCATAGCTCACTGTAGCTCTTAACCACTGTCCCACCAGGGCTCCATAATGAGAATAGGCAGGAATAAGTTTATCTTTATCTAAACTTTAAAAAACAGTTTTGGTATTCAAATTTAGCATTACAGATAAATTACTCCAAGTGATAGAATATTAACTATAAAAGTGTTTTATGTTCAAGTTCATGTGCTATGCTTGACAGACTATTTTAATAATTTATATTTTTATTTTATGCTGTTGAAGAATAACTACATGTTAGAATATATTGCTATAAATTATTCTGTATACCACTCTATTACCAGAATTCTCAAATTTAGAGAAGATGTTACTCTATAGTTATTTCAGTAAAAATATATTATGACACATGAAATAGTCATTTGGAAGTTTTACAAATTGTAAAATAGACTTTTTTTATGGAAATAATTTCTAATATGATAAAATTGGTAATGAGGAGGACACTTTATTATCAATGTAAAAATATGTATTTTTTTTCTGAGTAGTAATAAAATCATATTTAGGTAGATTGGGTTAAAATATCACTTTTAAAGGCACCAAGAGTGACTCACTGAGCATAATTAACCAAAATATCTTTTCAACCATCGCAGAAAGTGCTGTTATAATGGCCTATAAGTAACTTAAAATATTCATATATAGGAAAATTATTAAAATGCTATTGGAAGTGGTGACTAGCTTAAGTAAATCCTCCTATTGGCTATAGAATGCTAGTTTAGTCCAGACTAACAGCGTGCCCATAAATAAATCATTTATACTGTCTCACCATCACTTATCTATAAAAAGACTGAGTTCATTTAAATGCTCCTTGCAGTCCTTCCAGCTATCAACATTGAACAATTTTGGACGTCTTTTCCATTCCTAAATCATCCTTTTATAGATTGTCCATGAAGTTCACATCGTATAAAACTTCAGTAGAGATAGTTTTGCTTTGTTTTTCTTTTTTTTTAAAGTCTCAGGAAAGATTGTTAAGGAGAAGTGACTCAGACAATTACTATTGAGATTGTATTGATAATTGAACCAAAGTCAGTGTATAATCCAAGCTTCAGCCTACCTAAAATAACCCTCAGACATTTGGCATTCTCTTTCCAAGAAGGTGCCTCTGACTTGCAGCAAAGGCACCTCATAGGGTCAATATAGAAACATCCTTGACCCAGTTCCTTTACTTATACTGGGAACTGAAAAGGATAAATCAGGAATACTTTGATAGAAAGTGGAAAGAAATCAATGTCCCCAGCAGCAATCTGTGGTAAGAACAGGGTCTGGGTGTACCTTCTTTTGCTGGATATATTTCTGTCTCTGGAGAACTAAATTTAGCATTAATGGCCCAGAAAGGAGAATTTGTGAATACCACAACTTAGCTCCTGCTCTGGTAGAAGCTTTGTGGGAGAGGGTTCTTAAGCTTATTATATATCTGTGTCTAGTCCCCTGGGGTAAAAAAATCAATATGGGTTTGGATTTGTACACCCAAATAAAGAACATTGATTATATACTTGGCTGGAGAATTTATCATGGGGCATCTCTTCAGAATCAGAGAATGGTAAAAGTTATCTAAGCAAAATAATTAAAAAAAAATAAAGACAAGCAGTGTTCCATGGTACATATCAAACACAGAAACAAGCAAGACTTAAAAACTGGCCTTAGAAGAGCAAGGGGAATGGTATTGATAGAATTAACAGATACTAAGTCCAGCCACTTAAGAAGTGTAAGTCAAAAGGATAAGTTATTTCAGAACAGGTTAAGTTCTCGTAATGTAACTAAGGGGACTGGATACCTTCAAACATAATGTCAAAGAGTCATGATTAACAGATAACATTTGTGTATCATTTCTTCCACCTGTCTGAATGCAGCAGGGTTTTCTCTGTGCATGCTGAATCCACTTTTTTTCCCCAAAGGGTCCAGGGAGGAATTGGGAACTAGATAACGAGTGTGTATATAGTCTCAAAGTTCAAAGCAAAATTAAGTGATAATTTTGACTAGGTGTTATGTGGAGTGCTAAAAACAATGCCAAGCCATTGTTGCTGTTCATTAAAATCAAGTCTCTCAAGACCTGGTTTATAGCAATTTAATATAAACTCTTATCATTAAACAGGATAGCATCATCATGATGCTTCTTCCACAGGATTAGCTATGAAGTCAGCTAAGACGAAGGTTCAAGAAATATTAGGATCACAAAAAAAGTCAGGAAAACAGTCAGTAATAATGAGCTCAGAAACAAATATCCTTAGGAGGCTTAGTATTCTCAAAAAAATAAATTAATTAAAAAGGCATTGTACATAAAGATGAAATTCTCCTTTTCTTAATCTGAACATTTGTTTTGTATTATGTCAGCTTTGGGGATATCCAAGTGAGTTGACAAACTGGATAGGTTGCTGTCTACAAAAAAGTCTGGCAAGGCTAAACATGGAATCAAGAATGCATTGTTTGTTATAATTCCTAGAAACATTACTAGAATTATGTGTTTATGACATTATTTTATAATACATTTCTTACAAATATTACTATCATAAATGTGATATTATTGTTTGATGTTATTCCCAAAAATATTACTTTAGCAAATAAATCAATTTAAGTATACCAAATTTGAGCTTTCCAAGTATTTTAAATCTGTTAGCATAACAGGAAAAAGGTCCCTGGGAGGCAAAAACAGTTTATACTCAACTGGTAACCAAAAGGTTAGCGTTTTAAACCTACTCCGGAGCACCAGAGAAGGAAAGACCTAGCCATCTGTAAAGAATAAACCAAGAAAACCCTCTGGAGAAGTTCTACTCTGTAACACATGGGTTACTCATGAGTCAAAATTAGCTCAACAGCACAAGACACCACAACAACATGCCAAGAAAGGTCTGTCTTTTCTGAAATTCAGTAAAGGAGTCCACATTCCGTAGAAGGATGAGTAAATCTGTTTTTATTAAGAATAATATTCTTCCAACAATGTGAGCTTCTAAATAGAAAACAGAAACCATATCCTGGGCTGGTATGGCATGTCTAAACACCTTATGCCCCCGTCAGTCAGTTTCTCGTACTGTGGGGGCTTACATGTTGCTTTGATGCTGGAGGCTATGCCAGCAGTATTCAAAGGCCAGCAGGGTCACTCATGGTGGACACGCTTCAGCTGAGCTTCCAGACTAAGATAGACTAGGAAGAAGGACTCGGCAGTCTATTTCTGAAAAGAGTTAGCCAGTGAAAACCTTATGAATAGCAGTGGAGCATTGTCTGATATAGTGCCGGAAGATAAGCATCCCATGTAAGACATTTAAAAGATGACTGAGGAAGAGCTGCCTCCTGAAATTAGAGTTGAGCTTAATAATGGGGATGGAATCAAGCTTTTGGGAACCTCATTTGCTGATGTGGCGCAACTCAAAATGAGAAGAAACAGCTGTAAACATCATTAATAATTGGAACGTGAAATCTTCAAAGTATGAATCTAGGAAAATTGAGAATCATCAACATGAAATGGAACACATAAACATCTATATGCTAGGCATTAGTGAGCTGAAATGGACTGGTATTGGCCGTTTTGAATCAGATAATCATATGATCTATTATGCTGGGAATGACAACTTGAAAAGGAATGGTGTTGCATTCATTGTCAAAAAGAACATTTCAAGATCTATTCTGAAGTACAACACTATCAGTGATAGGATAATATCCATATGCTGACAAGGAAGACCAGTTAATATGACTATTATTCAAATTTACGCACCAACCACTAAGGCAAAAGATGAAGAAATTGAAGACTTTTACCAACTTCTGCAGTCTGAAATTGATCAAACATACAATCAGGATGCACTGATAATTACTGGTGATTGGAATGAGAAAGTTGGAAACCAAGAAGAAGGATCGGTAATTGGAAAATATGGCCTTGGTGATAGAAATGATGCCAGAGATCACATGATAGAATTTTGCAAGACCAACGACTTCTTCATTGCAAATACCTTTTTTCACCTACCTAAACGGTAACTATACACAGAGACCTCACCAGATGGAATAAGAGGAATCAAATTGATTACACATGAGGAAAGAGGCAATGGAAAAGCTCAATATCATCAGTCAGAACAAGGCCAGGGGCCGACTGCAGAACAAACCATCAATTACTCATATACAAGTTCAAGTTGAAGTTGAGGTAAGTTAGAACAAGTCCCTGAGAGCCAAAGTACGACCTTTACTGTATCCCACCTGAATTTAGAGACCATCTCAAGAATAGATTTGACATGTTAAACACTAATGACTGAAGACTAGACGAGTTGTGGAACGGCATCAAGGACATCATACATGAAGAAAGCAAAAGGTCAATAAAAAGACAAGAAAGAAAGAAAAGACCAAAATGAATGTCAGAAGGGACTCTGAAACTTGCTTTTGAATGTCGAGTAGCTAAAGCAAAAGGAAGGAATGATCAAGTAAAAGAACTGAACAGAAGATTTCAAAGGTCGACATGAGAAGACAAAGTATTATAATGACACGTGCAACGAGCTGGAGATAGAAAACCAAAAGGGAGGAACCTGCTCAGCATTTCTGAAGCAGAAAGAACTGAAAAAAAAATTCAAGTTTTAAGTTGCAATAGTGAAGGATTCTACAGGGAAAATTTTAAACGACACATGAAACATCAAAAGAAGATAGAAAGAAAACACAGAATTGATCGACATTCAACCATTTCAGGAGCAAGCATATGATCAGGAACTGATAGTTCTGAAGGAAGAAGTCCAAGTTGCACTGAAAGCATTGGTGAAAGACAAGGCTCCAGGAATTGACGGAATATCGATTGAGATGTTTCAACAAATGGAAGCAGCGCTGGAAGTGCTCTGTGCCAAGAAATTTGGAAGACAGCTACCTGGCTAACCAACTGGAAGAGATCCATATTCATGTCTATTCCAAAGAAAGACCATCCAACCGGATGAGGAAATTATCAAACAATATCATTTATATAACACACAAGTAAAATTTTGCTAAAGATCATTCAAAAGAGGCTGCAGCAGTACATTGAAAGGGAACTGCTAGAAACTGAAACCGGATTCAGAAGAGGATGGGGAACCAGGGATACCATTACTGATGTCAGATGGATCCTGGCTGAGAGCAGAGAATATCAGGAAGATGTTTACCTGTGTTTTATTGACTATGCAAAGGCACCGACTGTGTGGATCGTAACAAATTATGAAGAACATTGCAAAGAATGGGAATTGAAGAACATTTATTTATGCTTGTGAGGAACCTGTACACAGATCAAGAGGCAGTTGTTCAAACAGAACAAGGGGATAGTGTGTGGTTTAAAGTCAGGAAAAGTGTGCATCAGGGTTACATTCTTTCACCATACCTACTCAATATGTATGCTGAGCAAATAATCCGAGAAGCTGGACTTTATGAAGACGAATGGGGCATCAGGATTGGAGGAAGACTCATTAACAACTTGCGTTATGCAGATGACACAACATTGCTTGCTGAAAGTGAAGAGGACTTGAATCACTTACTGATGAAGATCAAGGACCACAGCCTTCAGTATGGATTATACCTCAACATAAAGAAAACAAAATCCTCAAAACTGGACCAATAAGCAACATCATGACAAATGGAGAAAAGATTGAAGTTGTCAAAGATTTCATTTTACTTGGATCCACAATCAACATCCATGGAAGCAGCAGTCAAGAAATCAAGACTCATTGCATTGGGCAAATCTGCGGCAAAAGGCCTCTTTAAAGTGTTGAAAAGCAAAGATGTCACCTTGAAGAATAAGGTGCACCTGACCCAAGCCATGGTGTTTTCAATCATTTCATATACATGTGAATGCTGGACAATGAATAAGGAAGACTGAAGAAGAATTGATGCCTTTGAATTGTGATATTGGCAAAGAATATTGAATATACCATGGACTGCCAAAACAACAAACAAATCTGTCTTGGAAGAAGTACAACCAGAATGCTCGTTAGAAGCAAGGGTGGAAAGACTAAGTCTCATGTACTTTGGACATGTTATCAGGAGGGATCAGTCCCTGGAGAAGGACATCATGCTTGGTAAAGTAGAGGGTCAGTGAAAAAGAGGAAGAC
>NW_004443949.1:12012731-12045453 GCF_000243295.1 Trichechus manatus latirostris | reverse complement strand
ATATATTTTGAGAAGCTCTGATGGTGCAGTGGTTAAATGCTTGGCTGGTAACCTAAAGGTAGGCACTTCAAACTCACCAGCTGCTCTGCAGAAGAACGATGTGGCAGTCGGCATCTGTAAAGATTTATAGCCTTGGAAACCCTATGGGGCAGTTCTACTCTGTCCTATAGGGTCCCTATAAGCTGTAATCGACTGAACACCAGTGGGAACCCTATATTTACCTCTTAACCCTGCTTACAAGTACCAGATTTCCAAGAAAAATGTGTAGACGCAATATTCAAGAACAAACTATGCTGTTTGTCTTATTTATTTCAATATGGTTGTAATTCCAGCCAATTATGTGGTCTCATATATGTGTTTTAGAGATTAGGGTTTTGTTGCAGAGAATAAAATACACTCTAGTTTGATGATAAAGAGGTGTCATAAAAATTATAAAAATTCTCACTGAATTTTTGGAGAGCAAAGAGATAGATGCCAGTCTAATCTTCTAGGAACAACACTCAATGATACAGCATCAAACCAGGATGCTATGACAAGAAAAACAAGCAAAAAAAAAGGCTAGATGACTCAGGAAGCTGATTTTCCAGAATCTAACTTTAGAATTACCTTTTATTTCTTATCTGACTAGCATAATGAATATCTCTATATCTCACCCCAGATCTCTCACATGTAAACCCAATTTTAATCCAAGTTTCCAATGAGGACATTGATTGTCCAAAACCTAAATCACACATAGGCTTCAAAGGGCTCTGAGGAAGAGGATTTTTAGTGTTCCAGTTACTGCATTATAGAAAGGCAAACTAGAAAGGGGTTTGAGTAGGTTTTTAGTAAAATATACATATTCTCCACGGTAAAAATAACCTGGACTACATACATGGTGGGAAAAATCGTTTTAGCCCTAAATACAAATCTAGACTATACCCTTGTATCAGTCTGCAAGTTCCTGTTGAGCTGAGGTTGAAGACTTACATACACTAAAAAGAAAAATAACACTTTTTTCCCCCCAAACGATCAAAGAAGTATTTTTCAGACTTGATGCCTCCTTTATTTTTGATGCCATTTTTGTTTAGCAGGCAGTTCAAATGGAAGCCAGACACTAACCCATATTATTGCTTGGAATATTACGCAAAAAGTAATCTAAATTATAAAGGATTCAAGAGCAAGAATGAAAAGATATTCAACAACCTAAAAAGAAAATGTTATTACTAATCTATTTCTATTTTTTAATCCCTCATGTAATTTCTAGGAATCCCATCCTCCTGGATAGTGGCATATATCTTTCAGCCATATAGGAGCAGTCATTTCCATAGAGCTAGACTGAGGTTAATAAAATAGAACACCTTAAACCTTCACGAAAGATTAGGGAACTTAAACATAAAAGTTAATAAAGAAAAATGGTAATATGGAGAAATTATGTTGCTAATTAGAGTGTCAGATAAATATATGCATAAAGCTTTGTTTTAGATCTATAATATTCTTATAAAATTATGATAGTATAGCAGTCGTCCATTCATAAATATCTGTTGAGCCTTATAGAACAGATTCTAACCAGTTGTCATCAAGTTGATTTTGACTCATGGCAACACCATATGTATCAGAATAGAACTGTGCTCAGGAGGATTTTCAGTGGCTAATTTTTTTAGAAAAGCCTCTCAGTGGACTCCATGACCAACCTTTGTGTTAGTAGCCTAGTGCATTTACCATTTGCGCTACTCATGGACTCCGATAGCCGCACACACGTAAAACATGTGGAACACAGAATCCAGTAGAAGGCAGACATGCAAATTGTTAAATCTCAAAATATTAAATGTATCACCATAAAAGTCACACAGAATCACAACAAAGTGTGTGATAATTTCATACTTAAAATCACATTTAACATTTTCCTGTTGTGTCCCTGCTACGTGTTGTTGAGTTGACTCCTACTCGTAGCCACCCTACAGGACAGAATAGAACTGCCTCATAAAGTTTCCTAGGCTGAAATCTTTATGAGAGCAGATCTTTTTTTCCAAGTGCTTATCAATTGTGTCACCAGGGCTCCTTGTCCCTGCTACATACCAAAAAATAAAAACCAAAACAAAAAACCAAACTCGCTGCCCTGGAGTCAACTCAGACTCATACAGACAGGACAGAGTATAACTACTCTTCAGGGATTCCGAAGAGCAGCGGTAGATTCAAACTGCCGACCTTTCAATTAACAGCCAGCTCTTAACCACTGCAGCGCCAGGGCTCTATAATGTAAAGTAACTTAAAAAAAATATACAACATAAAAAATATGCACTAACTGATACAAACCGTTTATTGTAAGGCCATAGTATCAGACGCAAAGAATATAGTCTTGGACTTTCATAGGAGAATATGAAAACATGAAAATAGTGAAATATAAGAGGGCAAATAAATTTCTAGGTCCTAGATTAATGCCATCAATATCAAACAGTTTAGAAGTCTGTGCAATATGTATAGATTAAAGACTATTCAGAGTTACAGTGTTAAAATATTCTTCTGGGTTTGTGGACTCTTCCTGTTCCTCAGTATTTTTTGTGCTAAAGAACCTTTTGGAAATTTGCCACTTCTGGACAAATGAAAACAGTTAGAATTACTGTTACTTAGCCTATCCATTGTCTCAATAAGCCTCTATTCATATTATCAAAGGTATCACCAAAATACCCATGAAACTGTACAGTTTCTTTTTTTTTTTCTTTCTCTTTTTCTTTCCTTTTTTCTTCAGGATTCCCATCTGTCCTGTGGAGTTCTCTGTTACATCCTTAGGTAACCTGGGAACCAGCCTATTTTCTAGAACAAAGACTAAGAACCATTCACTCTTATTATGCAGAACTGATCTGTAACTTCAGCCTCTTCTTGTGAATCCCCACAGGTATTTTCTCACCGTCATCACTGACGTGACTTGTTTTGTGTCCAGTTCATTGAAATTCCCCAGACCCAGATGGCTTGATATGTTGCTATTTTAGATTTTTGCCCTTATTTACTTTTATCAGTCAAGTGAAGCCAGGATATTTTCTCCTACTTCTTTTGCAGAATCATGAGTGCTCAAAAGTGATAATAATTGTTTAGGGTGCATCGAATACGTTAGAGAAATAGCATTCATTTGAACAATTCTTAACAATAGTGTGATTTTTGGCCAGTTACAATGTTGGAAAAAAATGACTCCACATATGGTACTCCCTTTTTATGTTATTTTAGTTATTAGATGGAATTGTTAGACATTATGGTAAAAATTTAAAAGCAGATGCATTTAATTTAAGGGGCATGGGTACTTAGTGGTATGTAAAGATGCATAAAATGAGGTATAAACTATTGTAGAAATGTGTGTAAATAGTAACAGCTGCTATTGAATTGCACATCATGATTTCCTTCTCTCAATGTCAAAACTTCTCCATTATCAATCACAAGGCTCATTTTATCAAAAAGAAGAAGAAAAAAGATCCTAAAATAATTTCTTTCCCAATATTTTTCTCCTTTAACATTAAATTTCATTATTTATATTTAATTTTATTAAACCTAGGATTTATTTATAATATCAATTAAGTTTTAATATAATCATATAATGGAATTTTATTAATTGTAAATCCTAGTGAACTATTAGCAATTCAGATTTGTGAAAGCTTTTTTTTTATGTCAATAATTTATCGAAGGGAAGTCTGTACACAGGCAAACTTTACAGTAGAAACTAAGACAATCAGGACTCTCTCCCTCCTCTGGCCCTCCGGGGTGGGGAGCTGAGGAAGGAGACGTTAGGGGCAGAAGACAGGATGGGAGAAACAGCTGGAAGAGGCAGCCAGGTTGGATGGCGTGAATCAACGTTTTCTTCAAGAAATAAATTATAATAATCTATTTACACCTGGGGGCCAGAGAAGAGCAGAAGAAGCAGGGGCTGGTTCTATTTACAAGGAACACAGGAGGGGAGGGGTATTAGATGAAGTGGAGACCTGGAGACACGAGATGGGCTGAGGGGTTAGGAGGTCATCATGCCCCCAATCCTGTCCTTCCTTCCTTTCTTCTCTTCCCTCCCCACAACCAGTTAAAATCCTCTTCAAAACCCCACCGCAAGGGTGTAGCTAGTGAAGGAGGGACTGGAGGTGGGGACAGGGTCTCATTTATTTCTGCCCCCTCAATCTAGAAACCCAGCAAGTGCAGTAGGAGCATGGTAGGCTGTGGTCCCCAATCCCAGGCCCCCTTGGGGCTCCGAGATGGAAGGGTAGCTGAGGGGGCCCTCAGGAAGAGTTAGAATAGCCGTGCCGTCAGTCGGCTGCCAGTCTGAGGCTCACCTAAAGCTTGTGGCAGAGCCCGCCAGCACCTCAAGTGATGAGAGATGAGAACGGCCTTGAGGGATGGTTGGATGGAGAGTTTTGGCCAGGACTGAAATTGAAGAGTGGGAGAAGCAGGTGGTTGTTACAGAGCTGGGTTCTAGGACATAGGAGTTCATCAAAGAAGCTGTGGGTGAAGGCTTCCAGTGGGGAGAACGTCCAGGATGGTGTTTACTCCAGCAGGCTAGATCAGAGCCCAGTGGCCTTAAGTGTCCATTGAGACTTGAACATCTCTGTCCAGGGGTGGGCTTGAACTTTGTGTAGTTAGGGTTCATCTCTTGGATCCTTTCCCAGGTTGGTGTTCTCAGCACATTGATGATCTCCACTAGCTGGTCTACCCCACTGTCCCCAGGAAAGATGGGTTTTAGGGCAGCGGTGTCAGGGTCCATCACCAAGTCCTGGGGCTGGACATTGTGGTGACAAACGCCCAGGGAGTAGATGTAGGCCAAGCTCAGAAAGAGCTGTTATGTGTACACCTTAACATAGATGATAGGGGTGGTCAACTAGGCCTTGGTGAAATGGCAGGCCCCAGTGCACTGTCTTGGGTATTCCAGCACCAGATTTAGGTAAAGCTCATCTTTCTTCTCCCCACTGGAGTAGAAGAAGTATCTCAGCTTCACAATATTGCAATCATTCAGTTTATGAATCATCTGCAGCTCTCATTTCTTCAGCCTGTTGTCCTGGAGAACCTTCTTGATGGTGACCAGCTCCCCAGTCTTGACCAGCCATGTCTGGTACACAACCCCAAAAGAGCCACTGCCAATCATCTTGATGTCTGTGTAAGCCACCTTCTGGGAGTGCTCTGGACCCTGGCATAGAGTGGAGACCACTGTGGTCACTTTTCTGCTGCCATGGCCCAGCTTTACTCCAGGTAGTGGGAAACTGGTGCCAGCACCCAGGCAGTCACTGCTGGCTCCTCCGCCGCCGCCTGGCTCCACAAATGAGCTGGTCTGCACCTGGCCTGAGCCCCCAGGCCTGCCCCTAAAGGCAAGCCACGGTCACTGCTCATGGTGCCGAGGGCTGGTCCAGGCCAGTGGGCTTGGGCGGTCCCGGCTGCCCCTCTGCTGCTGCTGCTGCCACCATCGACTCAAGACTCAGGCCTCCCCAAGGCCATGTCGCTAGGCTCTGGAGTGAAAGCTTATTTGTGAAGACTCATATATATAACGAATTTAATTTTGTATCATGGTTTTAAATTGAAGCATATTATCTTAAACAAACACCTCACCTTCTGAGATAATATAGTATAGTAATTAAATGATCAGGTTTTGGATTTTGATACAGCCGAGTTCAAATCCTGGATCCATCTTTCACTTGTGATGGTGGCCTTCACCATATTGCTCATTTTCTTACTTCTTTTTTATCTGCAGAGTGGTGTTAGAACCGCATTCACCTCTCATATTGCTGTGAAGATGAAATCAATATTACAAGTGAGTGCTTTGATAATTTCTAGTATACATAAAGTGCTCAATAATAATTTGATATTGTAAATAATTTTATCATCAAGTCCCAGCTTTACTCTTTCCTGCTAGCATCATGTGGAGTGAATCATCTTGATGATTATGACTCAATATATTTTGTAGGGCAGGAAAGACAACTAGTTTCTCCAATAACCACTTTCTAAGCAGGCTGTTCCTAATTGGCTTACATTGCGCCTGCTTTAGCGTGTCAAGCATGATCATATCTTTATATCTCATTAATGAGTTGATACAGCAACTCACAGCACAGGGCATAACATAGTAAAGTAGAATATTTATAAATCAATCATAATGTGGCAATCCAAAATGTTCCTTATTTGTGTCAGTGCCTGGAAGCTAAAATACTGATGTTGTGGATCCAAACTGGACATGGGCCCATCCAAGTTCTGGTCAGTGTGGATCCCTTTATTCAAGTCCCATTCTTCTCTTGCCTAATTCAGCCAGTACCAGATGTCCACTCCTTGCTGTAAGGCCTTTATTACTAATAAGCGAAAATGCCATATTTTTCTTTGTACCTGCACGAAGCCCATTGAGTACTGATTTCTTACCACTTGTCTTCTGTGGGATTCTTTGTTATCCTCCAATTTGCTTTTCATAATTCTGGCAGGCTGCCTTACTTTGTAAACATACCTGAATGGCTTTCCTCTTTTCTAACTTGGTGGCTCTTTGTACAAATGAACTCTGTCTGTAAACATATTCTCTGGGTTGCAATCGGTTTCCCTTGTTCTGTGCACTGAGGCACCTAGAGCAGCATCCACATGTCCCTTCAGCAAAGCTGGCCACGCCCTGGTGAAAGTCTGCACTGAAAAATAGGAGTCTTCTATATCAGGTCACCATGGCATTTGTTACATAATCTGAACAAATTGCCTTACATCTCTACTCCTAGATCAGCTTGACCCACCTCCTACGCTTTAATCACTTCACACCTAACATTACAAATTCATTAATCTAATTCCAAGTGACCACTTTCAAAAGCCATCTATCCCTCTGATGTCTCTACTTTTGTTAGTAGGGTCACTATTCTTCTAGTTCAGTAAGATTAAAATATCCAGACAGCTTTAACATTCCTAACAGCTTTGCACCTGTGCTGATTTAGTTCACAAGTCTGTTGAGGCTTCCTTTATGATCTCTATTTTTAATTTCCATTTACACAGAACTACCTGAGCTCAGGCCTTTACTATCCTGTGCCTTCACTCTTCACGGGTCTTATAGCCTCCTAATTAGCTTCCTTATCACAATCTGTCTGGAATTCTGACGACAGACTTTTTTTTAATAAAATACTATTTGAATCTTGGATTTTAGCATCAGGTTTAAAACATAGTTTTAAAATGCTGAGATGTCCGATGTTTCAAGAAACTCTTTGAAAATTATATTTTTTCACAAGATAAGACTGAACAGGGTGCTCACTGACTTGCTTCGTTTCATAATGTTTACCTTCCCTTCCAGATAATTTGTCAATCAAATGTCCGATTTTCCTAAATGTGCTCTATTTTTAAATTAAAATCAAGCCATTGTAAGTGTCGCAAATACACACTTCGCTCTCATTGACATAAATGTAATGGTTGAATTTTATGGATTGAATTGTGTCCCCCAAAAATGTGTGTTAACTTGGCTAGGCCATGATTCTCAGTATCGTGTGGTTGTCTACCATTTTGTGATCTGATGTGATTATTCTATGTGTTGTAAATTCTAACCTCTATGATGTTAATGAGGCAGGATTAGAGGCAGTTATGTTAACAATGCAAGATTCAATCTACAGGATTAGGTTGTATTTTGATTCAATCTTTTTTGAGATATAAAAGAGACAATAAAGTAGAGAGGAGAGGGACCTCATGCCACCAAGAAGGAAGTGCTGAGAAGCTCCTAGACCAGGAAAGATTGATGACAAGCACCATCTCCCAGAACTGACGGAGAGAGAAAGCCTTTCCCAGGAGCTGCCACCCTGAATTCAGACTTCTAGCCACCTAGACTGTGAGAGAATAAATTTCTATTTGTTAAAGTCATCCACTTGTGGTATTTCTGTTACAGCAGCACTAGATAACTAAGACATTGGTCATGAAATAAAAATTTTTAAACAAAATTCATTAAGTGATTTATTCATAAATTGATTACAGTGCTGAGATTTACTCCAAATAAATGTTTTTCCATTATAATAAGAGGAAAGGAAAAGTGTAGATAATATTATGTGCACATTGGAGCTATTTTCTTAAGAAAAGAGTCGGTCTTATGTGCAGACCTAAATACACAGTTTACATCATTCACTGAATAACATGGGATGAGAAATATATTTACAGTAAGGTCTTAGGGAAATTCTATGTAAATATAAGCAAAAAAAGAAGCTTTGTCATTTATAGATTGCAGATCTATCAGAGTTTGGTATGCTCCTTCAAAATTTATGTTTCATTTCCATGAGTTTTTAAAAGCAAATGCATTTTAAAAGGATTTGCATAGCAGTTTTTTTTTTTTCCTTTATGGCTTAGAGATATATACTTTTAGAGAAGGGTGTGTTTTTTCACCATTGTCAACCTGAAGTAAATATTTACAAATATACTACATCTCATGGTTGGAAGTGAGTTTTGATTTCCATATTCTCTTTTTACAATAGAAATGAAAGTAAATAAACAGGCACATCTCCAAGAGAGGCCACAGAGCAAAAATCACACACTTCAGTCCTCCCCCTACTACTTCAAGATTTACTTTGGAGGAAAGAATGAATTCTGTGCCTCTGAAATAAAAACTTCAGTAGATTCTGTTAAAGAAAAAAGTGCGTCAAATGATTCTCACATCTTCAGTCAGGCAAGACCACTTTCTAAGTTTTAATTGTCGTCTAGGAAAAACATGTACAAAGCAGATGAAAATACCGTTGCCTGTAAGTCAGGACTAATGATTACCTACACTGATCACTTTGCTTGCTGCTGTGTAGGTGGGAACTTGGCTAAAACATGATTTACTTGCAAATAGAGACCTTGGATAACTGTAGCCTGAGAAGAAATTCTTATTATCTGAGAAGGAACTGAATATTAATATTCTTCAGACACCTATATTATAGCAGAAAGGCCACGTACTTTCACAAATACTGTCTCCTGCAACCATAAAAAAAAATCATTATCCTGCATTTCCATAACTACAATTTGTTGAATAACTACTACGAAAGGAGCGCTTTATGTTAAGTATTTTACTTACTAGTCACAGCTACCCTTAACCACATGCGTTAAAATACTTACTTTACAGTAAGTGAGTAGAGGTTCAATTAGGCTGTTTAACTCAACTCATTTAATATAATAAGTAAATGTTATGTCAGGAATTAAAGCTTTTATCTTCTGCTTCCAAAGCAAAGTTTGTTTTGCTATACTTTTTTTCACCGAAGACTGCTAATTTTCACAGAAGACTGCTCTGTTGGGAAACTGAACAAAAGAAAACAAAAATATCTTCTGAGCCATCTTTGGGCGAGTGCTGTGAGCTAAAATTATAGACAATCAACGCCACTATTGAAGAGGTAAAAAGCAAATAAGAACCAAAATAAAATAAGCTCCTCAATAACAGCACCCTAGTCTAAGCCACTACTGTCAGTTTCTTGAGCACCTAAAATAGGAGTACCCTCCTTTTCATCCTTATCCTACTTCCCATTACTTATTATATTTGTAATGAGTGTTAAATTTGTGAATTTGCTATTTTTATTATCATAAACTCTATTTCAGGAATCACTTCCTCTTCACCATAGTAGCTTCTGCAATTAGCAAGTGTTAATCGATCAATAAATTTTATTCAGCTGATTGTTAGTTATTGACTATAGTATTCAGCAATATATATCTCAGTCAAAAAATATGTTGTCCTGTCATTATAAAGTGATTTATCTTCTAATGTTTTTCCTCATTGACCTCTTTATTGTATGACTCAAATATTTTCCCTACTTGAATTATCAGTCTTGAACCAAAGTCTGTGCACAGGTGGTTTATTTGGAAATGTATTTCCAAAAAGCAGGAATGAAGAGATCTTGGAGGAGAGCATTAAATGAGGGAAGACTTATACAAGGATGCCTTCTTAGGTTACCTACTGCTACAGGTACCCGGAATTCAATCCCATAGAACCTCTCAGATGCCTTAAGAATGCGCCACAACACTGTCTATCTGATAGATGAAAGAGGAAAGCATCTACTCAACTCCCAGACTTCACTTATCTAGGCCAACTCCTTTAACATTAAGTTGCCCTCACTTTCGAGTTGCTGAAGCGTTAGCTCTAAGTAGGTTTGCCAGGGAGGCCTAAACTTAAGTGTTAGAGAAGACTGAAAGCACAAAGCCAATGGGTGCATGCTTTCAGACAAAGGTAACTGGTTTCAGTTAGTACCTGTGCAGAACTGGTTGACGTATACACTGAACCCACTGATACATCAGTGCGTAGAATAAGAGGTGAGAAAGAGAATATTTGAAGTGATGTACAAGAGGATTCTGATAGCTTACACCCTTGTACCACTCAGATCATCTTGGCCATTCCAACACTCAATTCATCACAAAGCCCCGGTGGAAGTGGTAGCTGCCATAATCTCTAGAAAGACTTAATAAAGGAGAGTGAATGGAATAAACTGCAATCCCTGCTGCTGCAGCTGGTCTGAGGACTTACTTAAGAGTGATTATCTCCTGTCTTCACCAATCATTCTAAGCTTCTCCGGACTACCGGTCTACACCACAGATGGTCTAGATTGCCTGCCTGGGGGCAGTGGCATGACCCACCCCTTCATCCTCAAAGTGTCCGACCTCAGTTGCCTTAACTTTGTCAGGCATGGGTTGTTAAAATTGCTCTTTACAATTATCATTTATCATGAAATCACAAAGAATTGCCCAGTGAATCATCTTCATTCCAGACATACCACAACTTTTTCTCATTGTGTGGAAACAACTTCCAAGACTCATTGAAGTCAAGCTCACTTTTGTCATTAGTGTAGTAACTCTTATGTTTACCTGCTGGTGCATAGGCATGAAGAGTCCAAAGTGATCAGGTGGTGATTGGTTCTTCAAGTTCAATAGAATCCTCACCATTACCCGGATGTAAATACACCTTCCTTCATGAGTAAATGGCAGATACCAAGTTTGTGGAGATGGGACACATAATTTCTATAGCTAGGTCATCAGGATTAATGGGCAAAAGGATCAACTCTACTTACCTCCTTTGTCTCCTGGGTCCAGCACTATAGTTCAATGGTTGATTCAGCACATAGACTACATTCTTGGAGAATAGTGCTCAAGGGACACAGGTTGTGGTCCCTGAGATGGCAACTTAACTGAAACTTTATAGGTTATTTCGTTATTCTTTCGTACTTTTTGAGTCTATATGATGAGGTTTATGATAAAATGAATGGATCTTTTTGTCTTTCTTCACATTTCCTTTCTATAACTGTTTTCCTAATTGAGAGAAAATGTGTAAAGTCCATCTGTTAGAATCAGGCATTTTGTAATACTTTGGATAATGATGCTGACAATGCCACTTTAGGGAATGTAATGGGTATCAGTTTCGGCAAGGATGAATTTCTGCCACCCCCTCGTGGTGGCGGGGGTCCAAAGTAAGCAAACGGCCTCTAAGTGGCTGGTTGGTTTCTACAAAGGATGATAGTCATATTAAGGGCCTAATGTTGGTCTCTGTTGTTAGAAGCTTAAGTCATTCTGCAGCAGCAGTAACTAGAACCAGCCTTGATAAGAGGAAGACTATGTTACTGAGCCCATGCTTTGCCTCAATCCTCGCCACCCTGGCCATTCCACTCATAGGTCCTTTGTGCCTGGACTAAGGTGGCCAAAAAAAAAAAAAAAAAAAAAATTGATAGGCATCCACAGAATGAGTCATCTTGTCTGCTTGATTGTTTGGTGCTTCTTCTATTTCAAATGTTCTCTGGTGAATATTAATGTGAGACTTATACAGGCGCAAATGTTGTGGCCATTCACATGCCATTTCTTCAGAATTTCTTACCTCCTCATACTACTTCTAAGAGTTGAAACTGCACCATAGGTCTCATTTCTCTCCATATAAATGTAATAATCTCTTTTCTTTATCAAAGTTTAACCCACTAGGAGGATTTTCCTTCACCACTGACATGGGGCTGTAACAAAGTGGCAAAATATGTACAGCTAGCATCAAAAACATATTGCACTGTCCTTTCTGTGATCCAGTTTTAATATTTGCCTCCAAATTAAGTGATTCTAAGCAACCTCCCTGAAATCACTGTGTATGAGCTGAATGAGAGACATTTATCCAATAGAAATATTTACCAAGGAATCTGTGGCAAATGTTTATGTAACTTACTTTTTTTTTTTTGGAACTGTGTACGCCCAGTCCCATTTGTGTCATTTCCATCATATAATAGATTACTGCTGCGCCTAGCTGATTCTGTGATTCTGTAGATCTGATACTTACCTGTTCATGATAGGCAGGCTGGTTATACAGTCATTTAGTATCCTTAGGCCAGTGTTTGTTCTTTTCCAAAACCCTCTATCATGCCAAGGATTTTGTTTTAAAACTGAGATCAGTTCTCTTCCCTAGAAGAAATAGAAATGCTCTAGAATCTTAGGCATATACACTAAAATTCTCCTTTCAAGTTTTCCCAGACTCCATAGAGCATTCTCGTCCACCACATATACCTTTAATATCACTTTATTATAGATCAGTGTATCCTGTATCCTGAAGCTGCTACAGAGTTATCTCTTGCTATGGCTCTTCAAAAATTGATTAAAATTATGGTTTGCTCCACACTGTTATTGATCCACTATTAGTAAATGTATAAATAGTGCACTAAATAAGGGCCAAATCCCACCTTTGTCACCAACTTCATGGTAGAAATCATCATGAATCCAATCACCAAAGGTGGGGATAGATCCACTTCTCACCTTCCCACTTCTCCATCCTCATTGCCATCCACTGGCGTGGCACTCTTTCTCCAACCCTAGCTACCTGAAGCTTGGTCAGAAGTCAAGTTAGAAGGAGACCATATTGTAGACCAGCTGCCCGTGCAGCACTTTCTCTGATCCTAACCACCTGGAGCTAGGTTGGAGCTCACAAGCTAAAAGGACATCATCTTTCAGACTGTCAAATAGGCAGATACCAGCCTCAAGTTTTAGGAGTCCATACAACACCCCAACCTTCTGCTCTGCTGGCCACAGACTTCAAGTCTGGTTTCCCACTACCCCTGGAAACCCACAATACACTCTTACTTTCTGACGTGTTGTTTCCCACTGCCCTTTAGGTTTGATAATTCACTGGAAGGACTCACAGAATTCAAAGAGAGTATATCATACTTATGACTACAGATTTATTACAACCAAAAAGGATACAAATGAAGAGACACATATGATGATGTTTGGGGGGAGTCCTAGTGCAGAGCTTCTATGCTACCCTCCCAAGAGCAGATGTTATTGCCAACCAGGAAGCTCCCTGAGCTTCCGTGTTCAGCGTCTTTATTGACTTCACAACTTGGTCATGATAGATTACATTATGTCTCCTGAGGCTAGCCAACATTGGTCCACCAGGTGATCTCTCTTGGTCTAATCAGTCCTACTCATTAGCTTCAAGTGTTTTCTGGTTCTCACAATTAGTAATGCATTAATTGAAAAGAGACGTGATGGAGACCAATGTCTCTGCATATTTTAAGTTTTTGATGGTGTTGCTCATCATTGCAATACCTGCTGGGGTTATGATATGGATTGAATTGTGTCCCCAAAATATGTGTTGTAAACCCGAATCTCTATACCTGTGGTTATAATCTCATTTGTGAATAAGTTTTCTTTGTTATGTTAATTTGACAGTATCAGTTTAGGGTGTGTCTTAAATCAATCTCTTTTGAGACATAAAAGAGATTAAACAAGCAAGGAAGCAAGGAGATATTGGGGAAGATAGATGCCATGCCACATAAAATCACCAAGGAGCCAAGGAAGAAAAACTTTCCCCCAGAGCAAAGAGAGAGAGAAAGCCTTCTCCTAGAGCTAGCATACTGAATTCAGATTTCCAGCCTCCTAAAAAAATAAATTCCTGTTTGTTAAAGCCACGCATTGTGGTATTTCCTTTACAGCAACACTAGATAACTAAGATATCATCCTCTTTATGATTTGCTAGATTGGCTAGGGAGTGGAAATTTCACACTTGGCAGTTTGCTCCATACTGGCTTTTAATCCACTGGTCAGGAAACCAATGAAAGGGCAGCTACTAAATATATCTAGTCCAGTTACACACTAGAGGCAGCGAAATAGCCACAGAATAGGTCCCCAGACACGTATCAGACATAGTGATATGTAGATGAATAAGAACTTGTCGATGAATAAGAACATGTAGATGAATAAGAACTTTTTTTTTCCATTTAATCTTCACAAGTACCCCCTCTAGTTACTGAAAATGCTGTTTTCTAGATGTCCTCTTAATTAATGTCTCTTCCATCCCCATATTCGATAGTCTTCAAATTAGTGGGGTAATTTCTTTTTTCCAGAGCAAATTAACCTGGTGAATGACCACAGGTTTCTTTAGAAAAGGATTGTGGGACTATTCCTAGTATACTTATGAGATGTTATTGCTTGGTCATTTCCAAAGATTCCCAGACCCACTTTCTATGATAGTCGCTAACATCAGTCATTCTCTTTAAAAGTTTTTTTTTTTAATTATATACTAATAAAAATAACTTTATACAAATCCAATAACATTCTAGTCATCCATATTTTTAACTCGTTTTAAGTATGGTTCATTAGACAGAGCCTCAGATTCTTAAGGCAAAGACATCCTGATGGCAAAAGTCATAATTCAAAATGTATGGAATAGTTCACCTCTCTTTCCTTCCATTGGATATGATGAATTGCTTCTGACACTCACAACAATATTATAACATTTTCTTCTTGGAGATTAGATATACTTATTTCATAGTATATCCTGCAGTGTGCAAGGGTAGGGTTTCAAAACAAACTCAACTACAAATATTTCTAATAAGTGATTTATAATTAAATTGCTAAAATATGTGCTTTTATGCATTGTTAATCTTTTATTGTAACTGTTATGAGGTTAAGCTGAAGCTAATACTCTGACTGAAATATATTTCAACTGATTTTTCCTTCAAAGGACAATCTAAAAGTATATATATGCAATTATATATATTATTTTCAAAAGTAGAAACTGCCCTTCTGTATCATCTGATGGTAGTTTGTAGCTATGTACAAACTAATGTACTTTATCCTTTCCTAGCAATAATATTAATTGCAGAAGGATACAGGACCTAGAGGGATGACTCAGGTTAGAGTCCTGACTCGAAAGACAGGCAGAAAACGAGAAGGAGCTGTAAGTTTTTAACTTCTGGATTAGATATTTTCTTCTCATTTTTTTCCCTCTAGCCAAATAACTCTTATTAAACTGTGTATTAAAAGAAGCACAGACAATTCCATACATTCTTCTATTCTGATTAATTTATAAAACAAAAAAGTTTTACATGAGAAGTAGGAATTTTTGGGAGAGACAGGGAAGAGTATTATTGGACATAGGAAACCCAACTATTAATAAATTCCCACACACAGTGTCAAAGCCCAAGGGAAAACGAGGTCAAGTATGAACCACCTAACTGTGCTCCCGAGACATACCAAAACAAGTTTTCAGAGAAGAGTCAAATAGTTAAAATTTGAAGCAACTCGGGCATGACACTGGCTTATAAAAAGAAGGCTTGCAAGTTGTCAGGTGATGAAAGAGAAAGTGGAATAGTTTAAACTCTTGATTTCAGTCAAATCTATGATATAGTCTAAATACATCAAACATATTTCATATCAAACATTTTCAAATAATGGCAAGAAAGAGTCAGAAACACAGAGTGACAGACAGAGTAACAGAAAGAATACACAACAGTTTGGGTTTAACTGGAGGACCATAAATTAGCGCTAACGTTTTAGCATGAATTGGAGTTCAATGTTTATGTCAGGCATTAAGCCTCCACCAAAATTTCAATTACGTAATTATCTTCATACTAAAGGAGGAAGTCTGTTTTCCTCCTCAAATGGTTTTAAAACTCTCCTGGAAAGGGTCTTTTCTCAAATAGAGTATACTTAGGTGGACAATGTCAATTTTTTTTTTTTTTTTGGCTGGTCCACATTGCAAAACCCAGCACATGAAGCATAGAATGTATACATAATAAATATAGCACATATCATACAGTAATTTGCATTCACATTCATTATAATCTTTTCTTTGTATAGAAGTACATCTTGATGATGATAAATAATTTTCTCATTATTTTAACCTAGCATGAATTTAGCTTGAAGCTGATAAATTTTATAAATGTATTTCACCACAATTTATTTTTTATGACAATTCCATGCTATACTCAAAACTAATATTTCAAGCCAAGAAAAGTTTCATGCTCACAAAATCAATGACACCAGCTACTGAAGTTTTACATTTCACCATTATTTGGAAAGGTTTGACATGAAATATACTTGCATGTTTGAAAAGTCAATGGATCATGTACCATTATGAATAGGCATTGGTTATGGAATACTAATGTTAGGGAGAATGAATATCATATCTTATATCTAATTGACTTGTCTTTCTGATACAATAGGAACAAAATTGACTTTAGGAAAACATGGTTTCATTATAATGGAAAATGCCTTCTTTAATCCTATTTATTTCATTAAATATTAAAAATATCTTTGCTTTTCCCCATAAACTTTTCTTTAACATGTGAAATGAAAATTAATTTATTACAGATTGAAATATTTTTAATACAAGCTGGAATTATTTTTTCTTACATATTAGCTTGATCCTTTTATTTATAAATTTAACACTGAAATTGCAATTGATAAGTTTTAATTATTTTTTATTTATAATGTAAAATGATGGTTATCATTTGACTCAGAAAACAGTGAGTGGTAAAAAGTGGGATTTTTTTATGATAGTTTGGAGAAAAACAATTTGATTAGTAAATATTAAACTGTCAATTCAATATACATATATAGGGAAAAGGAGAATAAAATAATCTTGCGATTTAGCATAGTGACTTATATGTGACAGAATAGAAAATATTTTACCTATTTAAAGATTTGGTTAGTGGAAAAAATTCAATTAATATTCAGGGTACATGTTGTTGTTAGGTTCCATAGAGCTGATTCCGACCAACAGGGACCCTGTAGGACGGAGTAGTACTGCCCCATAAGGTTTCCAAGGAGCGGCTGGTGGATTTGAATTGCTGAACTTTTAGTTAGCAGCCAAGCTCTTAACCACTATGCCACCAGGGCTCCTCAGGGTACATAGTCAACTACAATTCATAGTTTTTAAAATCGATTTTGAAATTTTAAATCAACCATGACTGAATAGCTGCTAACATCATTTAGCGTGATTTACCCGATTGTTACTAATTTATGCCATGTAACTGAAGACTAGGAATCCACGCTTAATCAGCAAATAAGTTAAATTTATTCTATTAAAAATATGACCTGTAATTGAATTTCAGCTATGTATGAATTGACACCTTTGAATTACTATGTTGGGGAAGAATATTGAATATACCGTGGACTTGCAAAAGAAGGAACAAGTCTGTCTTGGAAGAAGTACCACTAGAATGCTTCTTAGAAGCAAGGATGGTGAAACTTAGTCTCACATACTTTGGACATGTTATCAGGAGGGACCGGTCCCTGGAGAAGGACATCATGTTGTTAAAGTAGAGGGTCAGTGAAAAAGAGGAAGACCCTCGACGAGATGGACTGACACAGTGGCTGCAACAATGGGCTCAAGCATAACGACTGTGAGGATGGCGCAGGACTGAGCAGTGTTTCATTTTTTTGTACATAGGGTTGCTACGAGTCAGAACTGACTCAACGGCACTTAGAAACACAACAACATGAACACCTACCACCTTGAATTTATGCCAGATATATTAAAATGATAACTATATCATTAGCATTTCCATGACAATCATGTACTCTTGCTACAAATAAAAAGATAGATTCAGGGGTAAGATGTGGTAACCTGCTTTATGCTATACTAAATGTGTGTCCTAGATGTGTCCTTTTAGGTCGTGTACATAATTACTTTAAGAAAGTAAAATATACAGGTAAGTTTTACTACCTGCACACACACACACACACACACACACACATCCATATACACACACAGAGAGAAACATAAAATTAGTAATTGAAAATGAACTAAATAATTTGACCTAAATAAAAACTCATGCTGTACAAATCATTATCTAAATGCAACTGCATATGTAAAATTGTCTTCTACAAAGACTTTTAAATATGTCATCAACTTTAAAGTGGATTCTGAAGCAACTTCACTAGATCACTGCTTTTCATGTAGTCAATGGTATCACTATATTCCCATGATGTAAGTTCCATGGCATCAAATTTGAGAAAAAGAAATTTGGAGATAATTTTTCATTAAACAAGCACTTACCCTGTTAAAGTAATTGATGCCAAAAATATTTTAAAACTTAAAAAAATTACAAATAAGTAATTATAGATAAATCACATACAATAAATGAATACATCCATATAACAAAGCATTCAGACTAGTCTATAAATGCTATACAGCTGGATTGCACAGCTTCCAATTCCCACATATATTTTATATGGAAAAAAAAAGCCATTGTCCACCCTGTCTTGCAACTAACACTAGTGATTGTGCTCTTGTCTGATAGTCTATAATACGGGAATTTGGAAAATTCTTTCACCCAAACCTCTTTTAGTATGCTGGATTCTAAAAAACCTGTGAGATACTCCTTATGCCTATAGTTAATCGATGATATGGTTGTGGCTAATTGGCAAAGTTATACCAATGCAACTTCTAGAATACCAGATGTACAAAAAGGGTTTGCCTTTATAAGGTAATATAATTAAGGGAACTTAAATTATTATGATTCTCTGAACTGAGTTCTTGCATTAAATCACTAATAGTTTATAATTGCATTGTTATTTTCAATTGATTATTTCTAAAACTTATACCCAAAAAAGAAATTGATAGCTTCCAGCTCTGCCTCTTGTTTAGGAAAAAAGAAATCTGTCTCGCTTTCCACTATGTCCCACAGAGATTTATGAAGTAGTTTTTTTTCCTTTGGACTAAATTGGTTATTGATGAAGTATCGGAGCCAATTAAAAAGGGCTTTCACTTTTAAGAAGTAGCAGTTGAGCATTTGCATACTGGAAGCCTGGGACCAGAAAAACTTTGCTATCAGTAAGTTAGTAAACTCATCAATAATTTAGATTCAGCCTAAAGTCTATGCAAGGGTAGATCTTTGTTATAAACTGATGACTTGTTGAAAAACAAATGCATTCTATTATGAAGTGCTTGCAAGGCTTCAGCTTGCAGGTCATTGATTGGTGCTGATGTTGGAACTGGCTTTGACAATCACTACACCACCTTCAAGACTCCCAGGCTAGAAAGGCCTTGGGAAGCACTGCAGACTTTTTAGGATTTGAGGGAGGCTGCTGCTGCTGCTGCTGCTGCTGCTGCTCCTTCTCCTTCATTTTCTTCTTTTTGTCGTTAGTTTATAGGTGTTTTCCCCCCAAAATAACTAGACACATGCTTATTGTTCTTTACAATAAAAATAGAATAAAATCACGGTGAGGTGACTGAGGTTCTACCCATGTTTGGTTCTATATGCTGAAAGACAGTTTGTAGAAAAGTCACTTTTGAGGCATTTTTAGAAAAAGCACCTGGAGTCCCTAGGTGGCACAAATAGTTAAACTCTTGACTACTAGCCAAAAGTTTGGAGGTTCAAACTCACTCAGAGGCTCCTCACAACACGGACCCTGCAATCTGCTTCAGAAAGTTCACAGACTTGAAAACCCTATGGAGCAGTTCTACTCTGCACACATGGAGTTGTCATGAGTTGGAATTGACTCAACCACAACCAAATCAGATTCTATATCAGAATTTAAATAGTAAGTCTACATATTTTTATTTTAGTCTTAGGTTTAATACTGGTGAGCAATGAGAAGACTTTCTTAGAAGATTTGTTGGCAGCCAGAATTCCATCCCTATAATTTCTAATTAAGAGAAGCCACAAAACTTCAGAAAACAGCATTGTCTGTATGTAGGAGTTGTGAGCTGCAAATAAATTATCTTCTCCTGACACATAATAAATGAGTTGGATTTAGTTTCAAGAAAATATAAATAAGATAAAATATATGAAATTAAGTAACATCAGTCTTAAACTTCATCAAATAAATGGTAAGGGATGCAACATAAGTAATCACATTAACGAATTTTGATTTGATCAAATTACTGACATAATGCAGTCTCATGGGCTAGAATGTGTTACTGATTATTATCCAACCCTCCAAAGAAGAATTATCTTTATATGTCAGTTTCAAGTCGTTTAGCAACTGGGGAATCTCTCTTCTGTAAGGGAGTAAAACATTTCCCAGTCTGAATTAAATATAATTCAGGACTCTCCAAGAAAATTTATCCTAAATCGACTGTTTTTTATTAAGTTTCTTTTATTGGTTTCATACCTGGAAGACTATTCCTGGAATAGCAAGCATTTACATGCTAATAACTGGAATGATATAATATTTATTATTATGTAGTTAATAAACTTTTATTCTACTTTACAAAGTACTGTTCCATCAACATTCATATAATTTCTAGCTAGTCACCAACTATTGCTAAATAGATAAAAATAAAACTTTGGAACTTGGATGATTTTCTTAAAATACACTGCCATTCATACTTTTTGGATTGCCTTTTCCTGTAACTTACTTGGTAAACGTGGCCAATCAGTGCTAATGTTCCTTCTCTTGTGAGGAATTTATACAATCACAAGTTTTAAGTCGCATTTGTGTGCGTGCATGTATGCATGTGAAAATGTATTTGTGTGTCTGTAAGTTGTCCGTTGAATTGTGTGAGAGATGCCTATAAGTTGTCAGTTGTCTTAAAATTTTCTATTTTAAAACAGAGTACACAAACTCCTCACTCATCGACTGTCCTGTTATTTGACATTTTGTAGTTATGATAGTAGTAAAAAATCTACTATCTGACTATTTTGCACATTAACAAAGTACATGTGGAAATAACAAACACAGAGGTGTGAGGTGAGAGTGAGGCTGGCTGTGATGGTTCAGGTTATATGTCAGCTTGGCTTGGCCATAATTCTCATGGTTTCACAGTTATGTAATGATGTAATTTGGTGGTTATGTAATGATGTAGTCATCCTCCATTTTGTGATCTGAGGTGGTCATCCTCCGTTTTCACATAACACCAGTTTTCGCATAACAATCTGGTCTTTGCAAACTAATCACGTCAATAAGTGTGGAGTGGGTGTATATACCTTTCACAAAATATTGCCTCACCTTAACATGAACTGTAATTTTTTTTGTAGATATTTCAACATAATATCTATAGATGCCTGTATACAAAAACGAGTATGTTCTATAGGAATAACATTATTAATCACTCTTTTCAAAAAGCCTTTCTTATCATTTCAAAAAAATTATATTTTTTATTATTGTCCCTGTACAGTCACAAAGAAGTATTAAACAGAAAATTTATTCAACATGTAATTAGCAAGTGTTATTTCATTTTTGAAGCTCAATTGTTACCAGTACAATCTATATCATTTCTTTTTATTATCTGTCTCATCAAGTGTATTTATTTATGAACATTTGGGTGTCAGTAAATATTTTCAGTGTTGATGAAGACCAGTTTGCTCTCAGCTTGGACTGTGTATCTGATTTCATCTCAAACCACTCTTAATCTCAGTCGTTTTAGACTTCTTTTATGTTCTGTGTACACACGGAAGTCCTTTACACATTTGCAGTTGTTATACTTCATGTCAGCAGAGCTCCAGAAGCATTGCTGGGCCTCTATAGTCATTTAAGTTTCATGTCAAATTTTACCTCCTCAGTGAAGTAGTCTCGTCTAAATCAGTCCATACAACTTGGGTGACATCATGCGGTCTTGTGTTTCCCTATTTTCTTCTATCAGTATTTACCAATATTTAAAGAATCTTGTTCATTGATTTCTTTACTTTATATATTGTTTTTCTTTCTTCCATTAGGATACAAGCACTAGAAGTATGGGAATTCTGCTAGTCTACTTTGTAAGTTCATCTCTAATATCTAGAAGAGCATCAAACACTTTGTCAGAGCTGAATGAAAACTGGTCGAATGAATTAACCTGATAATTACATTTACTCTTTCACATTGCCCTGTAAGTACATTTTGGTTAAGACAGTTTGTAGCCTCAAAACCCCTACTTCGTTTGATTCTCATATCATCAATATTTCAGAGATGAAATAATTAAAAATTAAAATTTTTGTGTGGATGGTAAAACTGCAACTTTGAACTATTTCTATTATGTCAGTTATCTTTTACTTTTTAATTTGTAGAAGTTCTTTATATATGAGTGACGTTAACCTTTGCCATTATAAATATTTATCTTCTAATTTTTAATTTTTTAAACTGTGTTGTTAACTATTTGAATCAATAGATATGCAATCAAAACTCACAGTATTTTTCCTTTTGGCTTTCTGCATCTGCAATTTATTTGGGAAGATATGCAACTGTTGTTTAACACTTCAGCAGTGCCTTTGGTTACCTAGGTTTTACAATAATCATTTATTTGCATTATTTAAATCTGCTCAAATATTACTTATTCGAATAGAGCCTTCCATTATCACTAAATTTTAAACAGTCTCTCTCACTGAAACACCTAGCACATGTCTCTGTTTAGCTCCTAACTTGATTTATTTTCTTCAAAACAATTATAATCATATGTTATAATATATTGTTTATGTTTTTTACTTATTAGATGGGTATCTATCTTCCATTCAAATTTGTACACCATGAGGGCATGTATTTTTTCTCCTGTTCACTGCTAAATCTCTAGGTAAAGTTCCTGAAATATAACAGGTGCTCAAGAAATACATGGAATTCATGGATATGTAAGTTGACATTTCCTTCCTGCATGTAATCAATAAATATGTACTTACCAACTCTGATGATTCATTTTTAGTTTTATTTTTACATGAATTATACAATATTGGGTCTGTTTTCATAGTTAATTTTAAGTCACTCATCCTATTTTACTTTAGATCTCTATTCACATTTAGTGTGATTCTGAAATCTGTATCTATATTCCAGAAAACATACATGATCTCCAGATATTTATATCCATAGATCCATAATAACTTCTGAGATTCATGAAGATTCTTCTATGTGTCAGATATTATACTATGAACTGGTGATGATTAGAATATTATTTTAGAGGACTTGACATTGTCTACTGAGAATTTCCTATGTCTTAATTGTCCTTACTTATTTGGGAAATATGCATTGCCTGAGTGTGGAGGAAAGGAGAACCTTCTATAGCCACTGCTTCAAAATGCATCTGTGTGCTTCCTCCAGCCTATTTAAATACACAGATACCTGGATCTAAGGATCCTGAAAACTGTAGACATATGATACTCCCCATTGTAAGGGTGGGATGGGTTTTCCTTCCCTTTCCTTTGCAAATTCATGCATAACATCCAGAGATTAAAAAAAAAAAGAAATGCAAATACGTTTCAATAATACCATATACTTCAAAGTAGCTTGAAATGGAAATTAATTATACATACTCTCAAAAAAAACAGGCGTTTATGATTCTTTGAGTGAAATTCCAATTACTCTGTTGTAAATGTATAATACCTGCACTACAGTTGGAAGGAAGCTGTATTTAAAGTTTCACATATTTAATTCATTTATAAAACATCAATCTCCATACCATACTGCTCATCACAAACAGTTTAATAACTATAACTGATCATTGTTTTATGTACATACTTCTATTAGTTATAAAAAACCATCTGTAATACATCTTTGTAAGTTATTTCAGTCAAGAATTCTGGGTGGTTGATAGTGAATTAAAAACTGTGGTATTTTAGCCTTCTGTCTGGAAAATTAAAATTAAAAAGACACAACTGATTGCTCAATATTTAATTATTATACTACTAAATTATCAGTATCTTAATTTCTGCTTGGTTTTTAATCAACCGCATGTTTAATTGCATCAGCTTTTAACAGTTACTATGATTAATATTTAATGATTTGTAAAGAAAGATCTGTTACGCTTTTACTGAAGAGGACTCTTTCCTTTCTTTCTTTAAACATTACAAACCTAAATGAATCTAATCCCAAGAAAAGTGAGATAAAATAGTTACAGATTCCATGTGTTAAAGGAAAAGACTTCAAAGGCCAGGGTTCTTCTCCACAAATTATTGTTTTATGTTTTGTTTTTCCCTATATACACTGACCCATGTTGGTAATGTTTTTTGGAATACCTCAGCAAATACTGAGACTGTGTGAATGTGTGTGGCATGCACAAGTATGCATGGGTGTGTGAGCCTTCAAATGTGGATAGCCAAGGAGCCCTGAGGGAAGGAATTTAGTAATTAGGGAACTCCAGCTTTTAGATGGAGACAAGGCTTCCGTCTAACCCCTACCTCGTCCCACTTGCCAGCTTCAAAAGTTTACTTAAAACTTCAGATTCTTGGTTAACTACTCTGTAAATGAGAGTAATGACCTCTGGTAATGGCCAACAGACTAAATGTTAAAAGAAAAAGAAAGGTTTTAGCACAGTGCTTCAGGCACTCAATAAACTTAAATTACCTCCCGAACGTCTGGGGTTCGGATTGCTGGTGCCTTTGTACAGTTTCCAGGTTGAGGAATCTCTTTGCTGTTCAGTTTAATTCAGTCATTGTGCCAGCTCTTTTAATTTTTTCCTGACTTCTCATATATTTAGGTATATAACAAAGATTTACGATTTTGACATCTAGGAATAAACAGACGCTTCTTTGACAATCGTTAATGGCTAATTACGTCTTTGGATCAAGCATCATCTTTCACAAGAGTTGATGTAGTTTCGTGTATCAATAAACGTGTTTAAACTACAATCAAGTTTATCGTTCGTCATGCAGTGTCCTTGGCTATATTATTATTCTGTGTACCTTGTGCGACATGAAAAATGGTAGCAACACTACTTTATAAAAATATAAAAAAATTTTGACTCAATTAACCAAATATTTCCTTAATTGTGTTTAAGTTTGTAGTTTTAACTATTATAAAATATGAAATAATTAGGTATTATGCATTTATCAGTCTGGTAATTTTAGCACTAACCACATAGATTTCATGAACTAGAGCAAATAAAAGTGATCAAAATCATTACCTCTGTTGTCCTTTATCTCTTTAATGCTCACTCAAGCTTTCGAAATTTAACCTTTCAGATATTAGTGATATAAGCTTCACTGAAACCTGAATTACTATTCTACTTTTAATATGTATGAAATGTACTAGTTATTCAATGATTTTTACTATCCCATGCAATAAATCACCAATAAAATAAGATGTCTTGTTTCAAACAAAAACCAGAAAAAAAAAACCCTAATCAACAAGGACTTCTGCAAGCACACTAAATCTAATTTAAAGAAAAAAAAAAGTGAGAGAGATAAAAATCTTAATGGATTTTATTGCCGCATCTTACTTTTGCTACAGTTTGAAATATATTTACTATTTTTCTGGTTGGGTACTATTTGTCTGGTTCTCTTTTTCTCATTCAATTTTTTCACACATTACTCACTTCAGTGTGATATGTAACATTTCTGAAGTAGCGTTTCTTTTCCCAATGGAGAAGAAACTAGAATTAAAGTAGTTAAAAAAAATTGTAGCCTTAAGGAAAAAAAAGTAAGGCCCCTGATATATTTTTCTCTAAACTTCATCAATTTTCTTTGCTGTTGTATTTTAACTATCCTTCCATTTTATGTTTGTTTGTTTTTTGTTTTTTTTTAACTAAAATCTGTTTGAAGTAGGAGCTACAAATATGAACAGTAAAGTAAAGGAAAGAAAAAAGCATGTTATGTTTACAAACTTCAGGATGATTTTATTAAAATCAATGAAAATTTTAAAAAATGAAAAGAATAGCCAGTGAGAAGTAATTTGTTAAATAATGTAGGATTTTCAAAATTTCTTCAAGACAGCAAAATAGGGGAATTTTGTTTTATTTTAATTGTGCAGATTGATATATAAGTTTGGTTGCAAATAGTACTATTAAACGTAAGCTCTCAAACAAATTCATACTATATAAGGTTATTTTAAATATGTTAAATAGTTTCTAATGATATTATAATTGGTATGCTAAATCCAATAATTTGTTTTTCATAATTAAAGCAAAATACATACAGATGCTGAGAGATTGGTGTGAAGAAAAATCAGGATTTATTATACAGATAAATAAGAAAAACTTATTTGAAGGTTACATTCTAGATATATGATATTACACAAAATGAAAGAATGAGAGGGGTTATTATTGGCCAGTAGAGTCCTCAGTAAGCTGATAATATTTGTAAGCATCATCAGATGTCATACACCACTGCATTTTCACAGCACTTTAGAGTATGCTTCACAAAAGTTTACAAGGTTTGTTTTATTGCCTTAGCTGTGCAAAGCTTTTGTTCTCTTTCCCCTCTTTGCCAGCGCTCCCTCCCTTACATATACACACATGGTTCCTTTGGTTATTTGGTCCTGGAATTTTCAGAAGCCCACTGAGAGGGAAAAACCTCTGGAATAGGCATGTGGCCATCCTCTCCCTTTGTTTATATATATAATTTCTAGACATAATAAATTTTCTGAAGAAAAAGAAGCAGACTCAAAATGGGGAGAATCATGAGGTAATTTGGGCAGGTTTTGGAAGGCTGTTTTAGTTAAGGTGTTCAGGAAAGACCTTTCAAAAATGAGACACTTGAGCAGAGAATTGAAAATGCTCTGGAGAGAGGTATAAGACAGTTGAAGGAAGAATATTCAGTAAGAGGGAACTAAAGCACTGTGAGGTAGAAATTAGCTTCAAGTACTCAAGTAACTGCTTCAGTGTAAGTGAGCATGGTAAAAATTATTTACAGAGATAAGCAAGTGTCAGATCATGTAGGTCTTTGTAGTCCATGGTAAGAGTTTGAGTTTTATTCTAACTGTAAAGAAATCTGTTGTTGGATTCTGTTCAGGGGAATACTTTACATGATTTATGTCTTAAAAAATCACCCTGGTTGCTTCAGGAAGTATAAACTGTGCAGAGGGACATAGTTTAAGCAAATAGACTTTAGAACTCCACTGCCGTGATCTAAGAGCAAAGAAGATAGTGATTCAGATTCCTATATAAAGGAAGAAGATATAAAAAGAAGAGGGGAAACTTGGATGAATTTGGAGTATAGTTTAGCCAACAAAACTTGCTGATTTTATGTGAGGTGTATAGAAAAGAGAAGATTCAAAGATAATTTTTGCCTAAATTATATAAATGGTGATCCTGTTTTCTTTTATGAAGATATTGAAGAGGAGTAGGGTTATCAATGATTTGTGTTTGTCACATCTATTACTCATCAAAATGGAGAAGTCTAGTAGGAGTTGGATGTAAGTTGAAGTCATGGGTCTGGAAATCAGGGCAGAGGTCAGCTCAGTGGATATGCATTTGGAAACGTGTCATTTAAGGTTATGAGACTAGACGTTATTACCTAGAGAGTGAATATGGATAGAGAAAAGAGGTGGCAAGAACTAATCCATGGTTATCAAACATTTAAAAGTGAGGAAGAAGAGGAAGAACAAGCAAAGAGAAAGGAAAATGAACGTCACTGGGGTGGATGCAAAGCAAGAAAATTAGGATTTCCTGAAAGCTAAGTGTTCAAGAAGAAGGAAGCTTTCTAGTATTTTATATATTTCTGAGACCTCCAAAAAGATGAAAAGTGAAAATTGACTATTCAGTTTGGCAAGATAGAGGTCATTTGCAACTTTGACAAGTAAAATTTCAGAACTGATGGGAACAAAAGACAAGTGGGTTGAAAAGAGAATGATAGTGTAGAAAATAGAAAGTAACCAAAGACAATGATTTCAAATAGTTTTGTTATAACAGGAAGTAGAGAAAGGCAGTGCTTTGAAAGGATTAGAGATTTTCATTGTTGTTGCTGTTCATTTTGTTTTGTTTATTTTGAATGGGAGTATGTTTGTTTAAAGTTGGAATGATCCAGGAGAACGGTAAATTCAATGCTTGCATAGGATGAAGAAACATAGTGATATAGTTAGCAAAACAGGATAAGATATTATACAGATGTCAAAAGGTTGGTTTTGAATAGAATTAGAGGCAATGAATCCAAAAGTTAGTTTTAGAATTAGGGTATAGGAGCTGAGAGGATATTAAATTTGATGCTAGGAAGTGGAGGTAATTCTGTGCAAATAGCTTCTGTATTTCCACTTAAACCTGATAACTTATAAGAAGATAAGTTATCAGGTGAGACTGTAGAGAGGGGAAGGGTAGTAGGACTTTGTTAAGGAAAGGAGAACACGTGTTCCAGCTTTATCAGAGAATGGAAAATGATACTGATGGGGAAAATGTGATACATTGGATGGTTAGTTTTAAGGGCTTATTTGAGATTTATGATCATAAAGGGATGGATTACCCAATAAACAAGGTATGCATGAGCTTTCTTGTGCTTACTTACTAATCTGTAGTGCACCATTTCACCTGTTTTTTCACCACATCTTCCAGAGCATTTTCATCTTTGGGCTGCACTGTCTGGAGATACAGCCTTCTCTGTCACACAGCAAGAAAAAGAACCACTAGGTAAATGAAGTCCTATATTTTCCTATTTCTTTCCTTTTTTATCTTTTGGTGTAGACTCAGTTTTCAGTTTATTTCTGGAACTGTCTCAGATGAAGAAAGCTCCCTATCTTAAGTTCTCTTCCAAGAGTAGCCCACATTCACTGAGCGACAGATGTCAAGTTATAAAGGGCAGGCTTTCTAGACCTTGCTTTTGGCAACTCAGAATGACCATTCCATCTCCAGTGTAGTCTTAGTGGCCAGCCCATGTCATTTGCTGGAATTGCATCTCTGCTCTTCATTTACTCAATCTTGATTCTCTTTGCTCTTTTCTAGAGGCATTGATTCAAAGACTATGCCTAATAAATCTTCTTCAGAAGCACTTTCTAATAATCTCTAACTTTGAGTGTGTTTCCAGCAGAAACCAACCTATAACTCCAACATAGACCAAGTGGGTTTTTAAGATAAAGGTTATATAAATAATCATGACTGTCATTGTTGAATACAAAGCACTAAGGTAGGAAACATCTATATTTCAAAACTATCCAAAATCCCTTTCTCTTCATCCTCCTTATTTAACAGTGATAGCTCACCTGGGCATTTTACTGTGGATGTGATAGGAAGTTCTTATGTGGGGGATAAAATGAATTCAGAGAAGGAGAACAGGGAGTGTAGGTGAGAAGGAAGCTGTGGGTGATGTCTAGTGTTGATGGAGATGTCGTTGTAATCAGAATTTAATTTTTGTTTCTTCTCTTTTCCCTATCCTTATTGCAGTCCATACTATTTTTGCAGTTATTCCTATGGTCAGCCTTGGGATATGGTGGAAATAGATTTTCCATCACTGAGAAGGAGGTTGGGAGATGGGCTGTAGAGAAGGCAGAATTTCAAGCAGTAGCAGCAGCAACAGCAGAACCTGGAAAATAGATAGAATTCCCATTGCCATTAGCCTAAAGGAGGGAGTACAGGAAGTTTGTAAATTCTGACAGGTATCAGCTGTAAACAGATTAGATATGCCTAGATGTTTATCTGTAGGAAAGGCACCATTGTGCTTTTTATTTATGGAGAAACTGACAAACATAGAGGGCAGTATTATGTGTTCGCATTAGAGAGAGAGAGAGAGATCATATGAATAATGTCTTCTTAGTCATCCCATTGGGTATGGTTTTCAATGATATTTGATAGGAAAACTTTTTTAGTCTTTTCTGAATATTGCTATTTATATACATTTTTAGATGGGAATTTTGATGAATAGATTCATTAGGTCAGACAGTATTCACTGAATTTAATGTCTAAAAAAAAGGTAACAACGAGAGAACACCCTCTCTCAGTGGTAGAGACATTGTTTTTGACAAATATTACGTTTCTTTCCTTTTTATTCACCAGCATTCACCGCACTATTCGTTTCTTTATGTAGTGGCTTATTACAGATAATTTGAATTCATGCTTGACTGTCACACTGGGCTTTTCCACGTTGAATGATTAATTAGTTGCTAATTTTACTTTTTTGAGGGGAGAAGGTAATTAATTCAAAAGACTCCAAAAACTTCCTATCCCAGGTGGTATAAAATCAAAACTAATCATTAGTATGGCCACAAAGGCCCATTAGATTGGTTTTGCATCTCTCTCCAAAACTATATCATATAGTTTTCCTCTTTACTTACTTTCTTCAGCCACATCAGCCTTCTTGTTATTCCTCAAATATCCCAAGCTCTTCCTGCATCTCCTCTCACCTCTGCCTATAAAACTCCTTTCTCCCAAATCCTTACATTATCTGTAGCTCTCACTTTATTCTTATTTCTGTTAGCATTCGAGAGAGAGTTTCTCTAATCATCATCTAAGTTAGACCCCACCTCCACTTCACTTTCATTCTCTGACCCCTTACTGTTTAAAATATATTTTCATACTACTTAATAAGACCTGGAGTTATTGTCAGATGCCCCACTAGAATAGGGACTTCTGTCATATTCACCGCTCTATCCTCAACCCCTGGCACATGGAGTCAGCTCATAAGTATCTGTTTAATTAATTAATCAGTGTATTAATGTGTTAAACAACTAGCTCATCTGCTGCAGTCTATTTCCATGGCTGAATATAAAAGATGAAGCAGTTAGCACCAACACCGAGGTCCTATTTGGAGATCTAAAGCTTGAAATAGTCTCTTAGGTCCATGATTCTGTATATCATGCTGATTTGTGGAAAACTTCATTTAATATCTGCACAAGGAACTAGAAATTAAATCCATCCTTGGACTCAGCCTCAATATATTATGTCAATAATTCTCATTATTAATAACATTATTTATGACTTGATGATGCTTTCCATTTCACAGTAGAGAGCATTTGGATGGGATTTATAGCTCTAAGGTGACCTGAATGTAGACAAGTGCAATGGAATTATTATCCATGTTATGATGGATGGAAATAGTGTTTTAAGGATGCTTTTAAATGGACTTCATTAGGGATATGATGAAGAGCTTCTTTCTAGAAAAATTGATCTAGTGTAGTCATGACATACAATAGTAGATTTTATAATATTTTTCTTTAAAATAAATACCATAACTTCCTTTTGTATGCTCATTCCTCAATAAATATACCTGTTTTCTAATTAGTCACTTAATTCTTATTACAGCTCATTCATCTTCAGTTAAAAAAGATTCTGCAAAGAAGCTTTATAATACTTAAGTGTAAATTATAAAGTGACCATCTCACTGTATGGACCATCAATGCTTTATGTGATATGTTTTTTTATTACATAAAATGAGTGTACATATTCATAGAGACTTATTTTCAGTTGCAACTGATACATTAGAAAATATAAGAGAAGTGTTTTCTGTCTTTTATAATGCTATTGTCTTGGTCTCTGGGCCTTGTTGATTCTCTCAAAAGTTAAATCACATTCTTAAATTTACCAATCTATAAGTAATTTTCTAGCACAAGGTTTGTATTTCATTGTATCCCTATACTCAGCTGTATTACTTGATATGTGCCTGGATGAATTTCCAAAAAGAATATATTTATTAGAAACTCAGTTTGTGTTTGGTTGTTTTCTAGACACTTGTTTTAATGACCGAACAAAAGAAAAATATCAAATCCCCATCCTTATTGAGCTTTTCTTTTACTGAGAGGTGAAAGTAAAAGAAGAAATGCATATATGTTCAGATGGAGATAATTAATATGCAAAGAAATAAGCCAGAACTAAGGTCTAAGTTTCCCTGGGGTGTGGGTCACCTTACTGAGTATTCTACTTTGGAACAAAAGAATGAAGGAGGTGAGAGTGTGAACCATGCAACAATCTGGAAAAAAGTACTGCAGGTAGAAGAAAGCCAAGTGCAAATAGCAAAAAAAGTTGGTGTGATGGGATAAGCTATGGGGAAATGAATAAGAGATGAGATCAGAGAGTTAAAGGGGAAATCAGATAGGGCATGATCATTTGGGCAGGTTTGACCGAGAAAATACTTTGGGTTGTACTCTAAGAAGGGAATCCATTGGAGTACATCAAAGAAGGAAGTGACATCATCTCCATTCTGGCTGCTGTGAGATTAGTCTATAAATAAGCAAAGGGAAAAGGTAGGAAACTGTTGTAATATTGCTGGTGAAAGTTAATGGAAAGTAGAGTTGGTGAAAGTGATTAGATTTTGAAATATTTTGAATGGGAGCCAATATGAATTTTACCTAGTTTGACTATGAAGTGTGAGCTAAGGAGAGGAATTAAGAGATGCTACAGGTCTCTGACATAAGAAAATAGAAAAATGAAGATGCCTATTCATTTAATGAGATGGGTAAGACTGATGTAGAAGAAGATTTGGGGGAAAAGTAGCTGAGTTTTGGACCTTATAACACTGAGTAGCGCTGGATATCTAACTATCCTGATGGAAATTTTGAGTAGGATCATAATATGTATGCCTATAATGTAGAAAATGATGAAAGAAACAAGCTTAAATCTTAATAGTCTGTGTTATGCTTAGTAATAAGTTTACTAATCACTTGGGTAATATGTTATACAAACTGCCTATAATTTTATGAGAATTTTGCATTTTAGATACGATGATGAATTAGCATAGTGACTTAAATATCAAAATATTTAGCTACTTTAGATTCTGATTGAAAAATAAAGGTTGCATTGTTTTTATGTGTGCATACATAATTGATTGTATAAGCAAATTCAGTATGCTAGTGAACTACTGATTTACTGTTTAACATGGTGATACATTTTGATTGTTAGGTTTGTTATGTTTTCTCTGTCTGCAATTTGAAATTATTGAAATAAATCAGAAATGGTAAAATTCAAACTGAAATTTAACAAATTTAAGTTTATAAAAGACTCTAATATTTTAGAAATATAATCTGTTAACCATGAGTATAT
>NW_004443949.1:11996328-12012631 GCF_000243295.1 Trichechus manatus latirostris | reverse complement strand
AGATAATAATTTATATTAATAATAGATATTGAGATTAAAAGAAAAACTGGTTTCTTTCAACGCCTTGAAAACAAATGTAGTTTTACAAGCTTTTATTATATTTTATTTCATGTTTGTTGTGATGGTGTCAGACTGAAGAGTCTCTTTATGTAACTTTACGTATTTAATTAGTCATTGGATGAATATATCTTTTCTAAATTTAAATTCAGATTTTTGAGGTTGAAAACAAACAAACCAATCAATCGACGAACCAACTAACCATCCTTTAAATCAGAAACAGCATAGGTAATATTTTAATACACCAAAAAACATTTTCCTGAGAAGTATTATAAACAATGTTTCCTGTGACAGGAAAGACAAACTGATAAAGCTTTCATAGCAGTTGTTTGTCAAAGGAATTTAGAAACAAACAAATAGTATGATTGATTTTCTAAATAAGAGTATAATGTATTAGGTATTATAATGTATTAGCTAATATAGTTTGGTTTTGTATACTTCAAAATGTAAGCATTTGCATGAGCGTTTGAGTTCTGTGAAAGTAGAAAATGAAATTGACTAGGAATATTGATTTTCTTTCTGAAGTGTCAAGTGACCTGAGGAAAACAGTTATAATGAAAATGGCTATTCAACTGTATTTTGCTGAAAAAGTGCTTTATAATCACTTTATAAGCTTTTCCTGAGGACGGCACTTTAAGTGAGACCTCTTCATTTTGATGCTATGAGTAGACACAGCAGAGAATCCAGTTGAAGTAAAAATGTAAACTATTGAAAGAGCATTATAATTACTGGGACTAAACAACATCTCACGATTTTGAGGCTATGACAAAAATATTAGGAAGATATTATTGGGTTTTGCCTAGAAAGTAAATTAGTAATATCACATATTGTCTCACTTCCCAAAGAATGTCAGCAGAAGAAATCCAATGTATACGTGTAGCTTAACTGAAGTCCTTTAACATTTTTTATTTATCATAATGAAACATCTAAGCATTGTTATACCTCTTCTCCCATCATCATATCATTGCTAATCTAAAACACCATCTCAGCTTTACTTCCAGAAATAATTTTTCATGTAAAGATGTGATGAGTACTTATCCCTTTAACGAGTCTGAGTTAGTTGATAGCCTTTCTTATTTACTTTAATGTTGTTACTTGGTAACTTGAAAGTATGAATGGGGTGGAGTTGAATTACAGTTGGTTCTTTTGAATTAAGGCTCTGTTTTCACTAGGGAAGCTGCATAAAAGTCTATACCTTAATAATATAAAAGTAAACATGATTTTTAAAAAAGTCATTATTTTGACTTCATAGTAAAACATGTTCTTTGTAAGTGTAAAAAAGAAGTCAAACATCAGCACCCTTTCTCTTGCCCGGCCCCACTGGCACATAAAAACACATCTTAGTCTCAGCTCCATGTTAAACAATTGTAAAGGGCTTTGTCTGTATTCTTCTGAATAAATTTTGGCACATGAAATATGCATACGTACATACACAGGTGTTGTTTTGTTTTTTATTTAAAATCATATAACACTATTTTGTTTAGCATTGTACTACTTTAGTCAATTATTATATTACAAATATTTACATTATTGCATTTAGACTTTATTCTTTAATAACACTAGAGTAAGTTCATACGGGAGCCCTGGTGGTACAGTGGTTAAGTGTTGGGCTGCTAACCAAAAGATCTGCAGTTGGAATCCACAAGCTGCTCCTTGGAAACACTATGGAGCAGTTCTACTCCGTCCTATAGGGTCGCTGTGAGTCAGAATCAGCTTGACGGCCATAGGTTTGTTTTTTTTAAGGTCATACTACACATGCTGTATGATTTAGATAACCATTCTTCTAATAATAATTATTTAGGTTTACTATAGGATCGTTATGAGTCAGAATCGACTTGACGGCAGCGGGTTTTATTTTTTGTTTACTCCAACTGTTTGATTTTCCAAATAATAATGTACTAAACATAGTGGGTTTGGGGTTTATTGTTTGTGGTGTGTGTGTGCGCGCGCGCGTGTGTATACACAAAGACCTCCATAGTAAAATCCAGGCTCCACCACTTATTGGGCAAGTCCTGATTTTTCATTGCCACAGTTTATCCGTCTCTAAAAGCAAGATTATATTATCTTTTTAATAGGAAATCATTGTGAAGATAAAATGAATTGATAAATAGGATGGTCGCTGACCCCAGTGACGATAGAAAAATATCTACTCTTGCTATGTATTTTTCCCTTTTTCTATTGAAGCTGAGATTATTTTCATGTTAATCATGGATTTGACTTTATTTTTCTGTTGGTTTATTATTTGTTTCTGTTAAGTTGTTTTTCTTTAGCTTGATGATTTATAAGTGGTCTTTGCATTTTTGACATCATCATCATTTTGACTTTCTATGCCATTTATTTGGTATTGCTAAGGTTAAAAAACATTCCCACAAAAGGATGGCTAAATAGGGGGACACCTTTTGCTGTATATCCAGATAATGGAGACGTATGGATTTGTTTTCATAAATTAACTTGATGATTAAGAAACTGAATTTTTTATTTTGTTTTATTCCTAGTCTAGAGCATTTGTCCGTAAGTTTAAGTAGGAAAGCAAAATATATCTCACAGGCTCACAGGATAGTGTTGCCAAAAGAGCAAGCTTTTATTTTTATTTTTCTTATTGCCTTCAAAATCTAACTAAAAATGGGAGGACTAGAGCCTGACCTGGGACAATGGGCAGTTCAGTTCTTACTGGTTTAGTGCTGTGGCCTGAACAAGAACATTCCTTTTCAGGAAGATGTTGATAACCAAATGAAAGACAAATGGATTAATGTGTTGGGCATTGTAACCTGCACCCCGGCTCCATCTATAGCACTAGGACTGGCATTCTAATGAGTGATATATTTATCTTGTAAATTAACCCTACTTTTAGGAAAAGATTACAGAACTTCTTTTCCTTATTCTTTATTAGTTTTATTCTCCTTGTGGTGTGTTTGCATTGTAGAAAATAATTGGGATTTTAGGGCTTTAATTTTAAATTTTGTGCTGTGTGGTGAGTCTTAGACATACGGATGTTTTCTAATCACTCCAAATTTGTTGCAACTCAGGGCATCATTTGCTGAAGTCCCGCATTTAAATAAAGGGGATATATTCTTTCAGGTCCTGATCCAATTCTCAAATCGATCAATTACACATGAATGTATCCAAAAATAAGCATCCATATTCATTATCTCTTTTTAATATGGAACACATACTATCTTCTTAGATGCATTGCTACTTAGAAGGTTATTTCGTTTCATTTTTTCTCTTGCTCTCACAGTGAAATTGATTATTTTGGCAATTTGAATGTCACACTTGGAGGGTAACACCACTAGAAATCATTGAACAAAGAAAAAGCTTATATTTTTTGCTCATTCCACTAGGGACAGATAATAAGAGCAACACTACTACTAACATTAACAAAAGATAAAACCTAATACTACCTAATGTGAAATGTACACCCACACTTTGTTAATCATTGTGCTGAGAATTTTACTTGCATTAACTCTTCTGATCCTAACAACAAAATTGCCATTTCCATTACATAAATAAGAAATGGAGACATGAAGAGAAGTTAAGCAATTTGCCCAGGTTCACACGAGCAGTAAGAGACAGAATTTGGATTCAACTGAAATCAGGCATACCCTTAAAAAACTACATTACATTATGTTAATTTGAATGAGAGCTTAAATTTACCATGTTTATTTGTGCACAAAATCTGCTGACACTGAATTGTACCATATGGTACAAAGCTAGGAGAAACATAGTCTTATTTCTATCTTATGCTGTAGTCTCACAGACCATAATTATCTATATTTGGTTGCTATTTTTCTCTTCTATTAACTCTTGAGAGCTAGCCTAATGGTGTTTATACTCATGGTTATCACCGGAGAAGGTTATGTGCAGTAAAGGAAATTTAAATTACTGGAAACATTTAAGACTTCTACATCTGTTTATTTATTGTATATTAATAATTAATACATGCTTATTGGATATAGTTTAAAAATACAGTACTTTGTCCTTTACTAAATAAAGGGAAAAAAAAAAAAAAACACTTGCAATTCCACTACACAGAAATAATAGATTTTTTTTCAAATTCTAGTTTATCTTTTACTAGATATAAATTAAGAAATAGCTAATCATTTTGGAATGATAATCATAATAAACACACTGATTTGTAAGGTAATTTATTCACTAACTGTTACAGCAATGTTTTATGATATAAATATCCTTATACAACAAATGTTAAGGAATGCATAACTGAGTATTTCTTAAAACAACATTTTGATGCCTTGGGAAAAATAACTGCCTCGCTGCATCTATCAACGCACTGCTGATAAAGTAATACTAATTTCATCACATCTGTGTGAAAACCTGGGACTCATTTTTCTTGGACTTGTGTTGACAAGACTTTTGAGGTAGTTTTAAACACATACACACACTCAGATGCATACACCATGGCACATGGGCATGTTAGGAAGAAAATATGCAACATGGAATTTAGATAAAGAATTGAAGAATAACTACCTGTGTTTTAAAAATCAAATTAAATTTTATTAGAAAATTCTAATTTCCATGGGAAATTCAAGGAGAAGTCTTTGTGATATCGGCTGATAGTAATAATTATGAGAAGAGATATGAAAATTTCCTTTGGTTCGCATTTGGTGAATGAGTTTATAGAAGCCAAAATGCAAATTGACACCTGGGAGACATTCTCAGCTTTAAAAACTATACTCAACTGCTCTAAACATTTGAAACTCTAAGTTTCAATTTGTCTAGGTCCTAAAAAAATATATTATTGTTGATGAACAACTTCAAAATTAAAAAACTTTAAAAAAATTTCTTCCTTTCTTCTCACAATGTAAGCAAAAAAAAGCATTTCTATTATTTGTATTAATGCACTGTTCATGGTTTGATCAACTTGATTCGGAATGATAATATCTCATTTTTAAATGTCAAGAAATTATAAACCTCATATGAATAGTCACAATGGTAAATACACACCATTTTTGTCCATAAAATTGCAATTCTTTGGTTCTAAGTTTAATGTTTTACATAAAGAATAGGTGTATTCTAGGTAATGCTATTCCTTAAAGACCTTTTATATCCTATTGACAATCCATGTATAGAGAAAAAAAATGAGGGATTAATATACTATTTTATTTCTAAGGTTTTAATGATATTTTATGGACTTTGCTTTTATGATATATAATTGGAAATGAACCAACATGTACACATTCTTTATTAATTACTCTGTTACTAGTGCTAAAAAAACTAAACCAAACCCAAACAAGCAACCATATCTTGATAGGATATATATTCTGGAAAATTCATTCAGAAGTAAAATAGAAATATATTGGGTTCTACTTTTCCCATTTGTACATCAATGATTTCATAATATCTTAGATAATCTCCTTGTTTCTCTGCAGAAATAGAGAAACACACTATTCAAATTACTTCAATTATTTTGAATCAAGAGTGATCTCATGCAACAAGTGATCCTACTGGTAAATTATTATAGGAGAATACCTTCAGACTCATTTTCAAACTAAAATCATCAACATAATTTGTAGACATTCTCCAACAATAAACATTTCATATGTAACATTTTTCCAGAAGAGAATAACTTATCAGCCCCCTAGCTATACATTTCTAATTACTGTATCCTGAAGGAATCAAAAAGAAATTACTTTGTTTCAAATATATAGGTTGTTATTGGACTTTAATAAGAGATTGGCTGGACTTTAATAAGAGATTGGCTGTTACCATGGCACACAATTATTTACAATTTCTTTGTAAATTTTGAAACCTACTTCCCTATGATCTGTTTATTGTTGTCTTGATCTCCAGCATAAATCCCCAGTCTTGGTTCTTCAAGAATGGCAGCCCCATTCACAAATCCTTGCTTGGCCCACTTCATGCTCTGTTCATGTACCAAAGGTTTTGTGCACCGCCTCTTCATTGATTGGAAAAGCATATGGACCTGACTTTAATCTGCATCACATTTTCATACCAGATTGTTATCAGATAATATAACCATAAATTCCATGCTGCCCAATTCTTATCTAAAATTACTTTGCAAAGAACAGCTATTTTGAAGAGTCTCCTGAAGGATGTACAGTGTCAGCATTACTTTAGACTACTTACATAATGTCCCATGATCATCAGGTGCTCAGAGAGTGCTTTACCTACCTTATTTCATTCTGTTTTAGGATTGCTTTATTGAAATTGGTTATGTCATTGGACTCCATTGAGAGACATTATAGGAAACATCAGTATAAATATTGTAACTACATTTACATTAAATAAATGAGCAAAGACACATGTCCACAAGATTACATCTTTTTCTCTTTCATCAAGATTGATGGGTCACATTTTTTTTGATTTCCGTTGTAGTTTCTCTTGAAGAACTGGATCAGTGTTGTTTCACGGAAAATTTTGTTTCTGTTTCTCAATTTGTTTTGGCTCTTAGAAGCCATTTAACTAAATGTGTGACAACATATACAGAGTGAAAAGATGTTATTGAAAATGTTTTGTGTAATTACTGTCCAAGTAGTTGGTTATATTAGATTGAATTCTCTTTAAATATAAGCAAATTAGGACTTCAAAACTTCACCTCTTTTGTTCTTGGGTATCCGTAGAATATCTGAAGGCTAATCTAATTTCAATATTTTTGTCATTTTTTAAAAATTTTATTGTACTTTAGGTGAACATTTACAGCACAAATTACTTTGTCATTCAAAAACTTATACACAAATTGTTTTGTGATGTTGGTTGCAATCGCCACATTGTGTCAGCTCTCTCCGCCTTTATCTTTCCACCTCGGGTTTCCCATGTCCATTTGTCTAGTTTTCCTGTCCTTTCTTGCCTGCTTATTTTTGCTTTGGGGCAGGTGTTGCCCTATTGGTCTCATATAACTAAGAAGCATGTTCCTCACGCTATTGTTTTATAGGCCTGTCTAGTCTTTGGCGGGGAGCCCTGATGGCACAATGGTTAAGAGATTGCTGCTAACCAAAAGATCAGCAGTTCAAATTCACCAGCTGCTCCTTGGAAACCTTGTGGGGCACTTCTACTCTGTTCTATGAGTTGCTATGAGTTAGAATTGACTCAATGGCAATGGGTTTCATTTTTGGGTTTAATCTTCGGCTAAGACGTGCGCTTTAGGAGAAGCTTCGGTCCTGAGCTAGCAGGACGTCTGGGGGTTCCTCCAGTCTCTATCAGACCAGCAAGTCTGGTCTTTTTTTTTTTTTTTTTTTTGGTGAATATGAATTTTGTTCTACATTTTTCTCCTGCATTGTCTGGGGCCTTCTATTGTGATCCCTGCCAGAGCAGTAAGTGGTGGTAGCTGGGCACCATCTACTTCTTCTGGGCTCAGGCTGCTGGAGGCTGTGGTTCATGTAGTGCATTAGTCCTTTGGACTAAGTTTTCCCTTGTGTTTTGGGTTTTCTTCATTCACTTTTGCTCTGGGCGGGATGGTCCGATATATCTTTGCTGGTCACTCACAAGCTGTTAAGACCCCAGATGCTACTCACCAAAGTAAGATATAGAACATTTTCTTTATGATCTATGCTATGCCAATTGACCTACATGTCCCCAAGACCATGATCCCCAGCCCCAGGAACTCGGTCCCGCAAGGTGTCTGAATGTGTTTAGGAAGCTTCTATGACTTTGCCTTGGTCAGGTTGTGCTGACTTCCCCTATATTGTGTGTTGTCTTCCCCTTCACCAAAGTTAACACTTGTCTACTGTCTAGTTAGTGATTTCCCACTCCTCCCCTCCCTTGAAGCCATCAAAGATTTTTTTTCCTGAGTGTAAATCTTTTCATGGGTTTTTATAATAGTGGTCTCATGCAATATTTGTCCTTTTGTGATTGACTTATTTCACTCAGCATAATGCCCTCCAGATTCATCCATGTTGTGAAATGTTTCATGGATTCATTATTGTTCTTCGTTGTTGTGTATAATTTTAATATTAAGTAAGGACAAAATGATAAATTGAGAGAGGAAATAACGGTCTGATGCATATTCTATTTTATGTCCAGTAGCTTCTCAGGAGAAAGACCTGGTAGTGCGATCCTGAAAGATTACAGCCTAGGAAACACTGTAGGACAGTTCTACTGGGTCACATGGGGTCACTGTGAGTTGAATTTGACTCGACAGCAACTAACGACAACAAACAACTTACCTATTTTATTTATATTTGTGTATAATTGATGATCTTTTATAAAGTTGTAATTGGGTGTATTAGTTAAGTCATTGTGATTAAATAAGTTATTGCAACACAAATCAGACATAATTGATTCAGGAATCAATGTAAAAGGTTTTTAAATGGTGTACTGCTGATACAAATAGAATGCTTTAAAGTTGCATTTGGAAATTCACAGGAAGAGTAAATGGTATCTGTAAAATATTAGAGAGAAAGTTATCCATACCTGGTTGCAGGAGACCAAACAATATGATAACATAAGATTATCTTAAATTGATACCATTAATAATCCATTATACATGTAAATTTTTCTTTACCATGGATTGGCTAATTCAGAAAATGTGCACTCTTGGAAACATCTGAAAAGGAACATCTTTTTATGTGATATCATCTTGTGCTATAAATGTCAAACACTATTCTTGGCAGGCAGTCCTAGAAAACCGAAAATTGCTGTTTGCTTTAAAAGAATTTGAAATGAAAATCTCAATTCCGATATCTAAGATGCAATGAGCTCTATGTATCCTGGAACAACTCAGGTAATGGCTGCTTTGTCTGATATTGTTAGGTAATGTAGCATATTGAAATAGCAAATTTTCCAGCTAATAAAAGTTTAAGCCTTTCATCAAGAAACCTTTTTAAAAACATAATTCATTTGATTGTTTTTACAGCATACTTTATAATGATTTGCCAGCTTCAACAGAGAATAATGAACATAATTTAAGCTTCATATGATTACTTGAGGTCATCGTTATGAACACCCATAATATACTGTAATTAAGTAATGCTTTTGTAAATTTTACTGATAGTTGACCTTCTGAAAGTAGGCTCAGACTTCCATGCTTCTGAATATATCTGCCTCTTTTAAAGTTAAGATTTCTTCCTTGTTTACAGCTGCTGAGTGAAACTTTTGTCTCTTTTTAGTTAGCCTTTCAGGTTTGACTTTTTAATATTCTGGAATAAAATAAATAAATCTTATTATAATTTTCAATAAAATTGAAACATAAGACTTGCATGATTGTGAACTTGTCCAGCACTGTAAAACTGTGAAAGTTTGAGCTTTCGGTATGTAGGAAATTCGAATGCCAGTCAGGAATAGAGTCACGGAGGAAATTGTGTTATTGCTTTATTCTCACTGAATTAATTATGCTAGTCCCTAGTTATTTGTAGCATAACGGATCACATCTATTATCTTAGCCAAAACTGAAAACTAATGGACACACATATGCAACAAAAAAGTCTTGTTATAACCATTTAAAAACTATGCTGTTTTCTTCCTATTCTTGATACTATCAATGTTTCATGATTATTGAATTATAAGCAATTGATTGAAGCATAGGTTTCAAAATTATCATTTTTAGAGGCTATATTTGGTCCTATCTATCTTTGCCTATAAAATTAAGAATGATTAATTAGCACAGGATTTATTAAAAGACAATAATCATGAGTCTTCCCTTTAAACCCTTGTATAACTTCAACTACTTTTATTACAAGTCCCAAATCATTAAAATTGTCTGTTTCAAAAAGGTTCAAGTATTTTTGGTCGTATACTTCCTAATTTATTTTTCTTTGAAATTCTCAAAATGTCCTTGCACATTTTTAAGTTGCGCTACATTGTTTTGAATCATTAGGTTTACAAAATAATAAATGATGCAATTATAAAACTACTATAAACATTAAAGTATTGCTAGATTTTAAAATAAATCCATTGTATTCTTCATAAAATATGTAACCAATGCAATCTAAATGCTAATGTAAATATCTAAAATAATGAAACATTTACATACTTATATCTTATCTTTGAACTCATATTTCCTGTTCACTTTTTCCTCAGAAGGTTATTTTATCATAATATGATTTTAATACTTGTAAGAATTGTATTCATCACCATATCATACATGCCTGAAACAAAAATATGTATACAAACATAAATTAAAGTTTCATTTAATAATTTCCTGTGACCACTTCATTGGAAATGCATCTCAAGTGAAATGGATGGAATTTTTGATATTTAGTTAGTCCATGTATCTGTGGATTAATATTTCACTCTCTTAGCTTTACAATACAATTTTAACCTTATTTTATTTGTTATTTAAACAGAGTGAAATATTTTCACATAAATAAGTAGTGGCATTGACAATTCATTGTACTCCTTATTTATATGTCAATTATCAGATAGTCATTGTCAGGAAAATTATCCAAAGTTTGGCTCTAAGGCAAGAAGGCGGGCAGCATGCCTTTCAGTCTCATATGGGCGCAAAATCCTCCCGAGAACTATCAAGGGAAAGTACTTAGTTCATCATATTGTTTAGTATTGATTAATGACCCCAGACTTGATGAAGTTTATTTGATTTGTTAATTTGAAGATTTTTTTCACTAGTACCATCAATCATTTCTGCTCAGTGGAAACGATCACCCAGAGATAACGATCCTTTTGCGCATTTACTCATTTTATATCTAACCTGAAAATCTTATCCCAACATTTCATTGTTAAGTTGTATAGAAATATCCTAATTTCTCATATCCTCTTTAAATAGGTTACAGCATCTTACTAGATTCCTCTTTAATTAATGAGTTAAATAAAAACTTTGGCACAGATTTATATTTGTCTGAGAGTTATAATATTTACATTCTTAAAAATTATACTTTAACATCATCTATAACAAAAATATTTTAATAATCTATCTGCTGAGGACTGAATTGAGCACTCCTTTAGTTTTGTTGCAAACAAATTGCATGCTATTTGCTACTTAGTGATTAGAATAGTTCACTTTCTTGATTTTTCTGAAGCATATCATTAAGAATACATCAAACCAAAAAACCAAATCTATTGCCATCAAGTCATTTCTGACTCATAACAAACCCATAGGACAGAGTGGAATTGTCCCATTGGGTTTCCAAAGAGTGGCCGGTGGATTCGAACTGTTGACCTTGCGGTTAGCTGCTGAGCTATTAACCTCTGTGCCACCAAGGCTCCTAAGGATTTACCAACATTTATGAAATACATTTTGTTATGTGTTTTATTCTGTTTCCTAAATATAACTTATTTATGGAGCTAAAATTAGAAGAATATGGGGTAAAAATAAAACCCGATGAAATTGAATACTTTGTATTTTAGGTTTTTGTTCTTTGGCTGTGAACAAAGATGTCTACATATTTGATAATCACATACAAAGAGCTACGTATTCTTATTTAATAGTTCAAAATTATTGAGTTCAATTATGCATTTTACCAGATTAGTAAAGAAGAGCAACATCTGAGAGAGTAGAATTAATCTTACTTAAAACAGCTGGCTTACTGAACTTCAGGATATTAAACCCAAGATTAGATATCCCCCTTCACAATTACATAAATATGCCTTTTTATTTTTAAAACTGCAGAATAAAACCTTTTGTAGAAAACAGCATGCACAACATCAACAGCAAGAACAAAAAAGAGGTACTTAAAGAAGTGTAGAAGGAGCCCTGGTTGTGCAGTGGTTAAAGCGCTTTGTTGGTGGTTCAGACCCATGACAGAAAGATGTGGCAGTCAGTTTCTGTAAAGATTTACAGCCTTTGAAATCCTATAGGGCAGTTCTACTCTGTCCAATAGGATTGCTATGAGTTGGAATTGACTCGACGGCAGTGGTTTGGTTTGAGAAATAGAGTTTAAAAAAGAGATATTAATGACTGTATAAGCACCTTTTGGCAGAACCCACAACATTCATTATGTTTAATATGTAATAAGCAAATTATGTGAATGAATAAACTTGCAGAAAAGTGGTTTATACTAACAATAATCAGTAGACTTGATACAAGAAAAAAGCATATATTAATTAGCAATATACAAACACCTTAAGAAAATGTGTTTTTCTTTTGAATCTGAATAGTGGTTTAAGTAGATATAAAGCAATGTCTTCCATATCTGTTATTTTTATTAAAAAGTATAAAATTGTTTTGTCACAAGTAAACGGAATACTTGCATCACCTTCCTCCTTGAGATTTTGCAAAACATACAACTAAGTCTCAGACTGTAATATGGGAGAGTTAGATCACTAAGTCCTTTGAAAATGATTGACAAAGATGGAAATGCTGAAAGCATACTCTTCATATCTCATCAATATTTCCCAGCATTTTTTTCCCCAAAGATTTTAACAGATCTTCTTTCAAAGTGAGTATCCCAATTTTAATTTAGATAAATAGATGAGTATGTAGATGAGTAGACATTTAAAAGCATCAACTCTTATCATAGGATGATGATCCCTTGCTATGGGTTTGTCAACTAGGAAAAAAAAGCTAAGATTTTTCGCATTTCTTGCTGACAATATTTTTTTTTCTTTTGCTTTTCTCTCAAAGTACTCTCCATCAAGAGCGATAATTCTTTAACAATAGTAGGGAATGGAAGAGGTGTGTTTCTTAACTGAAAATTATCAACACTTGTGTTACCCTAACTACTGAGATATCTGAATTCATAACATTCCAACTCATGCCAAAATATTTAACTGCTCCATACGGTTTCCAAGGAGCCCCTGGTGGATTCAAACTGCCCACCATTTGGTTAGCCGCTGAATTTTAACCACTACACCACCAGGGTTTCCAAAAATATTTATAACACCATTCTTATAGGGAAAGACATCAAACCTGTCATAGGATGATAGGATGGTGGTCCCTTGATTAAAGGACGATTTAGCTACACCAGGAGTTTGAATGATCTTTTTGTTTGGAACACCAGAATGGTTTTTTTGCCTGAGGCTGGGGTGAAGGATTCATCTTAATAGCATCTAGAATAAGGGAGAAATATGCTTTTCTTTTTTTAAAGTAGGAGAAGCAGAAAGATAACTGCAAAGACGGCTGGGAAGTGAGATGTTTTAAACATAGGCATTTTCTCAGGTATATCCATTTTACAAAGAAGGTGAGGATCCGGAAACTAATTCCCTTAAAACTTTTAACGCCTTTGTATCTCTTAGAGAGTTTTTGTGTCCCTCAGGGGTATGCTTACTCAGGTTTGAAGACTTTGGCCTATATTGTCAAATTTTGAGATATCCAGTGTAAAAAGGAATTAAATTTTGTTTACTCTGGATAATTTTTTGAATTTTTAGTAAAGTCTGGGTCAATCCCATAATGCCTACCTTCCCTCTTTAACCTAGTCACTGAAAACAAAAACAAAATAAAAACCTCTCACCCTGATCTGATGCTCATCCCCATTGTATTCTGTAAATCTCATAAGGTGACCCTGGCTCCTATCCCATGCTGGCTAAAACCTTCTACTCCCTTACCACCTCAACTAATTCGCTAATTGTACTTTTCTCTTCATTGCTCTAATAGAAACCCAATTGTGCCTTGAACATTTGTTTATTTTAGAACAGGACATGTTCCTTTGGAGGTGCTCAGTAAATGCATGTTGAATAATAATTAAATGAAAATCCCTGAATAATCTGTATCCCACCTTCTACTCCAAGGTCACCATTCTCTTCATCTCTCCAAACTCTTAGTCACATAGTCTTCTCAGCCTCTTCAATGCATCAGGCCCCTTCCAGCCTCAAAGACGTTGTACATCTTTGACGTTTCTCAGTGAAATGAAAATCTAAAGACATTCATCAAGAATGAGTATGAGGATGATGTTGGAGGTGTGAGGAGAGAGGATAGATACGAAATGTGTATCTTAGAGAGTGGGGTGCACAGGTACTAAGAAAGTATGGTCACTTTATCTGAAGATTACGGACTTTGCTTTATTTCCTCACATAAAGTCTTGGTAGTAAGATCACTAAAAACAAAAAAAAAACTGTCATGGAGTCAATTCAGACTCATAGTGACCCTGTAGGGCAGAGTAGAACTTCCCCACAGGGTTTCCAGGGCTGTAAATCTTTAAGGGAGCAGACTGCCACATCTTTCTCCTGAGTGAGATCACAGTTGCAGTAAATTCATTTTCTTAATAATTTGTTTTGCAGAATTGACAATCTGTGTTGTTCACAGTTATCCATTTAGGTTAGCATACATTTCTCTACAATGGAGGATCAATTACTATTTGCTAATTGAATGAACAAATGTAAGCCATATCAGATACAATTATCTCTGCAGCCTTATTTCTTTCTACTGCTTTCCATACTTCAGTAGGATGATTCAGTTTGTCTTTCTTAAACCTTCCTGTCTTTGCTTATGCTGCTCTATATTTCTCGTTCAGAATATTCTTTCCCTACATTTCCACAGCTGAAGTCCTACTATACTTCTAATCTTACTACCAATCACCAATGCTAATTGTTCTGGAAGTTTATTTAGTTGCCATTATTTATAATTCATTTTTCTCTATTTAGTACTTAAAGAAGTTTATTTTCCTTCCATTTGCACCCCAGCATATATCTTAATTAGTTTGTGCATGACTGACCTTTCCCAAAACTTACAGGCTTTATGAGATCTTATACCCACACAGTTTCTTGACTAATTAAGTGATCTACACATGATCTGTTAATAAAAATAGTAATAATAATATTGCAAATGCAGTAATCTATTTTCTATCATGTACATTTGTTGGCAATTAATATATATTTCCAAATGTCTTTATTCTGTTTCATGGATTAGTCATTATTTAAATGTTATAGTTCTCCACCTTTTAAAGAGGTTCCATAGCTTATTTTGTTTGTTTGCATACAAATGCACATACATTGCCATTAAAATGTTGCAATTATATGAAAAGCACTAGTGAGAACAAAATAAAACAAACAAATTAACAAAAAAAAAAAATCTGTTCTTTCTACAATGACTCTCAGAGAGCCATGCTATCTTAGCTATGGCCTAAGAATCATCTGGATTATTATTATTATTATTATTATTACATTCACAAGTCTTTTCTCTTTCTAAAAGGGTTCTGATTTTCTCCCATTCGCCTGAGGAAGATGGCTTTATTGAACTATTGTGACAGAAGGAAGGGGGATATATTCCTTTGGTATATTGAGTCAGAAAAAGACTGAAAACCACTGTTCTAAGTATAATGACATGCTTTATCATAAATTATTTTCTATACTTGTTCTCCAGTAGTCATTACATTGTTGTTGTTTTGGCACAAGAATTAAGTGTGAGGCTGCAAACCAAAAAGTTGGTAGTTTGAACCCATCCAGTGGCTTCGGGAGAGAAAGATCTGCTGAGCTGCTCCTATAAAGATTACAGCCTGGGAAACCCTATAGTTACAGTTACTATGGGGTAGTTCTACTTTGTCACATGGGGTCACTGTGAGTCAAAATCCACTCAACAGCACCTAATGACAACAACAGTCATTACATTAAAATATTAGGACAATTACGATACTTATTAACTGTTCAATAATTTTGGTTGACCTCAGGTACCATAAATGATTACAGAAGTGCCTACAGAGTCAGTCTATAGACCTCTTCTAAAAAATGGCTTTGGTATTTCTATTATTATGTTTTGTAACATGTGATGCTGCTACATTTTTCACTGTCATATGGACCAGTTATTGGATGCTTATCCAAGGGCAACTCACTACACAGGCTGACAGTTAACGAAATGAACATGAGATCTCTGTTCCACAGGAGACTCTATTCTGAATGGAAAAGGATACTGCAATTATACTCTCATTCTGGGAAATGTGAATTTAAGACAATGCAGGATTGTCAAGCACAGATGCATGACAGCAAATAGTAAGCAGAAGACCATACAAGCTGTGGAATCATCAGCATTGTCAGGAAAATAGAGGAGAGGAAAAGATTATTTCAGGGGATTATTTGGGGGAAAATCTTAAGCAATAATGAGTCTTTTTTTCCTTCACAGGTGAACAGATGAGAATGATAGTTTATGGTCATTTTTTCATAAGCTATTGATACGAGTGTGATTTGATTTTTCCCCCATAAAAAATAGTGCTATGTCAGAGAGATTGGATGATATCTACATTTCCCAACTTAAATCTCCATTGTTTAAGAATCTTATATGTACGTTCTGCTATGTATAATTTTCAGCAATACATTTTTTTTTTATCGTACTTCAGGTGAAGGCTTCCAGATCAAATAGTTTCTCATGAAACAGTAGTACACATATTGTTTTATGACATTGGTTAACAACCCCACAACATGTCAACCCTCTCCCGTCTCGACCTGTTTT
>NW_004443949.1:11972525-11992307 GCF_000243295.1 Trichechus manatus latirostris | reverse complement strand
CAGTCTACCATTACTTGGTATCGCCTTGCCTTCCTCTCCACTTGAAGGTTCTATACTTATGCTGTTTATCCCCTCTTTTATTGGGTAGATATTGTTGTCATTTACTGATTAACTGCTCTGATTCCCTGTTGTATTTCTTTTGGTTTTGGATAGTCCTTTAAAGTTCATTTCCTAGATTGGTATCTGGCTGGTACGATCCTATGTCCTAGATTCTGCCTGTGAGCTGAAGTTGTTTGTTCTCAGATCAAAGAACTCCCTTTAATAATTCTTGTATGTTTGGTTTGACTTTTACATATTCTCTGAATCTGTTTATCTGGAAATGACCTAATTTCACCTTCAAATTTGAATGAGAGTTTTGCAGGATATATTATTCCTGGCTGGCAAGATTTTTCTTTCAAGATTTTGTATATGATATCCCATTGCCTTCTTGCCTGCATGGTTTCTGCTGAATAATCTGAGCTTAGTCGTATTGTTTCTCCTCTGTATGCGACGTCTTGTTTTTCTCGAGCTGCTGTCAGGATTCTTTGTTTGTCTTTGGTGTTGGTGAGTGAGATTATGATATGCCTTGGTGATTTTCTTTTGGGGTCTTTCCTATATGGGGTTCATTGAGCTTCTTGGATGGCCAGATTTTCATCTTTCATGATATTGGAGAAGTTTTCTGTCAGCAGTTCTTCAATGATCCTCTCTGTGTTTTCTATTTTCTCCCCCTGTTCTGTAACTCCAATGACTTGAAAATTGTTGCTTTTGATTGTATCCCACATAACTCTCAGCGTCTCTTCATTTTTCTTTGTTCTTTTTAATGAGTTTTCCTGAAACAGAGTTGTATCCAAGTGTTTGTCTTCAGTTCCACTGATCCTGTCTTCCACAATTTCAAATCTGCTTTTCAGCCCTTCTATGACACCGTCCATTTCTGAAATCTTGTTTATCTTTTGGATTTCTAATTTTTTTTTTTTTATAATTTCTAGTTGTGAATTTATTTTGGCATTTTGTTCCTGCATTATTTTCCTGAATTCTTCCAATTTTTTGTCTGTATTTTCAATCAATTTTTTCTATTTTTTTCCTCATTTTTGTCTGCTTTTTGCTTCAGCTCTTTGAGAAATCTGAGTATTAGAGATTTGAATTCCCTATCACGTAGTTCTAGTGCCTTTTCTTCCACTGGAAAGTCATCTTGTGTTTTATTTTGGATGCCTACTGGAACCATCCTGTCCCGTTTTTGTAAATGATTTGATATTGTCTGCTGTCTTCGGGGCATTCAGTAATTATTTTTCTCATTTATTGATTGTAGATTTGTTTGTTTTGCCCCTTTTTTTGTAAAATTTGGCTAAGTCTGAGCAGGTGGGCTGTGTGTTCTTTGTTGTTTGCTCATCTGTGGGCACAGTGCTTTTTGCCTCATTCTCCAATTGGCAGTGTCAGTCACTCAGATATGGAACGGCAGGGCAGGTCTAGCTGAAGAGGAGTTAGTGGGATTTGTTGTTTGTGGCACTTACTACAGCCACCAGGGCGGGTCAGTAATAAGTGCAGGGCAGGTTCCAGTAGGCCGTGCCTGTGCTGCTTGGTGGTGTGATGTTAAGCACACAGTGCAGGTAGACAGGATGTAGTGGGGAGATTGTTATGTATGGAGCTAAGATGGATATGGGAGAGAGGAGAGAGGAACAGGGGACAAAAACTTACAAACAAAGAGAAAAGAATTCTAGGAGAGCTTGCTGTTGGAGTGGAGAGATGAGAGACTGTGAAACAGAGAAAAAACAAAAAGGGTAAGAGGAAGAAAAAGGAAAGAATGAATAAATAAATATTGGAAATGGAAAAAAACAGCAAAGTTCCCAGGGATCCCACCGGTGAGGCTATGAGGTCTGGGGTAGTTGTTCTCAGGTGTTGCAGTACAGCCTGGCTAGAAGGCGTAGAGGTATACAACACCAGATATTTAGGGAACAGAAAGAGAGGGAAGATATAGAGAGATGCGAAACTGAGTAAGTAGAAAGACAAAAAGGGAAAAAGAGGGAAAAGAATACAAAATAAATTAAAAAAAAAAAAAAAACGAACAAGTAAAGCCCCCCAAAAAAACAGAAAAAAAAAATCAACAAAAAAAGAAATGCACTCAGGGATCCCTATGCATGTCTGTGGAAGCCAAGGGAGTAGATTCCAAGTCACACAGCACTGCCTGGCCAGAGCGGGCTCCCCACTCAAGAAAAGGAAATGAAAACAAACAATTCAAAACAAACGAACGAACAAAAGCTCTGGGATCCTACCAGCGCTGCAGCCCAGACAGGGAAGCAGCTTCACACTTGAACAGTGCTCCACAGCCCCTCAGGAAGAAGCAAAGATGGTGCACCGGGCCAGGTATTTGAACGAAAGGAGGGGTAGGTGGTGAGAGGTAAGGAAGAAATCAAAAGAAGTGGAAAGAAAGCAACACCAGCAGCCAACAAATGGCACTCAGAGAGCCAGCTAGTGCCGGCTGGTGGAATCCAAGCAACTGGTGCTTCACGGACAAGAGACTGTGTTCAGGAAGCAGAGGAGTCCGAGTGTCAATGAAGAAATGTAGGGGGTGGGAAAGCATATATCACAAATTACTGGAGCTCTGTAGCCCCTCAGGAAGAAGCAAAGATGGCGGAGGGAGCCAGGTATTTGAGCGAAAGGGGGGAGGTGCTGAGAGGTAAGGAAGAAGTCAAAAGAAGTGGAAAAAAGCAACACCAGCAGCCAACAAATGGTGCTCAGAGAGCCGACTTGTTCGGCTGGGTGGAATCCAAGCAGCCGGTGCTTCCCGGACAAGAGATTGTGGCTGCAGGAAGCAGAGAAGGCCAAGTGGGGGTGAAGAAGGGTAGGGGGTGGGAAAGCATATATCACAAATTACCAGTTGTTTTGTCTCCCCCTGGAAGCTCCGTGAAGCTGCTTTCTTGTACCCCCTGTTTGCTGGTGTCTGATAGGAGTCCAAGATGGTGGATCCGCACTGCATTAGCGGATAGGGGACCTCTGCGTCAATCTCTCCTCGCTCTCCATTCTCTGTAAGTTTTCTCACTCCATTTGGTGCTTGGCTAGTTCTTTATCTCTTTATCTGATGTTTTAGGGTTTCAGGATTGTTGTTTTCTCTGTTTGGCTTAGTTTTTCGGATGTTTGCTGTTGAGGGACGGCGTGGTGCTGCTACCTAGAGCGTCATTTTGCCGGAAGTCTCCAGCAATACATTATTTACTAATGTGTTTCTTTATTTGACAAGTGAGGCAAAAAGAAGTAATAAGTGCATGTAACTGTAGTTCAACAATTTATGCCCCTTGCTGATATAATGGCTCAGTACTTCTTACAGGGCTTGTGGCGCAGACAGAGGACAAGTTTTCTTTTCTGAAATTTCTCTTTTCTCCAGTGACCTAGTTAGCAATACCAGCCTCAAAGTGTAGTCTTTCAGATGATTAATATGTTGTGCCTTATTGCAGAGGACTGAAGTCAGTGTATTTAGTATCTAATATTGTTCTTGTCATTTTACTTGAAAGGGATTAGAGCCATTTCACCGACCTTAGTTTCTCAATGTCATAATTTTTCACCCATAGTGAATAAAAATTCAAAATACATGCATTTCTGTAAATCAGGTGTCTACTCTAATGCCATCCTATCAAATGTATTCATATTAAATACATCTGGGAGAAATCTTCTTACTTGACATAGACATTGCAAAGAATAATAGACTATTATTAAATGGTGTATAATTTAGCTAAAAATTTTAAGTTCAAAATATATTACAGCTTGAAGACTTCAAGGTTATGTTTCCTTTTTATATATTATTATTGACTGTACAGACTCTACTTTTTAATTTTTTCAAGACATGTGACAAAAAAAGACATATGCACATGGCAGATGTTTAAAGACTAGAGTTGCTAGTTCTGTGTAGTGATAGTGTTTTCACAATTAGAGGCTATTTTTATGTTTTTAATAACCATTTTCTTGAAATTTTTAATTGTGACATTACCACTATTTTGAAAAACTTCATCACATTCATTTTTACAATCATTAAAATTAGTGAATAACATGTTTTTTTAATTTCTGTTTATGTCTGAACTTAATTAACAGATGTTAATCAAGATAATTTTCTATCTCTTGATTATATATCCTGCTCCTAGGGAACAAGGACCTTTATTTCAATTATTCGTTACTCTCAGAGGCTTGATTTTATACCACTTCATAATTTACTGTGAAGTATATTAGTATGGCTTAGATTTAGTCTTTTTTCATTTGGCACAACTTAAAAATTATTTTATGAAGTGATTTGGCTGGAGGTTTATATACTAATTTAACATTTTTTAGAATTTAGACATTTGCTGATGTGGGCATAGACAGAAAAAGACATTAAAGTTTCATTTGGCACTAAGTTATAGTTCTTTTCTTTAATTAGATAACAGCTATTACAAACCTCTTACAAACAAGTTCCTCTGTCAAAAGAAGTATTTCTCAACCTAAGATCAAAATGTGTTTACAGATTAAGAAATATTTTGAATATCCTTTGCTAGTAAAATCTACAGTGAAACAGGTGAGGCTTTTTTGACATCTCTGAATGGTTTATTCTGTTCTTATTCCTGTTATTGTTTGCTATTCTCTAGCCTATAATTCACCTCAGTCTACCTCCTAATGAGACATCATAATAATGGGACATTACAAAACTGAAAAGTATACTAGGTAAGTCTTAAGAAATTTGAGATGGTATATAGATTTTGTCCAACCTGCTAAGCTTCCAAAGAGAGATTATTACTTTAACAAAATAAAAGGCGCTGCCATCATTCCAGAGATATTACATTCAATGTTGTGAGCTAGAAGGAAAATGGAAGCAAATGTGCTTTAATTTAACCAAGTGTCATAATCTTTTCATTTTACAAATAAAGTTTATAGTATGGAGTGGTTCAGGAAATTTTCTATCATTATAGAGTTGGTTAGAAGCAATAGAAAAAATTAGAATTGAAGTTCTGTAAACTAATGCCAAATCCTTTAGAAAAACTGTGCTAAATAAGATGGTAATACAAATCCAAGGACATGTATAAGTTTGAGGTTTTGGTAAGGATTTAGAATTCGGTACACGGTCATCCTTAAAAGAAGCAGAAGGAAACCTGGATAACAAATAAACCCTAGTTCAATGAATGAAATAAATGGTAATTAACTATCCAACAATGTACTTATGTAGGCGTTTGTATCAAGTATATTAGGGTGGATGACTCACTTTTGGTGCTTGTCACTCTGTGACTTCTATTGATCTGATCTCACAAAGAGAATCCCCCTGGAGCTCTCAGGGTTGTTATTTACCAAGGGCTGTCAAGAGGGCCTTAGCATATGTGGGTGATTTCTCAACAAGGAGCTTAGCCTTCTTGCTTTCACTTAGGAGCCAAAATAGTATCCAATCTCAACATTCAGCCTTTTTCTTTATACTTTTATCCAGAATATTTCTTTCCTAAAATATTCCTTCTTCAATGCACATTCATTTTCTACAAAATAGTAGAACTCTACACATTGTAAATTAATATCATGCAGGGATACATCAAATTAATATATTATTATGCTAGCAGCCCCAGAGAAGAAAATAAAGGTGATGTAAACATTGATAGGGTGAGTGTGATCATTAAGGTTGTGTATCAGCTTGGCTGGGCCATGATTCTCAGTGGTTTGGCAGTTATGAAGTATTTTGTCAGTCGTATAATGATGTGCTCACCTCCAGGAAGAGATTTGATATAATGTGATCACCTCCATGATGGAATCCACTGTGAGTAGCCAATCAGTTGAAAGGGAGTTTCCTTGAGGATGTAGCCTGCATCCAATATAAGTGGACTTTCTGGCGAGGCTCAGAGGCTTTTGCTTGTGCTGCATCCTGCACCTGGCTCCTGTTCATCTGACCTCTGGTTCTTGGGGCTTGAGCTAGAAGCTTACCTGCCAATATTGAGATTCATTGGTCTTCTCAGCCGTGAGTAAGAGCCCTGCTCTCTGTCCTGCCAATCTGGGGTTCACAAGCCCCTGTGGTTGCATGAATCAGGAGAGGGCTCCAGCCTCACTCATGCCCCAGCCTCTACAGCTGCTTGGGTCATTTCCTTGATATAAATCTCTCTGTATACATTTATATGCTTTACTGGTTTTGCTTCTCTATGGAACCCAGCCTAAGACAATGAGAAAAGTAAAAGGGAAAATTTAGAAGTATGGCTGAGGGTGCGATTCTGGGAACAAGAAATACTTGAACACTCATTCTTTCATTTCTTGGTTAAGTTACTTATTTTTTTTTTTTTTTTCAGTATTATGGGGATACTATTAAATCGACTCAATGGCAATGAGTTTGGTTTTTTGGGGGGAGGTTTATTAAATTGAAATATTGAAGACAATTTTGGAGCAAAGGAAAGAAGACATTGAATATTCTTGGAGTTGGGGTGGAAAGAAAAAATTGAAAGGTAGCATAGTGTAAAATTGCGAGAGGGGGACTCTATTAACAAGTTCCATTTACATTTATATGGCTTACACTGCTCATTAGGAAAAAGAAAAAACAACAACAAAACACGCATGCCCTAAGTACTGTCAGAGTCTTTTTTTTTTTTTTTAAATATTCATAATGCTATGCTGCATGCTCTATCTCCCGATACTTCTAACTGGCCTCTTGGTAGCCTATTTTTATAGTTAAAATATGGTCCTGTACCATCTGCATTCTCTTACTCTTTCCTTTCATTACCCTCAAGATGATAAAAACCCTAAAAGGAGAACAGAGTAAGGCAGGTTTTCGTTGTATTTTGGCACATACACACTGCTACTCTGTTCGCTTATTGATTTAAGGCTTCCTCTGAATTTGTCCACAGCTGTGACTGCTAAACCAGAACATTTCAGCGGAACACAATGCTTTTCCTGCTCCAGGCTCTGTGCGTGATTTAGTTCCTGTGTTGTGGGGAAGACTGCTTTTAGTACCTTGTAGACACATTTTCTAGAATGACTTTAAGTAGTTGTTCTTTTAGATGTTTAATCAAATAGAGTTGTTAATAAACAATCCAACCCCTTTGAAGCATTTATTTTTCCTGGTTTTGTATTTCATTTTGCTAGAATAACATTAATCCATTTGATGTGGTAGTTGTAACGTTTTGAATCTTACAAACATATAAGCAAACTTTCATGTCTTTCTCTTTGCTTTGCAGTAGTGTTTACCTTCTCCTATCGTGACTATACCTTTGTAATTTCCCAGGTGATAAATTCTGAAGATAGAATTGTGTGTATTGCTTTAAAGTTTGTTTTATTATTTAAGCTATATGATTTTCTCGAAGTTTGATCTGCAATACAACTCTTGCTCTGAACTCCTCCTCTGGCTATTCTTCTGTCTTTGACTGCCTTGCACAGGTGTCCGTTTATCTTCCCCACGAGGATAGCTAGGATCGAGTGCATTACTCCAGTGACTTCTACAACTTCAAGTTAGAACACATAGGTGTCCCTCTATCAACGGACGCTCCCAAATTACTATTAACCCAAAGTTGGTTGATATTCTATATTTCCAAGCAGTTTATTTCTTTTTCTATTTAATGTTCTAGGAATATTACAGACCTCAAAAGAGGGTCATCAATTTCATACATTGTTAAACAGTATTTTTTTCTTAAATTTCCACAATAACTTTAAATTTACTTAAGACAACTAAAGTCTAGTGATTAGTAAATTTTAAGTGAGAAAGATATTTATACTTTATAAAATGGCTTAGACTAGCCCTGGTGGCACAGTGGTTAAGAGCTCAGCAGCTAACCAAAAGGTCAGCAGTCTGAATTCACCAGCTGCTCCTTGGAAACCCTACGGGGCAGTTCTACTGTGTTCTATAGTGTCGCTACAAGTCGGCAATGACTCAATGACAATGGGTGCCGGTGGATAGTCTTAAAACTAGAGAATTAAAGAAATACTTATACCAAGGTTATCTAGAAAGTGTTATAAGACTTCATTTGTCATGACTTTATAGATCAGAATTTTCTTCTAATGGAGGGTATTTTGGTGATGAACAAAAAAAAGGTTGAGTATAAATCAAGGAATCAAACATTCTTTGTACATATTATTCAGGGCCTCAATTCGTGGGGAGTTGGGGTTGATATAAGAATGTATTTTGTTGCTAGGGAGACATCATTTCCCAATTCCCATGCTCTTCATTGCTAGAATTAGGGAACGTGAACCAGGAAAGAAAGGAAGAAATGCTTAATCAGTAAGGATCCTGAGGGATCCTAATATTTCAAAATAACTTCATGACCCTGAGTGAAGACAGTAGAATGATTACAACCCCAGGTGATCTCAAGATATTAATTACAACTGACTGAAACATCCTTCTACTCTACACCAGCCTCTGGAGGTGGGGATACAGGAATGAGTGCAATGAACTATTTTATTGCACATAAGCTTTACAAGAAATGTTCCTTATAGTTAAATATAATTTCAAAGTACACTAATTCAAACCTGATAATGCTATTTAGAAATGGCTCTTCATGCTCTATACCTTTTGGTAGTTAAAACATGTATATTGGTTCAATATATCATTGTTTATCTTCTAGGTTGTATGTCTCTAGTTTTATTCATGCTCTTTCAGAAGGAAATGGCATTTATTTTTATTCAGAAATTATATGTGTATGGAGTTGTGGTGTGGTCCATAGTTTTCATGCTTTTATAGACAGTTAAATTATGGAAATAATGTCAAGGAAAACATGAACCCAAGCAACAGTTTAAAATCATATTGAATATAAAAATAAATTTCTAATTGTGAGAAAAACCTTTACTATGGAAGTTAACGTGAAAAAAAAAAAAGGCTCAGAATCTATTATACATCTAGGAAAGATAGATAATATCTTTCCATCAATTTCTATTTTATAATAAGATCCCAAAATTTAATTATACAATATAAAATCTTGAAATGAAAAATTGTTTTTTTACAAAACAAAAAATGTTATTATCAAGATTTTTCCATCTTTATTGTACATTGTCATTTTGTGGTATTTAAAATGTATTATATTTTAGCAGCCAAATCAGCTTATTGATTGTATGAATGTGTGTGTGTGGTGTGTGTGTGTGCCTGCGCGTCTCCTCTCAGAAAAATACGCTACGTTTTTGAATGAAAATGAAATGGTTAGTAGTTGGTCTGTAATGACGTTAGGCATAAGGGCAGATCCTCCATGTTGCTTCTGCTTTTTACAAATACTATTTTGAATGTTGGAAACACTTTAAAGTGTTACATATGTAGCAATTCTTTACAAATGGAAGTTGAAAGTGACAGAGTCAATAAATCTGTCTAATGAGAATACTCTCTTTCCTTAAGTTAAAAAGATATTATAAAAGTAAAAAAGTGAGAAGCCCCCTGGGATGTGATGTTACATGATTTCCTCCTTGCTTCTTATTTTTCAGTCATTTTCTTGCCTTTGTGCTTCGCTCGCTTGAAATTGGATTCCTGCTCCTCATGTGTTTCTTGTAATCGCAGATGAGCTGCCATCACAGTGAATAAATAGTCTCTCTTCCAGGTGATTGGTGAAAAGCCGTGAACTGTTTAGCCACCAATGAGCAATAACAGATGCTCCGCATCTTGTGGCATCAGAGCATTAGAGAAAACCACAAGCTCAACGAAACAGAACCACTTAACAAAGGTTCCTGTACCTGAAAGCATGTGCTATGGTATTTGTAGATCCTGAAGAGATGCCTAACTCTGAGATGTATACTATTATTCTGCAATGGCTCTGTATTGATAAAATGTATCTGATGAAAATTACATTGAGAAAATCAATACAATAAATGCAAGCCACATGTTTTCTTAGGTGGAAGAGACTCATAATTAATGCAATTTTTGTATCCAATGCAGCACATGTACCTCAGCCCAACATTAGGATGGACACCCTCGTAGACAAGAAGATCATAACTTGGGTGAGATGTTTTGGAAGCTCACTGACTAACCATAACTTTGTTAATTGTTTGCTGGGGTCACTTTCAGCCTGTTTTTCAGGAAGAAATGGTAGCAGTTTGAATTCTGACTTTCTGAACTCTTGAGTGACAAAAAACAACAACCAAAAAAAAAAACACTTGTCCAAGGAAATTTTTGAAAAGATCTTCGTAGATGTTGTATAGAAGCAAGAGTGATATGACTAAATCGTTCAGAAGGTCAATGCGACAGTACAAAAAAAGATGAAAGTAGAGAACACTAGAAATAGCTTTTTTTGGAAAAAAAAATCTGATTCCAGAAATTTCTCCTTGAGAGCATCTACCTGATGGTGGAAGACTACCAGAGATCCTTATTTCTATAGAATTATTTTGTTAAAAAAGTAAAATATCTTAATTGAATTATTGAGGGGTTTTATTTTAATATCTATAATAACATTTTAAAGAAAGCCTTTGCACTTATTACAGTCTAAAGACATGTTTTGAGTTTTTTAATGATAAATTAAAAATACATTAATTTTGGATGGTCTATGAGAATAAAAAGAATTAAAAAAATGGCATGTATTTTATTTAGTAGACTTGTAAACTGCTGCCCAGATAGCAGGTATAGCTGACCTATTACAATCATAAATGCTCATTCATAACTAATGTCTCCTAATGTTATTATTAGGTTCAGACATGAACTGTAATTTCAGTTAGAAAGAGAATTAGAAACCATAAAAATTCAAAAAAAAGAAAGAAATGTAAATCAACTTGATGTTAAGTTCAATAAATCTTGAAAACTGAACTCCTTCAAGAAAAACACAATTAACAAAGTGCCTCTGCTATGAAAATTTATTTTAAAACACAAAGGTAGAAAACAGAAATTATAAACTCAACTTTCAAATATCTTTGCTTCTTTTCATAGCCATTGTCATTCTTTAAGAGAGTTAATGACATCCTGAGATCCATGTCATGTCATTCACTTATAATGACATAATAAATGAAAAAAACATATTCTAATTTATAATAGTAGGAATATTAAGTAGACCCATTGCACTATTATGTGATACCTAGTTAAAATAATAGATCAAAACGATTCTAGTAGGCAGCAATACTCTAATGGAGAGATAGAATCACCAAGCTCAGGGAGGACAAATCATGATCATATTTATTTAATATATAATATTTATTTAACATCCTTTGCATCTGTTTTACATTCACTGCCTAAAATTTTTCAAAAATACAATGTTTCAAATGTAGGTGAATTTAACGGTTTGCATTTTTTTTGACACAGAATATAACACATATGTTGATGATCCTTTTCCAAATGAAAAATAAAATGACTACTAAGAAACTAGAACCAATAAACAAAAAAGTAAACTGTATTTTGCAAAAAAAAAAAAAAAAAAAGTCTAGTGACTAAAAACATATCTTAAGTACCTACTGTAATTCGTGACTTAGAAATACGCAGTGTTTGGTCCCAAGTAGGAGATTAAAAATATTCCAAAGTATTCTAACAGCATGTTCATCATTAACCAAATAACTGAAAGGTAGGATTTTTCATCCTAAGAAGATCACTTAAATTTTAAAAGTCACAGGAAATATTCTTAGAGTTTCTAGAACTTTAATTTCCTTCAAATACAAAATAACTATATAAGAAAAGATTTTAAAAAAATGTGTGTTTCACTAAATATTTATGATTCACTAACAAGATGATTCAATATTGTATTTACAACAGTTTTTTTCTAATATGTTAAAATACAGTGAATCAGTTTTACTTTAATTATAAGGTTAACTCCTTGTAGCTAACAGATATGTATGAGATTTTCTACTTCCTGCTTATAGATAACTTGGAAAAATCCCTTCTTTTATTTGTCTTAGTCTCTTCCAATTCATTTTTACTGCTCTGCTTTTGTCTCTATTTTCTGTTGGTGTTGTTTATCGATAACAAACAAACTCCCACTAATGCCAATCTCAGCATGTTGTATGGTAGCTTTACCAATTTCTGGCAACATTTTTCATTCTTCTTGGATTCATACTAATCCACAAAGGACAGGTGTGTCAACAACAATTACAGAACTCCATTAAAACATAAAACTAGTAAAACTTCACTTATCAATTTCTTTGTTAAATTTGTCAAACCTGACCCAAAATTATAAGAAAATTTCCATTAAACCTCACTGATAGAAATTAACTGTCATATTTGTTTTCCTGCCCAATGTTCCTACACTGTTTTGTAACCTATCCATGTTATTGATTCTTACAGTTATTAGATTTTGGACCCTTGATTTATTCATAGCAAAAATCAAGAGTCTAGAAAATGCATAGTAGTAGTAGTAAACTTATATTACTTCTTAGAAATTAGATTAGAGGTCGCTATGAGTCGGAATCAACTGAATGGCATTGGGTTTGGTTTGGTTTTGGTTTACTTTTTACTAAATGGATAACCTGGATTTGCTCAGTGATTAAAGATTATTTTTATTTATTTAATTATTTATTTTTTATTGTACTTTAGATGAAGTTTTACAGAGCAAATTAGTTTCTCATTAAACAGTTAATACACGTATTGTTTTGTGACATTGGTTGCCAACCCCATGACATGTCAACACTCTCCCCTCCTTGACCTTGCGTTCCCCACTACCAGCTTTCCTGTCCCCTCCTGCCTTCTTGTCCTGTATTAAAAATAAAAAATCTTTAACAGCAATGATTTGCAAAAAAAAAAAAAGATAATCAGTTATCATAAGCTGTTAATGAATTTTGAAAAACAACATAAATTAACCATCATATAATTATTGACATATATCTGAGTAAAAAAAAAAAAAAACTGTTGACTTCGAGTCAATTCTGATTCTTAGCAACTCTATAGGACAGAGTAGAACTGCTCCACAGGGTTTCCAAGGAGCAGCTGGTGTATTCCAACTGCCAACCTTTTGTTTAGCAGCTGAATGCTTAACCACTGTGCCACCAGGTCTCCATATCTGAGTTACTACCATGTATATGCTCTGCTAAAGATGGAGACACAATAAAAAATAAAAGGTCCTTCTTGAAATCAAAAACTGTGATTGAGAGGCAGGAACTGGAGATTAACAAGAGATATAAATAACAATATAAAACAAAAAAACAAACCCATTGCCGTTGAGGGGATTCCAACTCATAGGCACCCTATAGGACAGAGTAGAACTGGTCCATAGGGTTTCCAAGGAGCATCTGGTGGATTGAGACTGCCGACCTTTTGGTTAGCAGGCAATCTCTTAACCACCATGCCACCAGGGCTCCTAAATAATAATACAAGTCAATATATACCAGTTGTTATGGATTGAATTGTATCCCCCAAAAATGTGTGTCAACTTGGCCAGGCCATGATTCCCAATATTGCGTGGTAGTCCACCATTTTGTCATTTGCTGTGATTTTCCTATGTGTTGTAATCATACCTTTATGATGTTAATGAGGCAGGATTAGAGACAGTCACGTTAATGAGGCAAGACTCAATCTACAAGATTAGGTTGTATCTTGAGTCAATCTCTTTTGAGATATAAAAGAGAAAAGTGAGCAGAAAGACACAGGGAACTCATACCACCGAAAAGGCAGTGCCAGGAGCAGAGCTTGTGAGCTTGTCCTTTGGCTTGGGGTTCCTGCGCTGAGAAGTTGCTATACTAGGGAAAGATTGATGACAAGCACCTTCCCCCACAGCCTACAGAGAGAGAACGCCTTCCCCTGGAGCTGGCAATCTGAATTCAGACTTAAAGCCTCCTAGACTGTTAGAGAATATATTTATCTTTATTAAAGCCATCCACTTGTATTTCTGTTATAGCGACACTAGATAATGAAAACACTAACATATAATGAAGATTATTGAGAATAGTGAGGCAGGAATCATTGAGAAGAGATGGTGTATGCTGAGGCTTTTGAAAATAGAAGGAATAGCTTAAATCAAAGACACAAAATTGGAGTATGCGCAAAATGTCCAGGTAAGAATCTACAAGTCTTTTTTCAAAAGAAGCATTTACAGAGAAGAGAAAAGAGAAAGATTTCTAGGGGGATGAGAGGGGTTGATTTTTTTAGGATTTTTGAAGACACTTGGATTAACTGCTCAAATATATATATATATATATTCTGCATAAATAGCCAACAGTGATTTGGAAATTATGGTGATCTATTACCACTGATCAGTTTCATCCCAAATTTAATGAGAGATTTCATAAAAAATTACTCTTTATTTTATGAATCTTTTTGTGAACTATCTTGTCTTTCTTAATGTGATCAGTTAGTATCCATGTTCTGTATAGTTTATAAACTTTAGCTTCATAAATCATTTCCTTCTTTACAGATCTCCCATATTCCTTATAATTATCTTTGCTTCAGTGTCATTTTTTATCTGAATTCAATATATTCATTTTTCTCCCATTTCCAAAGAACCTTGCTGCTTTACCCCAATATTTCTGTAAGTGCAATCCTTGTATTGTTTGTTCCACAATCAACTGAACAAAAACGCCTCTTCTCACCCTGCAATTGTTATTAATACTGAAGTTTGAAGGCCAATGAGATAGAGTAAAACACTAATATAAAATTATATGGAGAACATTTTGCATTTTGGTTGATATTTTATGTCTGTCTAATAAGACAAAATGCTATTGAAGAATAGACCAGGATATTTTTAACATTTTATACCCTATATTGTCTAACTGTATCATTTGCATTCAGTTAAGTGATTTGGACTTACTGAACTGATAAGCTCCAATTATATTTTTTTAATAAAATTTGCACACCCTTGAAACCACTCAAATGTCAGAAAATGCCTGTGAAAAATTTTCTATTCTATAAACAGTTTTCCTATTTCCAGAAATTTGTGATCTAGATATATTTTTATCAGCAGTTGGTTTTACTGATATATGAGGATAAGTCAAAAAGTATTGCTACCAAATCATAGAAATCTTTATTAAACAAAAATATCAAAGTGTCCTCCATCTAGGTCTATACACTTCTGAAGGTGGTGTTTCCATCTCTCTAACCCTTCCCTGAAGATTTCGGCTGTCTTCAATTTACACCAAGTTAAAACGGCAGTGTTGGCATCCCCAAAGGACTCAAATTGTGTTCCTTTTAAATATTCTTTTAGCTTTGGGGACAAAAAGAGGCATGAAGGGGAAAAATCAGGGCTGTAGGGTGGACAGAATAAGGTTTCTCACTGAAATTCTCATAGGACGGCCTTTGCTATCCTCGAAGAACGAGCAGGTGCATAGTCAAGACGGCAAAAAAATTCCTCAGAGCAAATTTCCTGGCCTTTTCCTCACCAATGAAGTTTTCAGTTTTCTTAATACTTCTTCATAATAAACTGCCATGATTGTCTTGTGTCCTTTGAGAAAATCTATTAAGATTACCCCTTTGGGATCCCAAAAAATAGTTGTCGTAACTTTCTGAGCAGTCTTTCCTCTCTTAGCTCGTCATTGAGGTCTTCCCAACCTTGATCTATCTAAAAACTGCTGTTTTATGTGGGGAAGCTCCAAGTGAACCAGAAATGTAAAAACTTGTCTAGACAAGTACAATAACAATTTACTAATGAAGAAAGTCTTGCCTAAGTGAAATGTAGATGAAGACAGAATAAGTTGTACTAGATGTGTACATTACTTAAAAGTTTTGCTTTGATTTCAGTATTTAAAAATAATAATAAGTGGCCAAAATGGCAGAATAGTCAGACACTTCCTGTGGTCACTCTTACAACAAACACCAGAAAAAACAAACAAATCGATTATATATGACAATCTCGGAGCTCTGAACATCAAAGCCAAAGTTGAGGAATTGGATTGAGTGGCACGGAGAGCCCAGAACTAAAACAATTTCCAAGGCCAACTCTTCAGGCAGGGATTGGACTGGACTATGGGACATAAAGTGATAAAGAGTGTGCCTCTTAGTCAAGTAGATACAAGAGACCAAAGGGGAAGCTTCTGTCCAGAGGTGAGATGGGAAGGCAGAGAGGGTTAGGAGATGGTTGAATGGACATGGGGAATAAGAGGCGGAAAGGAGCAGTGTGCTGTCGCAGAACGGGGTGAGCAATTAGGGTCACATAACAATGTATGTATAAAATTTTGTATGGGAGACTAACTTGAAATGTAAACTTCATTCAAACTAAACAATAAAATAAATAAATAAATAAAAAGAGTGTGCTTCTTTGCTCAAGTAGATGCATGAGACTAAATGGGCAGCTCCTGTCTGGAGGTGAGATGAGAAGGCAAAAAGGGACAGGAGCTGGTAGAATGCACATGGGAAATCTGAGATGTAAAGGACAAGTGTGCTGTCAAAGTATGGGGAGAGCAACTAGGGTCACAGAGCAGTGTGTATATACATTTTTGTATGAGAAACTAACTTAAACTGTAAACTTTCATTGAAAGCATAATAAAATAACAATAATAATAATAATAAAATCTAAGAGGCATTAAATCTTGTTGTTTATCACAGCACTACTTACTAATGGTTTGGGTATGGTCAAAATGGCAATTCTTTATAAGCTCTCCTCCAAATTAAAAAAAAGAAAAATTATAATTTCCAATCTTCCTTGATATTAAATAAGAATGTTATTTTTGTGAAATATGGTAACACACTCACGGATATTAAAAGCAGTTTACATGATTCTGGATTTTATAAAGGTACAGTATATTGATTTTCTTTTGTAGGTATTAATTCTCCATGGTTACTGTGTACATTTTTCCATTTTACCACTCTGTATTTCTAGAAAATGTTTTCCTAAACTAGCCAGATAGCTTGACAAAGCTATTTAGATAAAGGATGATTCATTCAAAAATATTCAAGGGTAATGGCCTGTATGTTTATACTTCTTTTCTTGCCAAATTTCTTTTATCCTTATAGCACCTTCAACTTTGGATAAGAGAAGAAATGAGGAGAGATAAAACATAAAACAGGCAAAGATTTTATCTTTGTTTATGTAACTGATGTTATGGACTAAAATTAAGTTTGAAGGAATGTATTCATTTAACCTAATAATGCTATCCCTTGTTGAAATAAGATTGGAAGTTTCATTATACTGATTGTCACTTATCAGTTTGTGAGACTCCTTACGGGACACTATTTAAACATTCAAATAATTAAATGAATGACTCAAAATGATGAGGTTTTAATGGATAACTGAATGATCTCTAAAATTTATGGAGTTGAAGAAATCCTAATGTTCATCTCTATTTCTCTGAGCCATTCTGAATTATTTTAACAAGATACCGATTGTGCCTTTATTTTTTGTTTTAGATTTTAGAACTTCCCACCTCTAATGAACATAAGTCGGAATCGACTCGATGGCAACGGGTAAGTAACATAAACGAGCTCTGTTGGAGCAATGGTTAAGTGCTCCACTGCTAACTGAAAGGTTGGCAGTTCGAACCCAGCAACTGCTCTGCAGGAGACAAGACCTGGCCTATGGGGCAGTTCTACTCTGTCCTATAGGGTCACTACAATTAGGAATCAACTCTAAGACAAACGACAACAATGAACATAGTCTTAATAACTGACAAATGAAATATCCGTAAGAATCTGCCACCTCTGTGAATTATATCTATATCTTCTTCCCAGCCAAGATTCTATACTATATTCATTTAATTTTTTTAATCAAATGTTCTCCAAATGAGTTCTAAAAATAAGATGTTCACATATCCTCACGTATCATTAATAACGGTTCTGTTTTTATGATTGAGACAAAAAAGGTTCAGTCTTCAAGAATTTTTAAGACCTCCAACGATTAAATGCTTTTATTTTTGTTCTATTTGATGTTTTATTGCTGTAAGTATATGTGACTCATGCTCTCAGGAAATGGGTAATAAATGAATGCTTTTGAAAGGACTGAATAACCTGCGATGAAACACTAGCCCTGGATCAATTCATGTTTCCTTTGAATTTAGTACTAATTACATAATTATGTGTCATTGCATTATTATTTTACTAAATCCCAAGGCAAAAAGACTGATTATCAAAGAAGTTATTTCTCAAGTGAAAAGGTCAAGGTCACCCGTAATTTTTTCCTTTAGAATTCTATTCCTCCGGGGTAAAAAAGGAAAAAAAAAAAAAAAAGTCATGTAGATGGGAAAAAAGCAGTTAATGGAGTTCCAATATAGTATGCTCGTTAAATCTGGCTCATGGCAGAGAAGGGTTTAAGGAAAACAGTAAAGACAGTATTAACTTTAACAAAGGTGACAGGAAATTATTTGGTAAACTATGACCCTATAGTAAAACGGAAGTCTGATCATATTCAACTATGTTTTATGATATGGATTTGGACATTACCTCATCCTAAATACTGTACACATCAATTGTAATGGTGTTTTGGACCTGTGAGTTGCGTAAATATAATTTTGAGACCTCACTGTGTAATTACTTTTACACATCTTTATATGTTTACACATATATGCATATGCTGTATTGCTAGATGCTTCCTTTTTTTATCATTTCTAGAAGTCCTGAGACTAGCATTTTATCAAATCCTGCCGCTACAAATCATCATATTTCCTGTTTCAAAAAATTGTGATTTTTTGACTATGTAACTTAAAATGAAAGCTAGGAAAAAATGAATTCATATGATTTAGAGATCAGTTATTTCCAGTTTGGGGGTATTATATGGAGCAATCGTATCTTTAACATCTTGAGTGCAGGTAGCCTTTCTATCAGGAAGTAAGCAGCTTCGTAATTTACTAACTGTAGCATTACTGAGGAGTACTTTCTTTTCTCATGTTGTTGAATGATTATAGTAATTATGTCTTTTGTCTCCAAATTTTGTGTATGTTGTGTCTGGTTTCCATCTGAAAATACACAAAAGAGTCACATTTTAGAGACATGTTTTCATCATATGAACCCAGGTGACAAAAAGAAGGCAGGATTTTGTTTAAAAGAAATGTGTATTATTAAAAAAGCGTACGCATTAATTTAAAACCAAATGACAAATTAAGAAATTACGCTGCTTTTTTTCTTATGCATAGAAAGTGGACAATAATTATGCTGATTTCATTCAACTTTCCTTCCAAAATGTGTATGTTGTTTGTTTTGTTTTCATCTCAATATGTTTAAAAAAATGCTTCCTAAAGAAATGTATTCATGATACTGAACCCAGTCAATGCATAAAGGTAGAAAATTTTATTTACGTGGAGCATGTGTTATTTTAAAAGTGTATACACTAACTTAAAATGATGTTATAAATTAAGAAATATCACCTTTTTAAATTCATTTGAAAAATCAACTCTTGTCTCTTAAATAAGTCTTCAGTATTCTAGTTCAAAGGGATTAGAGGGACAAATTTCACTTTCTGAAATTTTTTTTTTCATTTTCTACACTCATTTTTGTTTTCCATTTATATACCAATAAATCTAAAGCTCAATCTATAATGGAAAGACAAAATTACGTGCAAGAATCCCAAAACTAATCTGTTGAAATGAATCATTAAAAACCTGAAATTTTAAAGCAGTTATATTATTATCACCACACTTTTAACGATGTAAAAATAAAATAATGTATTCATGCGATGAAATGAGCATATATTCAGTTCTCATATTTCTTGTTCCTGAATTGTCTATGGTTTTGATGGAATGAAGGTGCCAATTAAAAAGGAAAGCCCTCAATTAATTTGTTCATGCAACTTGCTTACTCACATGTACAGTGCTAATTTATTTAGATTCTTTATAGAACTCTATTTCCTTTGTAGCCTTTTAAGCGAGAATTATTAACAGCATTTCCCACAATTTTTAATAAGATTTCTCTAAATATTTCAAACATTATTAAGTTTGCCTTACGCTTACTCAACTCTTATTTTTTTGAAAACACCATTTCACTTTTGATCATATATCATTCTATACTAACTCTATTTGTTATATATGTGAATATGTAATATATTTTAAGAGGGTAGGGACAACATATATATGTATACATATATATTATAT
>NW_004443949.1:11916724-11972425 GCF_000243295.1 Trichechus manatus latirostris | reverse complement strand
ATATATTATTATATATGTATACATAATATAATATACATATATTATATATATTATATATGCATATATATATTATATATATACTTTAATCTCATAGCCACTGTAGGCAAGGATCCAAGACTGGTAGAGGCAAGTTAGTTTCACTTTATAATTCAATATAGACCCAAAGAAATTGGGTTGATTTAATGAATGGTGCCAAAAGTAAGGCAGTGTGACCATCATAAAAATCACCTCTCAGATCTCTGTGTACACGGAGGGCATTGACCACAGCAAAAGCTACCGAACTCTGAAATCCAGTGTGGCGTTTGCACTGTGGTTGGGCTCCCTATCTGATGCTCCCATCCAGGGACTGGGTGCTGCAGGGATAATAATGCAGCCTAAAGACCTGGGATTCTTCTGACAGCCAGCTTTGACTTGAACCCATCTGTTTTAGTCATCTAGTGCTGCTATAACAGAAATACCACAACTGGGTTGCTTTAACAAAGAGAAGTTTATTCTCTCATAGTCCAGTAGGCTAAAAGGCCAAATTCAGGGCATCAACTCCAGGAGAAGGCTTTCTGTCTCTGTCAGCTCTGGAGGAAGGTCCTTGTAATGCATCAGTCTTCCCTTGGTCTGGGAGCAGCTCAGTGAAGGAACCTCAGGTCCAAAGGACACGCTCTGCTTCCGGCACTGCTTTCTTGGTGGTTTGAGGTTCCCATGTGTCTCTGCTCACTCTCTCTTTTATATCTCAAAAGAGATTGGCTTAAGATATTACCTAATCTTGTAGACTTCATCAGTATAACTGCTGCTAATCCATTTTATTACATCATAGTGATTGAATTTACAACACACAGGGAAATCACATCAGATGATAAAATGGTAGACAATCATACAGTACTGGGAATCATGACCCAGCCAAATTGATACACACATTTTTTGGGGGCATAATTCAATCCATGACACCATCCAACTGCCAAATTTTTAGAATTACAATGTAGTCTGAATCTTTCACTGAACCTGTTGTCTAACAATTCTAGAGGCTAAGAGTCCAAATTTAGGGCATCAGCAGGTCTATACACTCTGTTCACCCTAAGGGAAGATCCTCCCTTGTCTCTTCCAGCTTCTGGTAGCCCCAGGTGTCTCTTGGATTACCTTGGCTGGTAGATGAATCTTTACGTTGCATTTTCCCGCTTATGACTCTGTCTCCACGTTTGTTTTCACTTTTTATAAAATATCACTGAGAAAGGATTATGACCCATCCTATGCTGTTATGACCTCACTAACTTAACTGATAACATCTTCAAAAAAAAAAAAAAAAACCTAATTCCAAAGTCACTTTCACCTGTACAGGGGTTAGGACTAAAATATATCTTTTTAGGGGACACAATTCAATTTATAACATCTCAGAAGATGTTTATTTTGTGTTAGTGTAGGCTAATAATTAGTGCACACTATTTCCCCCAAAACATATTTATATAGAAATAGATCATTTTTTCTGGTATGACATTGTGGGCTGGTTTATGGTTTCATCTGTGGAATCTTGTTATCAGAAAACCATTTATGTTAATGTCCCATGAATTTGTATCCTTTAATAAAATGATTTTATTATTAGAAAATTTAGTCCAAAGAAACAATCAGATATATAAATGAATATTTATGTACAAAGACATAATATATGAGTAGACTGAAATGTTATGCCAAATTTAAAGATATTTTTTCTCAGAATATGAAATGTCATGGGAATATGCATTTACAATAAAAAGTTAAGAGTAATTTGATACAAAACCATATATAATTCCAATTTTGTTAAAAATGGCATACGTATATATTTACAGATGAAAAACTGGGGAAAATATACCATCTTAACCCTAGTATCAAATTGTGAGCCATAGAATTATTAATTATTTTAATTTTCTTATGTGTTTCTCAACTAGTATAGAGTAACTATTTGCTACTTTTTAAATTAAGAAATTCTCCAACTTAAATATTAAAAATGTATAACACTTCATATACCATAATTAATATTTGGAAAATATTGGATCCTATTCAGACTCCTGAGAAAATCTTTGCCTTAAAGGTTTGTTAAAAATTATAACATAGTATATATGAGCTAATTTAATATTTCATTTCATAGATTCTGGACCTTCAGGAGACCTCAGGCAAAATTCAGCACCTGTCACTTTCTACATAAGCAAGTTTTGTGTCTCTGTTTCTTACTCTGCAAAATGGGGATAATGACAGTTCTAACTACTAGATTATTATGAAATTCAAATCACGTAACACATGCAGTCTATAAAACTATGTCTTGCATAAAGTGTTACATAAAATGTTAGGTATTACCACTACTGGTAATAGAAATCTCATGTCCAAACACTTATTTAGTGATCCATACTGCAGAAACTAGTTTTTAAATGTAGTAAAACCAAAACAAAATGTTGAAAATATTGCATAAAACTAAAGTAAAAACTGATGACGCATTGATCCGTCATTCTCAAATTATGCAAAACAGAATTCATTTCACTAAATAGCTAAGGGCAGAATTTTGCAGCCGAATTTATGTATTTATTTTTTAATCTAACGCAGTGCAGTTACTATTCTTCAAAAAAAGGTAAGATGTCCTACCACATGTTCTGCCACATTCATCCACTGACTCCGAAGGGGTAGTACAGCTGTTGATGCAAACCAGACCGTTATATCACTATACAAAACTGAGAAGGTAAGTGTTGTCATCTAAGCAAAAATTAGATATTTCCTTAAGCAAGAGCCAGTGCATAAGAAGCAGAAGCAGGATTTTTAGGTGATAATATTCAATAAACTAAAAGCCTATAATGAGATTTTGGGTTGTGCTTCAAAGAATCTCAGAAATAAAAGGGACTGCAGAACTCATTCAGCTTGCTCTCCACCATTCAAGAAGTTCTGCTGGAGCGTTTTCTCCTGCTGTTTCCCGTGTTTTGCTGAATACCCCAAGCAATGGAGAATTCAGTGTCAACTGCATTTTGGACAATTATTACTGAAGAGTTTTTCCTTTTGTCTTTTCTTTTGCTAAACCTGTCATTAAGTGTAGAATGTCTTCTTAGCATTGTCAGATTTAATCTATTAAGGGTGCAATGCCTTTCTTAAATCACACATCTTGGTTTCAGTTGAATTCCAAGGTCAGCATCTGATATGACATTTAATAGAAATAAATGTAAACTTAAACCTGTTGTTCATGCGTAAGATAGAATGATCAAGACTACAGTTTTTGTTGTTGTTATTGTTTTTGCAAAGGACTTGAGAGATTTAACTGAATGTGAGCGCAATTATCAGTCAAGTAAGTAAGTAAGCATGTTGGATGCATTCATAGAAGAGTAGCTTGCAATTGAAGAGTATCTATGTTTTACAGTGCCCAGATAAAATTCAGAATACATTGCTAACAGGTTACATTTTAATGAGCACATTAATGAATCACAGCAGTTACAAGAAAGATCAGTCAGTATAGTGGAAATATGTATATATACTATGTGTAATAGGAATAAAAAAACTAGCATTTTTCCTAGGTAAATGGTAATATGGGAGTGAACCAGAATGGATGCAATTATCTTCCTTAAATACATAATAAATTATCATATAAAAGATGAAGTTAAGAAATAGATATATTAGATAGGCATATTGAAGTTTAAAACAAGACAGGGCTTTTTAGCAATTATAAATACTGAATTCTCAATAGGAATAAAAAAGGAATATGTGTGTGTGTGTGTGTATGTGTGTGTGTTGCTAACTTATTTACAAAATTCCTTCACCTAGGATGTCTCAATGAGCCCTCAAAACAATTTTATAATTATTGGAATATTAGTTTTTTTAAATTTTACAAAAAAAGTTGACATGAATTTCTGAGAATGTAACTGCTTTTCCTAAAATTTACTCAAATACCTTCTGTTTTTCACTTTACCACAGTACCACACTATGTCTAAACTTTCCTTAAAATAGGCAGGAAGAGGAATTTGTTTCATGTATCTTATTAAATCATAAAATTAACTTTGAAAAATAACTTAATGTTTCTTTTATGAAAAAAATTGTGACTTATATAGGTTAAATAAGTTGCTCAGGGTCATGTAGTGTGTAAGTGAAATGGAACTGAAGCTAATATCAGCCTGATTCTGAAGCCGATATTCTTTCCATAAAAATTTCAGTATTGTCACGGTTTGATAGACAGAAATATTTGACCTTGTCAGAAACTAGCCTTGATTTTTTAGGAGTACCTTTGCATTAGCTCAGAGTCAGAATCCACTTGATGGCAATGGATTTGGGTTTTTTTTTTTTTTTTTTGAATAGAGTTATGAATTGAATGAGTTATCAATGATCCAGACGCATCTTAAAGACAGGAATTTTTAAAATTGGTTAGTGTAGGAAAGAAATAGCACTTTGGTTAAAATACTGAAGTGCAAGAAATATTCAAAATTTGATTATCCATGGTTCTGTAGCACTCACTACACAAGGCACACATCTCTTAATTGAATTGTGCTTAACAAAAAGCTTCTGAAGAATTATGTCCAGTGATATTTGAGGTTGAGTTTATGATATAACTATATATAGCCTCAGGCTCACTCTTTCTTAAGTATCTTCTCTGTACTGTTGAAATGGTTACCTGATAGCTTTATCTGAAATTCCATATATTAAAGCTTTATCTGATTTTTCATTTGCTATTGTTGTTGTTAGATGCCCTGGAGTCAGCTCTGACTCATAGCCACCCTATGTTTAAAAGAACAAAACGTTGTCTGGTTCTGTGCCATCCTCACAATCCTTGCCATGTTTGAACCCATTGTTGTAGCCACTGTGTCAATCATCTTATCGAGGGTCTCCTTCTTTTTCTCCGACCCTCTACTTAACCAAGCATGATGTCTTTCTTCAGCAATTGGTTCCTCCTGATGACAAGTCCAAAGTAAGTGAAATGAAGTCTCACCATCTTTGCTTCTGAGGATCATTCTGGCTGTGTTTCCTCCAAGACAGATTTGTTCATTCTTCTGGCAGTCCGTAGTATACAGTCATGTGTTCACTTAACATCCATGGTACATTCTGTGAAACAAGACTTACGTGATTTGGACTTTGTGTGAACACCATAGGCAGGAACCTGTTATTGGAGTTAAAGGCTTAGATTTTATTTCAAGAGCAATGGGAACTTTTGGAGGGTGTTGGGTGGGAGGGGGTGTGGAGAATGGCATGTTCTGATTTGATTTTTTGAAAAACTCTCTGGCCTTGCTGTCAAGGGACACTTCAGGGTTCCTGAGAGGCCAGGGAAGAGGTTACTGGAATAGTCCTAAAGAATGATGGCCAACTGGAATGGAGTAGCAGCAGAGGGGATAAGCAGAGAGACTTGGGTTGTATTTCAGAGGATATTTCACAGGAGATGTTTTTACAAGAAACATGAGAAATACTTGCTGTGTACAGGAAGCTGTTGCATTCACTATGTCTGGTTACGTCCACTGCGTCCCCCTCTTGAGCAGGATTTCTGAACTCTATTATAATCTTATCATACCAGGAACATATATGTGGTTGGACGTTGCTAGAATGGACATTATGTGGCGCATGACTGTATTCAATATTCTTCGCAGACACCACAATTCGAATGCATCAATTCTTTAGTCTTCCTTTTTCATTGATTGAAAATACAATGGCTGGGCTCACATAATCCGTAACTTAGCAAGGTGAAGTCTTTGCTTTTTAATGCTTTAAAGAAGATTTTTGCAGCAGATTTGATTTCTTGACTGAGTTTCCGTAGGCATTGATTTTTGATCCAAGAAGAATGAAATCCTTAACAACTTCAATATTTTCTCCGTTTATCATGATGTTGTTTACTGATCCAATTGTAAGGATTTTTTTTTTTAATTTATGTTCATGTGTAATCCATACCGAAGGCTGTATTCTTTTACCTTCTTCAATAAATGCTTCAAGTTGTCTTAACTTTCAGAAATCATCTGCATATCTCAGGGTTTAATGAGTCTTCCTTGAACCTTGATGCTGCATTCTTCTTTCACATAGCCCAGTTTGTGTGATTATTTAGTCAGCATATAGACTGAATACATACGGTGAACAAATATAACCCTGCTGCACACTTTTTCCAATTTCAAACCATGCAGTATCCCCTTGTTCTGTTTGAACGACTGATTCTTGATCCATGTACAGGTTCTGCATGAGCACAATTAAGTGTTCTGGAATCCCCGTCCTTAACAGTATTATCCATAATTTGTTATGATCCACACAGTCGAATGCCTTCGCATAGTCCTAAAACACAGGTAAATATATTTCTGGTATTCTCTGCTTTCAGCCAAGATCCATCTGACATCAGCAATGATATCCCTCTTTCCACATCCTGTTCTGAACCCAGCTTGAACTTCTGGCAATTCTCTGTCGATGTACAGCTGCAACTCTTTTTGAATTATCTTCAGCATAAACTCCTAAAATGCTCACAGCTTGCGTGGCTAGACCCAAGAGATAAGTGGGGCGTATGTGTGTGTTTTGTGTGTTGTTCTGTTCTGTTTTAGAGATAACAACAGTGCTAAGAGGAAGGCATTAGGGAAAAGATTAAAGAGTAGAGAAATATATGGCCTAAAGTGCTGTAAAGGTTGATTACTTGTGGAACTATAAGCAGCATTTGGCTGTAGAAAGTTACTAACAATGTATGGCTAGGGACAAAGAAGCACCAATCAGGAATGAGGGCCAAGGAAACAGGATGCAGGACACAAAAGAACAATTTTATCTTCTCTCTCAGCCTCAGTCTTCTCATCCCGTAATTAAGACATTTTACAAGTTAATTTCTGTAAACTCTTCCTAACACATTTTTCTTTGTTTTAGTGACAATTAGAAATTGTTCCACAAGGATCACTGAATCTGTCATGGGAGAGTAAGTATATATGCATTTTATTACTTCAAGGCAGTATAAGTGAGTGGAATGATGAGAGAGTGGAATGATGGTGAGTATTGTAAATGGCCGGGAGTCTACTTTCACAAGTGTATGCAGGAGGTGTATGAAGATGGAGATGAACACAAATACCCTTATAGTCAGCAAGTATGTTATGTATGACTTGAATGCTATTGGCTCCCAATAGCCTGTATGAAAGGCACATTAAAACGGACACAATTAGTTTAGCATAATGTAGAAACAGATTGAGAGAACATGACCTCCTTCTTAATGAAGGTACAAGAGGATTGCCTAGAGCAGGCTGTGTGGATGTGGCTTTGCATCAAAAGGCACAGGCAACTGAGTTAAAAAATTTCCAAAGAAGTTAGGAAATACAGATTACAAATGAAAATTAAGCTTCATGTCAAAAAGGCAAGCTTTTGTGGTGGATTTGTAACTACTTATAGTGGTCAAATTAAAAATTTAGAATAAGAAATTTATTTTTTATTTTGTTCTCATGAATAACATTAATGCGATGTTGAAAGTTTGCATTTGGATGAAGAACCTTAATGCAACACTGTACTGTGTCTGAAATACAGAAGTTCTTCAATAATTTTTTTTAATTGAGTAAATATAAGTAAACATATGAAATCTTTAGACTTCCCAGATATCAAAGGTTACTATTTATATCAATGATAATAGTTTTAAGACACGACTAGAGGCTAAAAATAAACATCTTAAAAAATGTTAACAATTATGATACGTGTGATGAACAAGTTCAGTGTTTACAAATGTGAATAACGAGTATTTGCACCAATCACATGAAAATGGTATCTCCATTTAAAAAAAATTGAACTTCTGATTACTTCAAAATGAGGCATGTTAAGGCAGAAGCAGGAATTTTCCAAGTCAGGGAAATCTGAACTTCACCACTACTATGTATGTGATTCAGGGCAATTCTATTTCCCAAACCTCATTGTTTTTATGGGTAAAATAGGGATAATGGCATTATTTGCAGGCTTGAGTTAGGATTAAACTCAGTGTATGACATTGGGTATAGCTGCACAGTAGGTGTCTCAGTCATCTAGAGCTTCTTCACAGAAATACCACAAGTGTATGGCTTTAACAAACAGAAGTTTATTCTCTCACAGCCTAGCAGGCTAGAAGTCCGAATTCAGGGCATTTGCTCCAGGGGACGGATTTCTCTGTGGGCTCTGGAGGAAGGTTCTTGTCATCAAACTTCCCCTGGACTGGGAGCTTCTCTCAGCAGAAACCTCAGGTCCAAAGGGCACACTCTGCTCCTGGTGTTGCTTTCTTGGTGGTATGAGGTCCCCCTGTCTCTCTGCTTATTTCTCTCTTTTATACCTCAAAAGAGATTGGCTCAAGACACAATCGATCTTGTAGATTGAGTCCTGCCTCATTAACATAACTGCCATCTATTCCACGTTATCAACATCAAAGAGGTAGGATTTACAACACATAAGAAAAACACGTCAAATGACGAAATGGTGGACAATCACACAATACTGGGAATCATGACCTAACCAAATTGATGCACATATTTTTGAAGGACACAATTCAGTCCATGACACTCAGGAAACACTAAATTTTAGCTATCTTTATCATCAATGTGAACTAAAAAAAAAAAACCAAACCCACTGCCATTGAGTCAATTCTGACTCATAGCGACCATATAGGACAGAGTAAAACTGTGCCAGAGTTTCCAACGAGTGGCTCATGAATTCAAACTGCCCACCTTTTGGTTAGTAGCTGAGCTCTTAACCATTGCACCACCAAGGCTCCCAATGTGAACTAGCGGATGTAAATCAGGTCTTACAAAGGACCACAGCTAAGCAAAGTCTTGATAAGCTTCGTGTTTTACATTCACACTCAGTGCTCTTGTAGTTTTAGGTAATTCAGGCCCAGTGATACTAATCTTATATGTTATGTTCCCTCCCTTTGCTGTTGAGTCAGTTCTGACTCATAGCAACCCTACAGGACACAGTAGAACTACCTCCATAAGGTTTCCAAGGAGCAGCTGGTGGATTCCAACTGGACCTTTTGGTTAGCAGCCAGGCTCTAAACCACTGTGCCACCAGGGCTCCTATGTTCCCTCAGACGTGCAATAATCATAACACAAACAGTAGTCAAGTATTAATACAATTAATTACATTGTAAATAAAGAGGAAAATAATTTTTTTAATTGAGGAATTTTAAAAATCTCTCTTGTTCTCTCTCTATATATATATCTAGGATTCAGATTATATATATAATATATATTATATAATTATAGATTATATATTATATATAATATAATCTCCATGTATATATATATAAAATCTGAATATTATATATATAATATAATCTCCATGTGTATTTATATATATATATATAATCTGAATCCTAGATATATATATAGAAAGAGAGCAAGAGAGATACATTTCTTGAAATAATTATCTTTGTTTTAACTTCCAAGCAATGTCATGAGAGTTGAAGGTTGCTTCACACCGAGGTCTTAAAAAATGGAAAAAAAGAAAGTATCTGCTACCATAATCCCCATATGTATAATAATTCTAATAGCTCTTAAATTACTTGTTTATATGAGAATTTGTACACAAATGTGTTATCATGAGGCTGTCTTTATTTAGTTTTCCTTGTTAATAGTGATTCTATGAAATAGAAAAGAAATTAAATCTTAATAATTTGTGTTTGAAAATATAGTTATCTAGTGCTGCTATTACAGAAATACCACAAGTGGAGGGCTTTAACAAACAGAAGTTTATTCTCTCACAGTTTACGAGGCTTAAAGTCCAAATTCAGGGTACGTGCAAGCTCCCAGGGAAAGCTTTCTCTCTCTGTTGGTTCTGGGGGATTTTCCTTGTCATCAACCTTCCCCTGGGTCCGAAGGACATGCTCTGCTCCCAGTGCTTCTCTCCTGGTGTTATGAGTTCCCTCTCCTCTCTGCTCAATTCTCTCTTTCATATCTCAAAAGAGATTGACTCAAGATACAATCTAATCCTGTAGATTAATTCCTGCCTCATTTACACAACTGCCTCTAATCCTGCCTCATTAAAATCATGGAGGTTAGGATTTACAACACACAGGATAATCACATCAGATCACAAAATGGTTGACAACCATGCAATACTGGGAATCATGGCCTAGCCAAGTTGACATACATTTTGGGGAGACACAATTCAATCCATAACAGACAGGTATTGATAAGTAGAAATTAATTGTTCTAAATTAAAATAAATACACAATGGTTTTCTGTCTGCCACATGTATATGTGATACAATGAACTAAGTAACCAGCATTTTTTAAGTTTTAAAAAAATGTGTTAACAAATAATTTTGAATAATATAGTATTATGTAAACCATGACTAAAGTTAGTCAAATACCTGATTTTTGTACTAAAAAGAGGTTAAAAGTCAGACTGTCCTACCTAAACACAGAAGTAAAATATACACAATGGCGAGACATACTTTTTCTGCTATTCCATAAGGTTGTGAATACTTATGTTCATGGCAGGAAGTCTAGAGAAGACCTCTTCCTTGAGAGTAAAACAAAACAAAAACAAGATTCCAATTCTGACCTTGTTACTCTTAATGGTTTTATGATGTGAGACAAATTTCTTAAGTCTTTTATTTATGAAATGAAAACACTGGAACAGATAAACTCCAAAGGTTTATGATGTGCTAATATTTGGGAATTATGTTTGCTGTAACTAATAGATTATCTTCTTCAAACTTGTAAGCTAAAGTACTTCAGAATGCTCACAAATGTGTCTGTGAAAGAATTAATGCTTTCATTGCAGCACTGTTCACAATAGCAAAAGGATGGAAACAACCTAGATGCCTATCAACGGATGTATAGATAAAAAAACTACGGTACACACACAATGGAGTATTACGCAACAATAAAGAACAATGATGAATCTGTGAAGCATCTCGTAACATGGATCAAACTGGAGGACATTGTGCTGAGTGAAATAAGTCAATCACAAAGGGACAAATATTGTATGAGACCTCTACTGTAAAAACTCATGTAAAAGTTTACACACAAAAAGAAACAATCTTTGTTGGTTATGAGAGATGGGAGGGCCGGTGGGGGGAAAACTAAATAAACAATAGATAAGTGGTAACTTTGATGAAGGGTAAGACAGTACACAATACTGGGGAAGCCAGCACAACTTGTAAAAGGAAAGGTCATGGAAGCTCCATAGACATATCCAAACTCCCTGAGGGACTGAATTGCTGGGCAGAGGGCTGTGGGGACCGTGGTCTTGGGGAACATCTAGCTCAACTGGCATAACAGAGTTTTTATAAAGACAATGTTCTACATTCTACCTTGGTGAGTAGCATCTGGGTCTTAAAAGCCTGTGAGCAGCCATCTAAGATACTCCACTAGTCTTACCCCTTCGAGAGCAAGGGAGAATGAAAAGAACAGTATACAAGGAAAAGATTAGTCCAAACAACTAATGGACCACAGCTAATATGGCTTCCACCAGCCTGAGTCCAGTACAGCTGGATGGTGCCTGGCTACCACCACTGACTGCTCTGACCGGGATCACAACAGAGGATCCTGGCCAGAGCCGGAAAGGGATGTAGAACAAAATTCTACCTCACAAAAAAAGACCAGATTTACTGTCCTGACAGACTGGAGAAACTTCAAGAGTATGGCCCCCCAACACCCTTTTAGCTCAGTGGTGAAGTCACCCCAAGGTTCACCGTTCAGACAGGGATTAGACAGCCCCATAAAACAAAACAGGACTAATGAGGCACAGCAGTCCAGGGACAAGAACTAGAAGGCAGGAGGGGACAGGAAGGCTGGTGATAGGGAACCCAAGGTTGAGAAGAGAGTGTTAACATGTCATGGGGTTGTTAACCACTGTCATAGGGCAATATGTGCACTAACTGTTTAATGAGAAACTATTTGTTCTGTAAACCTTCATCTAAAGTACAAAAAAAAAAAAAAAAGGATTTATCTATGTGAGATAAAATTGACAACAGCAACTCAAAAGTTTTGATGGGAAGCCTGGGGGCAGTGAATTGAAGATAATGGTGATGGAATAATTTGGAAAAGGATAGTGAGAATAGCAGCACAACTGGAAGAGTGTAATTGATGCCACTGAATTGTACATGTAGAAAGTTTTGAAAAAGTGTATCTTTGGCTATGTATATTTTCACCAAAAAAAAAAAGTGCTCCAAGTTCGAGAAGGGAAAGTGTTGACATGTCGTAGGGTTGTTAACCAATGTCATAAAACAATATGTGTATTGACTGTTTAATGAGAAACTATTTGTTCTGTAAACCTTCATCTAAACTACAATAAAAAAAATTTAAAAAAAAATTAATGGCTAACACCACAGGTTGCATTTATTCTAGAACCAGAACTCCTCTGGGCTCCTCTAGTGATAAGCACCTTATTCTACCATGTATTTCTCTATTACCTACAACATTATGAATCATATGAAGGTAGGAACTGGGGTTTATATGTCCTTGATTTTCTGACAATACCGAGGAATGGGGTGGGAATACACTTCACATCGAGTCACTAATGATGTCTACACCAGTGATAACATTATAGAGTTTATATTGAGTGAGTTTATTTCAGAAGCAAAATGATGTGACAAAATATAATGAAATGACAATTATAAATGCCCAGAGATTTTACGCAAAGCAAGCAATTCAAAATATCTTACTCAACCCCAGAGAAACAATTTTTTTTTTCCCCACTGGTGGAATCTAGGTGATGCAAAGACCCAAATAACTATTTGTGCAAGGTCAGATCTTCCTCCTTTCCAAGTTTTAGAATTCTAAAACAAGAATACTGTATTTAAAAAGGGTACATTGTAATCGTTTGAATTACAAATGCAAGGGGTGTGCATGTGTGCTTGTGCGTTAGTGTGCATGTTCATGTGAAATTAGTAGTTTGGATTTTGATTTGTTTCCATTCTTCATTCACTAATCTGTTGAAAGACTTCTACTAACAGAAGGGAATTTGTCTATTTGATTATGCTGTCAAAGCAACTAGAAGAGGATGGTATATCTGGTGACGTATATGCATTTGGATACTTAATAAACATAAATTGATGTTTATATCTAATAAATATTAATCTATCAATCTTATAAATGATCTTCAAAAAAACTATTTGTGTTCTGTAAAACAGATAGGGGTGATTATTTTTATATAAGAAACATGTTAAGCAAAACATCAACAATTACTCAAAAGCAAAGATGATGAGATACGGAGGCAGGGAAACTAGAGTACTGGAAATGGAACAAACAGAACACAACTGAAGAGAATGCTGACACAAGGTGAAAAATGTGTCTAATGTCCCTGAACAATGTACGTGGAAATTGTCAAATGGGAACCTAACTTACTGTGTAAACTTTCACCAAAAAATAAAATATTACTTTGAAAAAAAGAAAGATATTAAACAATGTAATTTTACTATACCGATTAATTGACTTATAATTCACTGATAAAGAACTATCATATTCTATTTTTTTTTAATTTGACACATGACTATAGTTATAAACCTCAGACAATATTTGGGGAAATGATTATGGTTCAAGATGTGCAGAATAGAAAAGGTAAAAAAGAATGCCATATTTTTAATCACTTGTCCATTCTTCATGGATGAGGTCATTCTTGATGTAACTACCCAGATGCAGGACCACTTCTCCTGAGAAAGACTTGTAATTGTCTCCTTTCCTGTAATGCAAGCTTATCCTTTTATGATACTCCATCTCCTCAGGAAGAAAACCGTTGCCGTTCATGTCTGTATCACACAAGTGTCTGCAGGAAAAACAAGTAGAGAGGAATTCTCAAATTCACTATAAAACCATTTTCCGATTACCATGAAATCCAAACTTCCTTTTCCAAGCGTTTTTTATACACAGAAATAACTTTCTTTTCATACGTAGAACAGTTTCCTACGATAATTTCATGTTGTTGTTATCGTTGTGTGCCATCGAGTCAATTCTGACCCATAGCAACCCTATATGACAGAGTAAAACTACCCCATAGGGTTTCTGAGAAGAGGCTGGGGGATTTGAAGTGCTGAACTTTTGGTTAGCAGTCTGAGCTCTTAATCACTATAGGGAGTCTTATATATGGGAAAAGTTTCTGAGTTCTTATTGGGTATTTGTGTGTGTTAGTTTATATTCAAAACACCAGTTTATTTTGAAACAACTCTGCAAGTTAGTAGTACTCCTGTTTTAAAAGCATGTTTGATTATGTACCTATTATTTAACACAGAAAAATAAATAACAAAATAATTTACATGTATATTGAGGCTCCATCTATCTATCATTTTAGCCTAGTTAGTTCCAAAAGTATGTAGGATATAAGGAAAAGTATAACCCATTATTTTAAAAAGTCATATTTTAATGACAAAGAGAAATTCATATCTGCTTCTTCAATCCTAGATCAAAGCCTAAGCCTTTTAAATTAATTTGGCCAAAGGATGAAGGCAGCTTAAGGGCAACTTAGATGGTACTTCAGTTTACACAATACTAGAGCAACAAGAAAAAGCTCTTTTCTCCATGATATAAGAGGTTAATTCAAGAGGGAGAGTTAACATGATTGATATAAACCTTTCTTATTTAAGCAGTAAAATTTCCACCTTTGTATGAGGATCAATCGAAAATATCTGAATAAACACTTTCATAAATCTACAGTAAGTATTTTATTGTAATTTAGTGAAAATGATTTTAAACGAGGATTAGTACAGCACGTGTCTAACAGACTGATTTAGAGTTTGAAAAGTTTGACCTAGTGTGATTATAAACTAGTATGACTGCATTATAAAAATTCAAGATTCAGACATGAATTAGAACTTACACTGATGTGTAATGAGTAAAGTGTAAATTGCATTCATATCAATAAATACACTAGTATAATTTAATGTCTAATTTGTTTGAGAATGGCCTATTTTAATAAGGTACATGTGAATAAGCCTAAGGATATTGGATTACGACTTGGAACTCTGAATTAATCGATTAGTTGCAGAAACTGTTTAAATTCGCTGTGTAAGTAAATAATTAAATAGGGAAAATGTATGGAAATTTCTTCTTTAGTGGGAGGGAGAATAGGAAATGCAGGTAAAATCACCAAAATCCTGAGAGATTCTCACAGGGCAAAAGACATGTTAATAGTTAATAACCCTACCTAAATGGACCTTGAAAACATCATGCTAACTGAAATAATTCAGTCACAGAAGGACCAATACTGTATGATCTGACTTATATGAAATAAGCAAATATATTTAAACCAAAGATCAGTAGTGGTTACCAGGGTGAGAGGGATGGGAAAGGGGGGAGTTTTCCCTTGGGGGGCACTGAGGTTATGTCAATGGTCATGAAATGATTTGGAAAAAAATTGTGAGAATGTAATCAATGTCACAGAACAGTACATGAGAAAATGTTGAGACGGCATATGTTTTGCTAGTATATTTTACCACCAAAAAAAAAAGAGAGAGAGAAGTTAACAACATCACTAGCCTTCTAAACTCTCAAATACTTCTATTAGAGAAATAAGTCATATAAGAAAGAGTGCATCAGGAATGTAACGTTTAAGCCTTAAAAACCCCTTGCTTCCTGGAAACGATATGATTTCTATGTCATTATAAATTATACCCAGACTCCTGTAGGCTTTCAGTCTTGGGGTTGAACTTTAAATTTTGGATATACTTACATGTCTCCATGAACAACTCCACTCCTTCTTGATTATAAGTTAAAGAATCAACATTATTACTTTAGGCAATTAACAATGAATAAAGATTCAAAAAATCTTTCCCCACTGAAAAGCAGATGAATGTCCTTGAGGACATGTTGCTGTTCGCCACCATGGATTCATTTCAAGTGTTCTCCAGGCATGGGAATTTCTTAAATCTTCCTAATACTTCTATGTACCAAATTGGAATCCAAAAATGTTGGCAGGTATTCAACTAAGTAAGAGAAGTAGAATAAAACGAATTCTGTTCCTGGTTTGTTCTTCTCTTTAGAACTTAATTTTTTAACTTATGCTGTGGAAGGTTGAATATTCACTACTGTGCTGAGTATTATTTTTTCGGGTAAGTATATAGATTATTTCATATGTATACAGATCATCGTTTAGTAAGTTTTACTTAAAAAGAATCCCCACCTTTTCCTTCCAAACTTTGGAAATTTATAGAATAATTTATCAGTGAACCCTTTGATACATAATTCCCAATTATTTTCTGTTAATATATACAATGAATTAAAGAGAAACCTGGTGATACGATTTAATAGTAGGCTTATAATTAGCATTCATATTACGTACCTCAGGCACCTACTTTTTTTTATCAAAAAGATGGTTCTTTACTCAAGGTCAAAAATAATATATGATTTGCAAGTAGTACAGAGTGTTAAGTCCTGAGAACCAAAAATTTGATGGAATATTCAGGAATGACAAAAATGTGTGAAGTGAATTAAATAAAATGCTTTCTTACAGGAAATGTGTTCCTGCCTTAATCTGTACACAGGTCTGCACGGTGTTCAGAAAAAAAAAATAATAGATCACCTTGATCAATTATATTTTGCCTTGTGAAAATCTGTTGTATGGTTTATTCTGTAACCAGAAAAAAAAAAAAATCATTTCCATTTGTATTGAGTGGGCAGCCTATTTCCTTGAATAGAAGAACTGATAGTAGGACTTTTACTTTGGCTCTGTATCAATCCTACCCAGAAATTGAATGGCCTTTTTGCACACTGTGAACAAGATGCTTCTGTGTGCATGACAACAAACAGAAGCTTTGTTTTGTTTTATTGTGGGTGTGGGTGTGTGGGGGTGTGTTAATCTCGACTTGATAGAATCACAGGTCAGACTAATTGAAGAAGGAACATTTAAAAAGGAGTTTTCATTTTAGTTTTATTGTAGTGAGCAGTATTTTTAATTTTCTTGAAAGGCACCCAAGAATGATAACTTTTGTGAGCCAAAAATATACAAAACTGTACAGAATAAATAGTTCATAGAAATCTAGCGATACTTTCTTGTAAAATAAAGCTACATTGTCCACTCTTGGGGCAACTTAAATCACTTACCCTAGAAGTGCCTTTTTGCTACAAATTTATGGCAAATATCAATATACATCAATAAAAATACAGTAATAGTTTTTCCTATTTGATTAACACCTGTGAATTACTTGCCACAAGAAACTTATGTCTACCATGGTCATTCAGATTTACAAAGGATTAATGCTATGAAATGAACCAAACGTAATATGTGCACTAGTTATATTTACAGCTGAATCTCAGTAGCATGTTTATAATATCCCAAGGATTAACAAAGTTTGAGCACAGATAATATACCTTATCTCACAGCAGCATTGACAATAGGATTGTCTACACAAAACGGGCAGAAAAAATAAAAACAGTTGCTTATTTATTCCACCTGGACCAGTCATCAGTTTTGCTCATTTTAAATTAAGAAAGCATAGCAGTGGCATTTGTGTAATCTTCAAATGTTCAAAATTTTAGTCCACTCAGAGCATAAATAACTATAGTTTCCTTCTTTACAGTTACTATTCGTAATTATCAAATTACAGGTCCTTTTGCATTTATTGAAAATTAAGTGTAATTGACAATGTACACTTTTGCAGTACATATATATTTCTTGTATAAACAATATATCCTTTACATAGTATAACTACATATACAGTTATATTTTTAAGCAATGAAATCCAATTTTATTTAATCCACCGGTAAAAATAATTCCAGAAAACAAAAATTGTTTAACTGTTCAACCCTTTTAAATGTGCAAGAGGACTTCTGTGAAACGCTCAATATATGGAGAGCTATTACTATAATCCTTGGATGATAAACCTACAAGGATTTTTTTTTATAGGGGACAGACTAAATTGCCTGAAGATAACGCAATGGCTTCTCCCAGTGATCCCTGAGTTTCTTTTTCTTCTTTTTTTCCCCATAGGATTACTGCTGTGCTTAAGTTCTGATTGATGACACAGTCATGTAAGGCACTTATTTACAAGGTTTGGACTTAAGACAGAATGACAGCATTTCTGCGAAAGCCCTCACCCTTCGTCTATGTTTGTTGCTCCAGGACTTCTAAATAGTCAGGTTCAGCATGTAAGTTAGCTTTGAGCTCAAAATACTCATTTTTAGTCTGTTCCACTAATACTTTCCTTGGTCTTGAGTACATTAGTGTCTCCATTAATTTTAACTCTTCATGGGCTCCAGGATAATGTACCTCCATATCAGGCTGGAGCTGAGTGATGTTTTTCCTTAGATACTCTGTGATTCCCAGTTGCTGAAGTTCTCTTTCTTTCTCTAAAATGTTCCTGTATAAAGAACTGGCATCCTGGAAGGACAAAAATTCAGTCGATTGATCTGTGGTTTTGTATTTCATATTTGATCCTGTGAGCGGTGAATGTTTTTCCCGTTCCAAAAGACTTCTTTGGAGATGTTTTGCATCACTTCCGTCTTTCTCATTCCTTTCTTCTTCATCTTCCAAATGCTTTGGACCAAAGGATGGACTTCTATAGACGTGAACCATGGGGCTCACCATATGTTGCTCATAGAGTGATGCACTGGGTCTTTCAGTCATGTGGTGAGTTGTTTTATGGCCATACATGCTATACTGAAGGTGCACAGGACTGTTGTCTCTCATTTGCTCGTTTACGTGTTTCTTTTTGTATCTTCTCCTGCGGTGGAGAACTAGAACCACTATTCCTGCAGCACAGAACACTATAGTTATGAACACAATCAGCAGTCCTAATATTAAAACAGATAGTGGTACAGCATCGGTAAGAGATCTTAAAATGGTGTCGCCTGTATTGGTGGTGGTTGTGGGAGTAGTGACCACTTTGTAACTAGGCTGACTTGGCAGGGATGGATTATTTACTAAACCTGGGCAAAGGAGTTCACTATTTAGAGCTTTTAATTCCTTTTTGTCGAGATGTCCTGGGGAAGCACAGACGATGTCATCTGTCACTGTGTTTTTGCTTAATTTTTGTATCCATTGCTGCAATCCAACCAGGTCACAGGAGCAGTCCCAGGGGTTGTCTTCAAGCTCAATCTGGGTTAGTAAATCAAGATCATCCAAGATGTTACTTACAGGTAGGTGAGAAAACTGGTTTGTTTTAAGATTTATCCTAGTTAGAGGAATTCCTGAAAAAATATGTGGTGGTAAAACTTGTAGGAGGTTGTTGTTTAAATAGAGGACTTTAAGTTTAAGCATAGGGTTAAAGGTTCCTGGTAGTATTTCCTTAATAGCATTGTATTCAAGATATAAGTACTCGAGATTGTGGAGTCCAAGGAACATGCCTCTACTTAATTTAGTCAGATGATTACCATTTAGATACAGCTTTTGTAATCTTGTTAGATTCATAAATGATCCTTCTTCAAGAACCTCAATACGATTGTTTCCCAAGTGAAGCATCTCCAAAGTGAAATATTCCTCTAGATCAGATTTCATTAACGTATGAATAATATTCCCTGCTAGAATAAGCTTTCTAGGATTTTTTGGAGGAGGTTTTAGATCTGATAAATTTTCAATATTGTGCTCTTGACAGTGTATTAGAAGACCTGATGGGGATAGTACTTTACAGTTACAAGGAATAGGACAGTAGGATCCTGGAAGTTGAGTGGATGGCTTTGTAATATAAGGTACCAAGCCTGGTGCTTTAGTGGGTGGTTTTAACAGAAATGTGGACTTGGTTGATATGTGACTGTCTTTCATTGAAGATGTTACTGCCAGGTTTAGTGATCCTGAAGGATCCTCATGTTCTTCGAACACCGGTGGAGTGGAGCAAATAGATTCCTTTTTTAGTCGGCTTAGTATGCTCCCTTTGAAAACTGGAGGGCTGTTGCATACAACATCACCAATTATAGACTGTGGAGGCATGTTTTCCAACCAAATTTTTAGCTGCAGTAAGTCACAGTTGCAAGCCCATTTATTGTCCTCTAATTGGAGATCCAATATTCGGCCAATGTGTTCTAAAAACCCTACATAAGGCAATGTTTGCAACTGATTTCCACGAAGATCTAGGTGGGTTAAAGGAACAAATCGAAATATGTTTGGAGGAAGACTCTCAATAGCATTGTCATTTAAAATTAACACTTTAAGTCTGTTGAGTTTGCCAAAGGCACTTGGTTCAATCACTGTGATAAAATTGTTATCTGCTTGTAGGAATTCCAGGTTTTCCAGTCCATGGAAGGTGTCCTCCTTAAGAATTTCTAAAGAATTGTGATTGATATGAAGTTGCTTAAGAAGGCCAAGGCCTTTAAATGCACCAGTCTCAATATCTGCAATGTTGTTAAATCCAAGGTGGATGGAGATAGCGTTGGTAAGCCCAGAGAAGTCATTTTTGTGAAGTATTGTCAAGCTATTATTTAATAAACTTAGGTGGAAAGGTCGTGATGGTGGCACTCTAATTTGGGATAACTTCTTGATACCTTTTTCTTCACAATTTATTAGCATTGTGCCATCTTTTTCCTCACACTTGCAAAAAGAATCACAAGAACCTCTGGCTGAGGACGTTGGAGATTGAGACTGTGAAGATACACAGGCAAGGAGAGCTGAATATAAGAGATGAACCCACAGCTTCATGTTGCCATGTGATGGAATCCGATTCTGTAAAATAAAATATGATAGCAAAGGGCTTTAGTGGGCAGGAGCAGGGAGAACATAAATCTGATACTTAAAAAAGGATAAGTATTCCTCTAAAAATAAAATATTCAATACTAGGAAAATATGAATACTTTACTGCATCCAAATTTTCTTTTCTTTTTTTCTAATACTAGGACAGCTAGGAATTGGACTACTTTTAACTTGCATCATAGTCAAAATACAAAACCAAGGTCAAGGAGAATTTAAAATATTATCATGAATGTTTACATGTGTCAAATAACCTGCATTTCAATAGATGAGAAAGGTGCTGGCTAAATGTATCATGGGTACTATAATATGGTGCAAAGTATATATTTAAGAATACCTTGATTATTTTTTAACTTAAAATAAATGAATTTAAGGTTTAAGAAATACAGTATGAGACAGAAGTGTAGGTTTTAGTAAGAAACAAAAAGAACTGTAGGGACTATAAAAATGATAATTAGAAATGTATGTATGTATCAAAGTATCTATGCATGCATGCATGTATATATACATTTCCTTTATTTATATTTTTGAACTGGGTGTCATGATATCTAATAACAGTATCTATGTTGTAACTTGTTTTGATTTTGAATAAAGATGATTTTTAACTTATCTATTTATTAAAATATACCTCTGATTATTTAATAAAGAATACTATAAAAGAAGTTCATTTTAATTCTGTTGTCTAAGCCAGTTTATAGAAGCATAATATTATCAGAGGTATATGCTTAAGAGTACCCATTCAAATTTCACCTAGACATACTTTATATTGAATTTCAAGTGGATAAGATATTTACTGTAGCTTTATAATTCCATTATGAATCAGGTAAAATCATAAAAACTAAAGGAAAAAAAAAGATCTTTAACACACATCTTACTTGGGCCATTATAAAAGAATAAACAGTGTCTCATATACACTTCCAGCAAGTGACTTCCTGGTGTGGTCTTAAAGCAGGCTTTAGGGCACTGAATGTCATCTATAATTGACTGGTTGATCTCCTTTATAATAAGGCTTAAAGATGCAAACAATGAACTCTAAAACAAACTGCATTATAATGGAATATTTAAGAATATCTCTAATGTGATAAATAAAAAAATGACAGCTCAAGAAAACACCACCACATATTCCAACTGCTTAAAAATTATACACCTGAAACAGCAGTTTTTTTTAAAAAAAAGAAAAACTTAAAAATTACCGCAGTGAAAAGGTAACTGTATATATATAACTCTACCAGTGCCTAACTCTCCCGGCTACCTTTAAAGGTTGTACCTTAACCTCCTAAAAAATAAATTGAAAGAGAAGCAAACATCATAGCTTATGGCTATTCATCTTTTTGAAATGATAACTACTTTCATTTTTCCAGATGAAATGTGACCGGTAACTTTTAATCTAATTAAAATTCACGATCACGTAAAATATCCCGGAGTTCAGTCAATATTCCTGAAAACGAGCTTTCATTCCATGAAAATACATTGTTTTATTGAAAACATGCATAGTACAAGTTTCTTAAAGACAAAAGGCAACCAAAGAAACAGAACAAGATAGTGTCTCTTTATGTACAGGAAAACTTATCCAACTTAACGTTCCCATAGGGAAAGAGTTTGATTTTAAACAGATCTGAATGTTGTGCTTAGAATCAAGGATCTTGAAGTTGAAGTTTTCAACTTGTGGATTGACTTCCCCAAACAATAAAAGTACTTCTGCGTCAATTACCAAGAAAGAGTATAATTAATTCCACCAGGCACAGCATCTTGAGAAAATGATAAATAATTCCCAGATGATTACCCTTCATTCATTTTATTATTATTCTTTAATCTTATGCATTTAAGTCTTAAACATTTACGCTCTTGAAAATGGCCCAGGTAAAAAACATTTTCTAATGTTCTCAGGAACACATGCAAATATGAAGAGCGATATCATATTGGCAATATCTCAGACAATTTTAAAGAGAACAAAAGTCACTGTATGTATTTTCAGAAAATACATATTTGCAAATCTGAAAATAATAAAAGTAGCATACCAACTATAAAGACTCTTGAAATTCAGCTGATGTTTGAAATTCAGCAATGGCGTTTTTAAGTGATCTTTTCTTCAGAAAGCCCACATATTTAATTTCCAATATCAAACTGCCTATTGTAAAAGATACAGTGGCATATTTTTATGTCTGTTCTGCTCTACAGCCAGCTGTTGGGCTAAATGTCTGCTGCTCAGAGAAAACAGGCATCTGCTCCAGCATTGCAATGCCAGTGAGCAAGATTGAAATCAGATATCCCTTCATGCAAAGTTATTTTTAAAAAAAGCCAAACATATAAATTCCATCACTTTAGGATAATGCAAAAATAGGGATAAGAAAAGCCTGGAAACATTCATCTTACCTGTAAAGCAGACTTCCTGACGTTATCTGTAATACACAGCTGGAAGAGCTGGTCAAAACAGTTCAGTTTCTTTATTAAAAAAGAAAACACCACCCACCACGTACTTTCTTCTCAAATATCACTTTTTGGCAAGTCCTGTAGCTTCCTGAAGTTAAACTCTCCGGTCAAAGACAAAACGCTTGCATTTCATTAAAAATATTTCAAGCAGAGTGCATAACTAGATCATCCTGAAGCAGTGGTCTTTTTTTCGCCCCCAATTAAAATTCACGGCATACTTCACAGCTATGCTGACTTTTCTGCATATAGTTAACCATTTGCAAGCTGTTGAACACAGTAAATAGACAAGATCTTTAACAGAGTTGCAATTGATCACTCTTGCTTTCTTAGGTTGTAGATCCAAGCTGCAGCAATGTTCACTTTACTCCCTTTCTAGTCTTTCTTGTTAGCTCAGTTTGCTATTAGTCAGATTGCCAAGAGCTGGGAGGGAGGCGTAAATAAAGAGACTTCTTGGCTTTTGACTCAGCCTTTAAGCCCTTCCCCATCAGAGCACTTTAATCTCCCAGTGTCATTTAATGCAAGAGACAGCTCCACCTTGGGACTGTTCAACTCCTCCTCTTTCTGAAAATGGTCTTTCCTCTCCTTTTTAATACCAAATATAATGCAAGGGAATTGTGATGGAAATAATTACACATTGTTTTAAATGTTTAATAATATATTTTGCTATTATAACAAGCTAAATAATGCATTATGTTAAAATCTCATCTTACACAGTGCTGTTTGCACACATGTGTGGAGAAAAACTGTGAGCATTCCACATGTAGCATAGTTGCTTCAGGGGTTCTTTTACTGGTATTTATAGTTGAAATTATGCATTAATTAAATTTTACAACGTTAACATGTACAACTTTCTTGCAACATTTGTATGTTTGTATTCCCATTTTAAATTTTTTTTAAAAAAATGTAAAAGCCTTGTGTCAGAGACCCTAAGTTTTATACTTCGTTATTTCTTTCCCTGGAGCTACTGTTAAATAATGAGACTAAGGATGAGATTCTCTTGCAGTTATTTTAAGTTATTTGGAATAGAACTATGATTATTTTAAAATATATTCAAGAGCCTTTAATTATAACATGATTCTCATTAACTGAATACTGCTTATCACTCTCAAAAATAAGGAATTGCATATTTGTAAATAAAATAAATACATAGAAATGACAGTATCCTTATTTTTATGGTACTAGCTCAGAATTATTTTCCCCATATTTAAAGAGCTGCCTATTTCTTCAGCTGTTAAAAGTTTCTGAATCATCACTAATAAAACTCTCAACTGTCAGATTCCTTATTTCCCAAAAGGCCTATGTTTTAAAAATCATTCCTTTTAGCACTCCAAGTACCTGAACACTTTCACATCTGAAATGAATATATTAGATGCGATCATACATTTATTTTGAAACACTCTATGTATAGAAACACTCTTGCCTATATGTTCTAGAAGCAGCCTATATAATATTAGGACTCATTTCGGCAAATGCTTTTTTTTTTAAAGGGAATGTTATGTGGTTTATATCAGAAAAATAGAAGATTATCAGACTATTATTGTATAATAATTGTATAATTATTGATTATGTGCTCAAATTCATAAAGTTTTTATATCTTTTTTATACATGTTTTGAAACAATTTTTAACATATCTACTTTCCTTTCTAGCATATTCTCCTGTTCCTTGAGTTCCATATTTATTTTCATGACATCGGGTATTTTAAGATGAAATAGAGATTGTAACACAGATGAGACGCTGGGGAAAGAGTTTAAAGATAAGGTAGAATAAAGAGAACAGAGGGAAGATAAGGAACTACTCTTTGGCCCAGTTTGCTGTTAGCTGAGGGCCAAGTTAAGTTAAATTACATAAACCTAATGACTTAGACAGGTAGTAATAAAAAATGATATGAATCACTGGAAACACAAGGAACTAAAATAATTACCCTTCTGACTCTGTTTACATGTTTTTCCAAATGTATTGCTTTAGATTTAGAAGGAAAACCAGTGGAGAAATTGTCTGTAAATTAGGTCTCTGCTGAAAACTTGTCTGAACTTACAGGGGGACCAATAGAATTAAATTATGCTTGTTTAACCTTTTCTTCCATTTCCTCCAAATTGAGCATGTGTTTATTTTATTTATTATATGCACATATCAGAAGTCTGAAGGCACTTCTCTTGAATGCTTTGCCTATATATTACATAAGCAACATCATGATAAACCGAGAAAATACTAAAGTTGTCAAGGATTTCATTTTACTTGGATCACCAATCAACACCCATGGAAGCATTGGTCAAAAAATCAAACATAATATTGCATTGGGCAAATCTGCTGCAAAAAACCTCTTTAAAGTGTTAAAAAGCAAAGATGTTACCTTGAGAACTAGGGTGCTCCTGACCCACGCCATGGTATTTTCAATCACCTAATAAGCATGTGAAAGCTGGACAATGAGTAAGGAAAACTGAAGAAGAATTGATGCATTTGAATTATGGTGTTGGTGAAGAAATATACCATGGACTGCCAGAAGAGCAAACAAATCTGTCTTGGAAGAAGTACAGCCAGGATGCTCCTTAGAAACGAGAATGGCAAGATTTTGTCTCATGTAACTTTTGTCTCTCTAACTTTAGACATGTTATCAGGAGAGACCAGTCCCTGGAGAAGGACATCATACTTGGTAAAGCAGAGGGTCGGTGAAAAAGAGGAAGACCCTCAATGAGATTGATAAACACAGTGACTGCAACAATGGGCTCAAACACAGCAACAACTGTGAGGATGGCACAGAACCAGGCAGTGTTTCGTTCTGTTGTATATGGGATTGCTACAAGTCAGAATCACATCAACAGCACCTAACAACAACATATATTACATATTTGTATTCCATGAATAAATTATCAGTTAATTATATAATACTAAAGCAGAGGAAATGTAAGGAGCCCTAGTAGCACAGTAATTAAGTAAGCTCTCAGCCACTGGCCAAAAGGTGGGTAGTTCAAACCCACCAGAAACTCTGCAGGATAAAGATGTGGAGTCTGTTTCAGTCAAGATTTACAGCCTTGGAAACCCTATGGGGCAGTTCTACTCTCAACTACAGAGTCACTATGAATTGGAATTGACTTGATGGCAATGGGTTTAAGGCAGAGGAAAGATACTTTATTTATTCTTTTTTTTTTCAAATTTTGGATTGGGACAGGAAGAAAAGCTACAAAAATAATTGTCCCTTGAGGAGCATTCTGCAACTTTTAACTTAGTTAAAAGTGATAATATTTGTAAAACTTATTCAGCATTATCTGAAACTAAATGATATATTACTAAGTACGTTTAAGGAGTCCCTGAGTGACACAAATGCTTAAGTGCTTGACTACTTGCCAAAAGGATGGAGGTTCAAACCCACCCAGAAGCATCTCTGAAGTCAGGTCTGGCAATCTGCTTCCTACCACCTTGCGAATTCTATGGAACTGTTCTACTGTGCACATATGGGTCACCATGAGTCGGAATTGACTTGGTAGCAACTAACAACAAGAAGCACTTTTAAAATTCACTATTCTCTAGATTTTATTAACAGTAATTTCATGATTATTACATTAAATCAGTGATGAGATCATTCTTCCCAAAATGTTTATAAGAGAATGCATTGGACAACATTTATTTGAAGAATATTTATAATTTCCAACAATTTCATGAAAAAGTGCTTCTTCAATGTAATCTCCCCCGTGTTTTAGTAATCAAATTATTTATTACACAATCATGATAAACAATAGATTTGATTAGTCTTTCTACTAAATTTATGTTTCCCACCCCCACCCCCCACCCCAGTGACTCCATAGCAAAAGATTTTAAAACTGAATGGATTAATTCTAATCACAGCTTGGAAGCTGTGTGTTATTGTGACTTTTATCAGAATCTCTGCTTTTCACAGTGTACATCTCTAAAGGACAAATGCGAACACATTCTAATTACTTTGCAGAATATTAGGCATTCAGAAGAAATGAACCCATCATTGCAAGCAGAGATGATGTAAGCCAGTTCAGTGCATTCAAAATCAGGATGTGAGACAGGAATGTCTGCCCTCCTCTGCTTATATAGATAGGGAAATTCATCTTATATATTCAATGGCCATAAAGATCAGGTGAAAGAATGTTTCATGAATGAGTTTGGACTGGATAACATATGTGGAACAAACAGAACGAAAAGACAAAGTGTAAGCACTGATTGCCATGGCACATTGTATGTCTAAGAAGTATATTGAAAAGAAAACAAACGCAATTAAAACAATGAAAGAGATTTATTCATTCTACGTAAGACTGGTTTTACCTCTGAGTATCTGCCCATCTTTTTCAGTACCACATTGAAAGTGGTGAAGTGAAGAGATAAGTCAGATTGACTTCAACTGGGGCATTTGGAAGGCTTGCAGAGAAAGGACTTTGTATCATCTGTGGTGTAGACTAGGGCATATATAAGTACTCTAACGATAGAAAGTATAAAACCCTTTGGGGATAATGATACTATAGATGGATTTTAATTACTCACTGGTAGTTTCATATTTTGAAGAAAAAATTAGCCTCCAAAATAATCCTAAATAAATGTTACTTTTTAAGTACTTAAATAATTACAAGTAATATTCAACAAAAGTCTTGAGAAATAGTCAATAGTCTGGACTCTGCCTGCATTGGATTGCTGTTAAATTAATGATAATAAACAAACCAGTTGCCATCCAATCAACTTCTACTCATGCCAGCCTCATATGTGTCAGAGTAGAACTGTGCTCTGTAGGGTTTTTGATGGCTGATTTTTCAGAAATAGATCACCAGGCCTTTTTTCCAAGGCTCCTCTGGGCAGACTCAAACCACTAAACTTTGGGTTAGCAGATGAGTGCTTAACCGTTTGTGCAACCCAGAGACTCTAAACTCATGATAATTCTACTAAAATAAAATATTACAAAGATTTACAAATAATACCTAAATTTATCCATCTATAGAGACTCCAATCCACTAATATTTTAAACACTAATAAAGACCTACTCCATGTGCCTCATTTTAACCTCATTTTTTTAAACGTATGTACTTAAAAAACAAACAAACTTATGTTTGTTTCATTATAAAAACCCTAATGGAAATTCAGAACAATGTAAGAAAAATAAAACTTCTTAACAACCCCATGCTTAAACTCAACTCAATTTTGATTACTTTAGATTCTCTTCCTGTCCACTGTATATGAAAATGATAGTTTTTATAAAATGAAAAATAGTAATCATGGGATAAAATCTAACTGAAATACATAACTTGACTTATTTATACAAATCTCATTCATAGGAAATAATAATAATAATAAATCTTGCTTTTTATCTTCCACAATTCCATGCTATACAGTAAGCCTTGAAATTGATTGTCAAATCTTGAACCTAGGGGTCTCTTTATGTCTCATGTGAAGGGAAGCTCACAACACTTTACCATTATTACTTCTTATGGTGTCCTTAGAGTGGGCACTCAATCTTCATAACCAACTTGCCCTTGTGGCTTAGTGGTTAAGAATTGCGGCTGCTAACCCAAAGCTCAGCAGTTCGAATCCACCAGGTGCTTCTTGGAAACCCTAAGGGGCAGCTCTACTCTGTCCTATAGGGTCCCTATGAGTTGGAATTAACTAGATGGCAATGGATTTGGTTTCTGAAAATACATATCATTTAATAAGGGAACATCACTTTTGGATCAGAAAAAACCAAAGATATTCCCACCTTTTAGCACTATACATCCCTGGAAATGAGAAGGCCATTTACATATGCTTATCATACATAATATCTTCTCTCCATGAAAGCTCTGTGGTTCTTTGATGAAATTTATATGATAGATGTAGTATTTCATAAAGTTTTATATAAATGGGCATTTAGGAAACTTGCCTTTTTTCTTTTGCACTAAACCTGTAATAGAAAAATTAACTTTTTTTAAATCTTATGTTTCCTGCATGCTTATTTTGATCTGAAAGCACAGGTATAATACTAATAGTGAAATTGCTTTATTCTAAGAGAAGTTTTACAATAAAACTTTTTGTTGGTGATTTGAAGTCTGTTGATACAAAGGAACTCTCTGATACCATTGTTTGACCTGACAATACTTAAAACAAAAGAAAAACTAGCTCTTGGAAGCTTGGACTATGAGCTGTCTATCTTCTTAAAAATATATTGGATATTTTATAATCATCCCTACTTCACATAGATGACTAAGCAAATTTAACAGCAATAAAATAAAAGGCATCCTAAAAGCATTCTAAAAACATTGATAAATGTTTCCATGATGGATAAAGCAATGTGTTAAGAATGCAAGTTCTAAGGACTAATGCTAGACTGTAAGTTATTTAATTGTAGAGATTCTTTGAAGGAAAAGGTCATATCTACTTCATGACCCCCCCAACCCTTCATGGAGTACACTCTATAGAGTGTGTTGCTCATAAAAAAAAAATTTTAAAAATAGTCAAGTAAATAATTATTAAATTTGGATAGGTTCTTTGTTTTCACTATGCATAATTTTAGGACATTTACTTTACTTGTTTTCAGGAGTGGCTATAGATAGATTCCCCATCCCCACATAACAAAAGCATAAGACCTAAGATTAATATGGAAAACTAAGAATAAAGAATTTGATTCCGTGGAACTTTCCAAATGTTGATGTATGGCAGTTATTATAACACAACCTGTGTGAGTGATTTGTTTTGTGTTTAGATAATTAACAATAATGATAGACAAATACCAATAAATCAGATATGCATGATAGGCAGACTATCTGCTAGGCAGATCAACTGCAGAACATTTTAAATTCCCAAAAGTCTTCGTATGCCAATCAGAACTTGTACACCACTACCACTGCCCATCACCTATCACTGTATCCTGAGAGAGGCAAATTTATTTTAATGGTTTTAATCTTATAAAATTGTGATGTTTAATCATTTTACTGTAAAAATGTTAACTGCACTCAGTTCAACCTATTCCTTTAAGTTAAATAAAATGTCCAAACACATGGCAGTCCATATCATGCCTAAATAGATATATTCTTGGTTTACTATTCTTGAGATCATCTTTGTGGAGATAATAATATTTCTCTATTGTAGAAAGTGATAACTTTTAATTTCATTTGCACAGTTAACACTCAAGAAAATGCTACCTGAAACACTAATAGTTCATTCAACATGTTTAACATGGTTGATATTTTGTAGCCATCAAAAGAGATTCATACAAAATAACAAGTAAATTCAAAGGATGTCAAAAGCAACCTATGATTGATTAGTTTATATGCTAATTTAAGTACTAAAAATTTGCTTTTATATCCTTTTAAATAGAAATAAAGCTCTTTGTTACTCCTGGATCTATGTTGTGTAAAGAAAGAAAATAATTGGTAAGATACACGTATTTATTGAGAAATGTAAGTGCATAGGTCAGCATTTGAGTCAGTTCATTATTTATTCCGTATTTTTTGACTTGAAAACGGTGGAATTAATGTAAAAAATGCATTTCTGAACTATTACTGGCATCACTGGAGTATTAATATTAAACAAGAAAGTGAGCAAATCATTACTGACAGGTTTCACTGAATATCATTAGCTTTTTGCTAAGCAAAATGTTGCTAAAAAGCAACAAAACAAAATAGAAAAAGTATTAAATTTTTGCTATATTACATTTTCGGAAGTGTTATGTAACTCACTGAATGACCCTTTAAGTTATAAATAATTCACTGAGATACCAAGCAAAAAGTTATTCCTTTGGAAGAAATCTGTATTTAATACATTAGAAACACATTTCATATCTTGCCTACCCATCTACATAAACTAAGGAGACAAAAATATATACGGACTTTTTGGTTACTGTAACTATCCTTTTGAGGATCATACGGTATACTTATTCTCTATATCAATCTCTGATACGTCTTCTAGTATAACTGAGGTATCTTTACAACATATTTCAAAAGCACAGCTATCCCATGTAACATCAGTATGCATGTTAAGAAAATAAAGGCAGTATTATTTATGATTTTCATGTTTACCTACATTAAAATAGGGCAGGGCATTATATTTTTTTAATAAATAGTAAACACTAACAAAGTACTACTATTAATAATAATAAACTAATAAAAACTAATACATATTAATAACCATCTAAAAAAACTATACTTTAGGTTATAGCTATTTCAATGAACAGGTACCTCTTTTTATGGGGGAGAGGGAGAGTGACCCAGTAATAATCTGTAGGAGGAAATTTTCATGGGTGATAAGAAATAACATTCAATCCACACAAAACACTCATTTGAACTGAGAAGAACTTTGAATTCCTCCTTCCCCAAAACAGTGTCCAATTTGAAGTCACCGGACTACAATAAAACAAATACTCCTTGGAACATTCTTTATCTTTATCTTTGGTTAACAGTAATCAAGCAGGCAATTCCTCATTTTTATTTGTAGCTCCAACCTACCAAAAAATAAATAAAGGGAACCACTGATCTTTATAAACTTGACAGTTTTACACAATTATTTGGGAACAAAATTAAGTAAAAGCACAGTTTGTCTATTTTAAGCAATAAACCAATCCTAAATAGAACTTACCTGTTCTTCCTTCCTTTACAAAGAGACATATGGCTTTCACAAAATACTATAAATCTTTGATACGAAAAAAAAGTTTTTTAATTATCCTTGATTTGGAGAGGATGAAAAAAGAATAAAAATAGGAGTTTTCAATCTAAAACCAACCTTGAACATTTGTGCAATATTAATTAATAAGAGTTAAGAGAATCCTTCCCAACACTGCCGCTGCTTTACAGCTTTTTCACTGTTTTAGTACCCTCTAGTGGATATTTTAAGTAATTCTTACCAAATGAAAACAGTCTAACATGTCAACTCTTCACGTTTTATTCCAATTATGAATATCATGTGTCTTTTTTCTATTGCTAGTCCATAATTATTATTCTAGCATGTCAATTTTTTAAAGAAAATTAACTTAATTTGAGCATGATTAGAATCAAAGTATAACAGAATAGATTATTTGTAGGAATCATAGACAATGTCCATTGTTTTTATTATTCATCTGGTTCTTGCAAAGGAATATAAAGGCCCTTCAAATAACACTGTCAAAGAGCATGCTGCAATTATTCATTAGAGTCAAACTATCTTAGATATTGAATTTTTCAGATCAATAATAGTAAGTAATGCTTATATACACCTGGGAGAATCCATGTGTTTATAACCACTTTAACCACTCTGTATGTAGTAACACATTTACCTGTAGAACAGACTTATGAAGCAACTACTATTACAGTGGGAAAATTGGATCATTAATGAGGTTATGTAATTTAACCCATAAAACAAAACTACTAAGGGACAGAGTCTGTTTTTTAATTTACTATCTCTGGATTCAAGGTCTATGAATTCAACGGATGACACTGCTTCTCTGATGACAGAATTTTATTAAATGTACAGAATTTATAGAAATATCTGGTTTAGGCTTACAAATAAGAGGAATCAAGAAAAAATGGTTTTTAATTGTTTTATGAATTTAAAAAAGTGTTCTGAATCATTTCATTCAATAGGTAACCATTACTATCAATTGTGTGCAAATTATTGTATCAACTGAAAACACAAAGATGAGCCATTTATATGTATACACATACACACTTACATGAGATTTTATATATATATATGATTCATATATATTTAGATGTACCTGAAAGACATTATAAAATATTGAGTGATAAAATATGATATAAATTGAAAAGAGAAGTTTCCTCATCATGCTACTTTATACTAAACATCTATATACTTCATTGTCCTTCTATCTTTAGATAAATAAGAACCAATCTTCTCTAAGGATGGACACTAAGAGGAAATCAGTTTTTGAAAGATTCGACTCCATTTACCTTACTCTAAGGGAGAACTTCTGCAATACACAGATCCAAAGCCCTTGGATCCAAATCATTTTACAGAGAGCCCTGGAGTATCCTTGATCTAGGGTTACCAGTTGCCGTCCAGTAGACTTCTCCTCATGGCAACCTCATTTGTGTCAGAGTAGAGCTGTGTTCCATAGAGTTTTCAATGGCTGATTTTTTGGAAGTAAATTGCCAAGCCTTTCTTTCGAGGCACCTCTGGGTAGACATAAACCTTTAACCTTTCAGTTAGCAGTGAGTGTGCTAACCGTTTGCACCACCCAGGGATTCCCTGATCTAGGGTGGACCTTGATAGTTCATGAGATTGCTCAAAATCAGTTGCCGTCAAGTTGATTCTGATTCATGATGAACCCATGTGTGTCAGAGTAGAACTGTGTTCTATAGGGTTTTCCATGGCTGATTTTTCAGAAGTAGATCACCAGGTCTTTCTTCCAAGGTACCTCTAGGTGGACGTGAACCTTGCACTACCCAGGGACTCCAAGACTGCTCAAGTAGTTATGTAGTCTTTCCTTTACAATATACATGGCCCTGAAGCCTCATCCTCACCCTCAGCTGGTAATAGGTATAAATATATTTAGGTAAATATATATTTAGCATATTTGGTGTGGACATGCACTAATGATTGGGATGGGTGTGCACTAGATACTTGGGTTGTCTGAAGAAAAAATGGGGACAGGAGCGGGACATGACAAGTGACTGTGATATCATCACCTTCTCTTTTTGATCCCTGTCATGAATTGAATTTTGTCCCCCCAAAAATGTGTGTATCATCTTGGCTGGGTCATGATTCCTAGAATTGTATGATTGTGTACTCTGATGTGATTTCCTTATGTGTTGTGAACTGTATCACTACGATGTAATAAGATGGATTAGCAGCAGTTATACTGATGAGGTATACAAGATTGGATAGTGTCTTAAGCCAATCTCTTTTCAGATATAAAAGAGAGAGGCGAACAGAGACACAAGGGAACCTCACACCACCAGGAAAGCAATGCTGAGAGCAGAGTGTGTCCTTTGGACCTGAGGTTCCTGTGCTGAGATGCTCCCAGACCAGGGGAAGACTGATACATCACAAGGACCTTCCTCCAGAGCCGACAGAGAGAGAGAGCCTTCTCCTGGAGCTGATGCCCTGAATTTGGATTTGTAGCCTACTGGACTATGAGAGAATACACTTCTCTTTGTTAAAGCCATTCACTTGTGGTATTTCTGTTATAGCAGCACTAGATGACTAAGACAATCCCACAATTCTTCCTTCTAGCAACAAAAACAGTAGCTCAGTAACTTCTCAGTATCTCCTAAGAATTTTATATTGCTGTCCTTTTGTTAAACTATTAAGTTATTAAACCCCATAAGTTTCAGGGCACCTTGAGAACATCATTATGGATATCAGTTATTATACTCTGCCCAAATACAGTAGATAAACCACCTGAATGTCTCACTAGTAATTATGTTGTGACTATTTCACTATATGACCTTAAACTACAGTCCTTTCTTTCCCATACTATCAACTTTTATTTTGATTGCCTTCAGGGAACTCCTTTCTACCATCTCTCTTTAAAATAAAAATATACGCTTTTTAGAGGTATGTATGATTTGAGAAAATAAGTTCTTAGTGGTATTCATATGGTATGCATAATCTTTAGCTTATTGAAATTGTGATTTCTAGCCCCATAGACACATCTAAACTCCCTGAGGGACTGAATTGCTGGGTGGAGGGCTGCGGGGACCATAGTCTCGGGGAACATCTAGCTCAGTTGGCATGACACAGCTTATAAAGACAATGCTCTGCGTTCTACCTTGGTGAGTAGTGTCTGGGGTCTTAAAAGCTTGTGAGTGGCCATCTAAGATACTCCACTGGTCTCATCTCTTTGGGAGCAAGGGAGAAGGAAGAGAACAGGATACAAGGAAAAGATTAGTCCAAAGGACTAATTGTCCACAGCTACCAAGGCCTCCACCGGACTGAGTCCAGTATAGCTAGATGGTGCCCGGCTAACACCACTGACTGCTCTAACCGGGATCACAACAGAGGGTTCTGGACAGAGCTGGAGAAGGACGTAGAACGTAATTCTAACTCACACAAAAAAAGACCAGATTTACTGGCCTAAAAGAGACTGGAGAAACCCTGAGAGTATGGCCCCCAGACACCCTTTTAGCTCAGTGCTGAAGTTATCCCCAAGGTTCACCGTTCAGCCTGGGAGTGGACAGCCCCGTAAAACCAAATGGGACTAACGAGGTACAGTAGTCCAGTGACAAGGGCCAAAAGGCAGAAGGAGACAAGGAAGCTGGTGATAGGGAACCCAAGGTTGAGTAAGGATATTGTTGATGTGTTGTGAGATTGTTAACCATTATCATAGGGCAACATGTGTAGTAACTGTTAAATGAGAAACTATTTTGTTCTGTAAGCCTTCATCTTAAGTGAGAATAGCAGCACAATTGGAAGAGTGTAGTCAATGTCACTGAACTGTGCATGTAGAAATTTTTGAAATGGTGTATCTTTGGCTATGTATATTTTCAACAAAAAAAAAGGTTGAGAAGTTAGAGGGTTGACATGTTGTGGGGTTGTTAACCAATGTCATAAAACAATATGTGTACTACTGTTTCAAGAGAAACTATTTGTTCTGTAAGCCTTCACCTGAAGTACAATTTAAAAAAAAAAATTGTGATTTCTAGTTAGTCTTGTACTGAGGCCTTTTGTAAATTTTGAATTTTCTTGTTTTCTACTTCTCGTAGATAGGTAAAATGGCTTCATATCTGTGCTAATCAGGTGTATTTATGGAAAATATAAAATTAATCCTTATAACAAAATATGAATTCAGAGTACACATTAACTTTGATAAATGCACAGTTACCTAAATATATAGATGATTTTTGAAACTCTTATATAACAAAAGTCATAAAATCAGTGATTTATACCCAAAGGAGGTTTGGAGATTACTTAGCTCACAGTATAATTTTATATGAAGAAATTATTGTTCAGGAAAAGTGAGCAATGAGTTCAAAACTATCTGACACCTATACAACAGAGTTAGATGTCACTTGCAACTTTGACTTTAGGGTTCTTTCTGTATCACACAAAATAAAAATGTAAAGAACTTTTTGGATACTAAAAAATAAAACAAACATTATTTTTTAATCTATACAAAATGGTTCATTCTTTTTTGTTTTTGAATATGTGCATGCGTGTGTGTGTGTGTGTGTATTCCTAATAGCTTCCTCAGTCATAATCACATAAATTTCTGTTGGCTTATCTTTTATTTCATTGTAAAATTAACAATATCATCACCATTTCTCTCATGGACACATTTATATATCAGTTAAAAAGATGCATATCTGATATTAACAGAATTTCCTGCTAATTGGTGTATCACAACTAATGTTGATGGTCTCCCGCTGGGTGGTATATAAAATAGTATAGGAATAATGATGACACTAAATGATAATGTAATATAAATGTTTCGGTTCAATAAATTTTCATACAAAGTTACAACTACCAATCATACATAGGCCTCTGCTAGCATGTCTTAGTTGATGGAGTGTTGAGAATCAAAAAATATCAGAAAGTGTTATGAAACCTAAAAATAGATTTTAATAAAATTGTGAATAGTTTAAAAGAATTTTGTGAGGAAAAATTAAACACACTGAACAATATCATTGATCTTTATGAGAAATTATTTATTGGGACCCAAAGTCATAAACATATGTTATCCAGTAGCTGGTAGCAACAGCGTCTAGGAGTTGTTTAGGTTCTTCTGTGAATGGCCTCGAAAAGTCATGACAAATAAGGGAATATGTAGAACTTTTGCACATAGCCCAGAGCAGCCCAGTAGAAGGTGTGTTTGAACAAGTCGTGGGGTAAATGCACGGCTTTGAGCATGCCAGAGCAGCAGACCGTGTTCAGGCCATGAGGGAAGAGCTAGCATCCAGGCCTTGTCTCCTGGGTTAACTTTAAGACAGCAGACCTAGCTGCGCTTTGACTGTACCAAAACCCCTCATGCCAGGACCTATATCTAGAAATTCAACAGGTAATTTGTTGCAAGAGTTTGATTTGGTTCAATATGTCAAATTATGGTTAAGACGAAGTCATAACATTATTATTGACAATTACATTGTAAGCAAATTCTAAAATTAAGACAATGTTTAGGAAATTATTGGAATATATATGGAACTTTTATCACTTGAGTTTGTTTAGCTCATTGAAGGGTCCTGGCTCATGCAAGACCTCCTTGTCACTAAGGTCAAAGGCAATAAGAATGGACATGGGTTTTAGCCTGTCCTCGTTCATGTTCATGATTCCAGATTGCTTGTTATCCTCCTCTCCTGACTGTCTGTTCTATGGACGTCAAGCTCCAGCATTAGCCATAGAGGCAACAGCCTTAGAGAGATTGCTTAACCAGTTCTCCTAATTGTGAAAGGTCAATTTCTTATAACAAAACTACCTATAAATTGATATATATCTCATAAAAGTTCTGCTTCTCTGGTTGAATCCTGATTGATTTGATACTGTAGGTAAGCATTTGATGGTTTAGAGATTTAAATCATTAGAGTCCGTGGGTAGCACAAATGGTTAGCACTGGACTACTAACTGAAAGGTTGGTGGTTCAAATCCATCCAGAGGAACCTCAGAAGACAGCCCTGCCGATACGCTTCCCAAAGGTCACAGTCATAAAATCTTACAGAGCAGTTCTACTCTGTGCACACGAGGTAGCCATGAGTTGGAATCAACTCCACGGCAACTAAAAACAACAACATAGTTTATGTAGAGAATAAAGGGGAATATTTAATTTTATTTATATATTAGTTAAAATATTAATTTATATTACCATAGCTGTGTGACAACTTATATCACTAAGAAATAATATATGCATTTTTGTTTATTTAGGAATATTGATTTATATATTGATATATATTACTATAAAAAGAGATAGAGAGATGATAGGTAGATAGACAGGCAGGCAGGCAGACAGACAGACAGATAGATAGAAAGATAGCTGCAGTTGAGTTAACTCTGACTGCATGGTGACCTTATGTAAAACAGGATGAAATGTTGCCCAATCCTGCATAATTCTCTCTATCGTCAGCATATTTGAGTACAACCTCGAAGCTATTGTGCCAATCCATGTCATGAAGATCCTCCCACACACTCACTGGCTCTCTACTTCACCAAATATGATGTCCTTCTCCAGCAAATGATCCCTTCTGATAACATGTCCAAAGTCAGTAACTTTGACAATGTTCTGCTGTGATCCATTGGGTTTTGATTGGCTAATTTTGAGAAGTAAATTGCCAGGCCTTTCTTCCTAGACTGTTTTAGTCTGGAATCTCAGCTAAAACCTGTCCACCAGAGGTGACCCTGCTGATATCTGAAATATCATGGCGTAAGTCCTAGCATAATATCAACACATAAGCCACTAAAGTATGACAAACTGACAGATGGGTGGTAGGTATATTACCATAACTGCTTTTAAATTTTTTAATACAATATTCCAATAAAACCAAACCAAATCCGTTGCCATCGAGTCAGTTCTGACTCATAGCGACCCTATAGGACAGAGTAGACCCGTGCCATAGGGTTTCCAAGGAATGCCTGATGGATTCGAACTGCCAACCTTTTGGTCAGCAGCTGTAACTCTAAACCACTACGCCACACAGGGTTTCAGATAGGTAGAATATAAATAATCAGAAATTAATCATACTTGTTTTAACTTAATACATATGAAAAAATAGAACAACACACAGACTATTTGTATACATTTAAATATACGTGGGATAATATATACATATATACAAATACATATATATTTTTATTACGTGTTGTTGTTAGGGGCCATCGAGTTGGTGCCAACTCACAGGGACCCTATGTACCACAGAACGAAACACTGCCTGGTCCTGTGCCGTGCTCACAATCGTTGTTATGCTTGAGTCCATTGTTGCAGCCACTGTTTCAATCCATCTCATTGAGGGTCCTCCTCGTTTTCACTGACCCTCTACTTTACCAAGCATGATGTCCTTCTCCAGGGACTGATCCCTTCTGACTACATGTCCAAAGTATGTAAGACATAGTCTCGCCATCCTTCTTCTAAGGAGCATTCTGGTTGCACTTCTTCCAAGACAGATTTATTCTTTCTTTTGACAGTCCATGGTATATTCAAAATTCTTCGCCAACACCACAATTTAAAGGTGTCAATTCTTTGGTCTTCCTTATTCATTGTCCAGCTTTCACCTGCATATGATGCAATTGAAAATACCGCGGCTTGGGTCAGGCGCACCTTAGTCTTCAAGGTGATATCTTCGCTTTTCAACATTTTAAACAGGTCTTTGGCAGCAGATGTGCCCAGTGCAATGTGTCTTTTGATTTCTTGAATGCTGCTTCTATGGCTGTTGATTTTGTATCCAAGTAAAATGAAATCCTTGACAACTTCAATCTTTTCTCTGTTTATCACGATGTTGCTTATTGGTACAGTTATGAGGATTTTTGTTTTCTTTCTGTTGAGGTGTAATCCATACTGAACGCTGTGGTCTTTGATCTTCATCAGTAAATGCTTCAAGTCATCTTCACTTTCAGCAAGCGAGGTTGTGTCATCTGCATAATGCAAGATGTTAATGAATCTTCCTCCAGTCCTGATGCCTTGTTCTTCTTCTTCATGTAGTCCAGTTTCTTGGATTATTTGCTCAGCATACAGGTTGAATGTGTATGGTGAAAGAATGCAACCGTGACGCACACCTTTCCTGACTTTAAACCACACAGTATCCCCTTGTTCTGTCCGAACAACTGCCTCTTGATCTATGTAGAGTTTCCTTATAACAACAATTAAGTGTTCTGGAATTGTCATTCTTCCCAGTGTTAACCATAATTTGTTATGATCCACACAGTCGAATGCCTTAGCGTAGTCAAGAAAACAAAGGTAAACATCTTTCTGGTATTCTCTGCTTTCAGCCAGGATCTATATGGTATCAGCAATGATATCCCTGGCTCCTCATCCTCTTCTGAATCCAGCCTGAATTTTTGGCAGTTCCCTGTCGACATATTGCTGCAGTCGCTTTTGAATGATCTTCAGTGAAATTTTACTTGCACATGATATTAATGATAATTGTTCAATAATTTCCACATTCAGTTAGATCGCCTTTCTGGGGACTTGGCATAAATATGGATCTGTTCCAGTAAGTTGGCCAGGTAGCTGCCTTCCAAATTTTTTAGCATACACAGGTGAGCACTTCCAGTGCTGCTTCTGTTTGTTAAAATATCTCAATTGATATTCCGTCAATTCCTGGAACCTTGGTTTTCGCCAATGTTTTTAGCACAGCTTGGACTTCTTCCTTCAGTACCATTGGCTCCTGATCATATGCAACCTCTTGAAATGTTTGAACATTGAACAATTCTTTTTGGTGTCGTGATTCTGTGTATTCCTTCCATCTTCTTTTGATGCTTCCTGCGTAGTTTAATATTTTCCCTATAGAATCCTTCACTATCGCAACTCAAGGCTTGATTTTTTTCTTCAGTTCTTTAAGCTTGAGAAATGCTGAGCGTTTTCTTCCCTTTTGGTTTTCTATCTCCAGCTCTTTGCACATGTCATCATAATACTGTATGTTGTCTTCTGGAGACGCCCTTTGAAATCTTCTGGTCATTTCTTTTACTTTATCATTTTTTCCTTTTGCTTTAGCTACTCAACATTCAAGAGCAAGTTTCAGAGTCTCTTCTGACATCTATTTTGGTCTTTTCTTTCTTTTCCTGTCTTTTTAATGACCTCTTGCTTTCTTCATGATTGATGTCATCCCACAACTCATCTGGTCACCTGGTCTTCGGCCATTAGTGTTCAATGCATCAAATCTGTTCTTGAGAAGGTCTCTAAATTCAGGTGGGATATACTCAAGGTCATATTTTGGCTCTCGTGGACTTGTTCTAATTTTCTGATTCCCAGTATTGTGTGGTTGTCCTCTGTTTTGTGATCTGATGTGATTATCCTAAGTGTGGTAAATCCTAACCTTTATGATGTTGATGAGGCAGGATTAGAGGCAGTTATGCTGATGAGGCAGGACTCAATCTATGGGATTCAGTTGTATCTTGATACAATCTTTTTTGAGATATAAAACAAAAAGTGAGCAGAGAGGAGAGGGATCTCATACCACCAAGAAAGAAGTGCCAGGAGTGGAGCATGTCCTTTACTCCCTGGGTCCCTGCACTGAGAAGCTCATAGACCAGAGGAAAATTGATAGCAAGGAACTTCCCACAGAACCAACAGAGAGAGAAAGCCTTCCCCTGGAGCTGGTGCCATGAATTTGGACTTCTAACCTCTTAGACTGTGAGAGAATAAATCTCTGTTTGTTAAAACCATCCGCTTATGGTATTTCTGTTACAGCAGCACTGGATAACTAAGACAATATGTGTTAAAGCAAATACGTAGAGAATGGATTATTTAACTCTACCCACGATCCTCGGGAAAAAGATGTGGCAGTCTGCTTTCACAAAAATGTACAGCTTTGGAAACCATAGGGTCGCTATGAGTGGGAATAAGCCCAAAGGCAGTAGGTTTTTCTTGTAGGATTCAAGAAATATTTGTCATATCCTGCCTAAAGGGCAAGATTAATTAATTGCCGTAATTACGATTATGTGCGCCAGAAAGTTACAATCCAAATATTTCTTCTCAAGTATAGGGTCCCTGTGAGTCAGAATCAACTCAGTGACAACAGGTGTAGTTTTGGTTTACACGTGATTCTAAAACAACAAGCTTTGGTTTCCACATATACAGCAAAACATGCGAAAGCTGGGAACTGTGTAAGACAGAAACCAGTCAGAAAAGAAAAACTCAAGTATTTTTCACTACAACGAGAGATAGAAAAGTGGTACAAGTACACTCTGTCAAAGGCAGAAATCTTATGAGGCCTGGAAAAACAAGGCAGTCCCGCGGAGTTCCGGCTCTTCCGGATTTCACTGTAGTTCTCTGACATAAGAAAACACCTATAGACTAAAATTTACCTATTAATATTTTAACAGGATAACCTTATCATTTTACCCTGGTGTTCAAGGGTCTGTAGAAAATGTCTCCAATCCCTGTGATCTCCACATTCAGGATTTCACTTTCAAGCACTCTTGCCTCAGATAATCACCACAGGTTCCCCAAGTGCTCAGGCCTCTGTTAGAGGATTGGCTCTCCATTTTTTACTTGTCTTGATGACTCTCAGACTCATCAGCTAATGTTTGGAAAACACATTCATGATAGATTTTAGTGATTTAAAGACCCTGGTGACAGTAGTTAAAGCACTGGGCTGCTAACCAAAAGGTCAGCAGTTCAAACCCACCAGCAGCTCTGCCAATAAAGATGTAGCATTCTGCTTCTGTAAAGATTTACAGCCTTGAAAATCAATGAAGTTCTACTCTATCCTATAGTGTGCTATGAGTCGGAACTGACTGGAAGACAGTGGGTTTGGTATTTTGGTTTAGTGATTTAGGAAATTTTTCTATTTTTTTTACAAGTGTAATGACTTGGTCTGGCATTCAGAATTCTACACAATTTGACTCCTGGTTAAATTCTTCTGTAATCTTACTACATATCTATTTACATCCTCATAACTGATGATACCTATAATTTTTGATTCCTTAATATCTTTGCCTCTCCTTCCTTATTTAAACTGCCTTGCTTAAACTGCACCTTCTGCCTGAAATATATACTCTAAGTTGTCATCTAGGTAATTCTGACTCATGGTGACTCCATGTGTGTCAGAGTAGAACCATGCTCCATAAGGTTTTCAAGGGCTGATTTTTTGGAAGTAGATTGCCAGGTCTTTTTTTCTGAGGGTGCCCCTGGGTGGACTTGAACGTCCAACCTTTCAGTTAGCAGCTGAGCGCATTAACCCTTTGCACCACCCAGGGATGAATGAGGAAGTTCTACTCTGTCCTATAGGGTCACTACGAGTAGGAATCAACTCAATAGCAAAGGGTTTGTTTTGGTTTCTGGTTTTCTATGGTTTCTTTTAGCTTATCTTGCCTGTCAATGTCTAATCTGTCCTTATAGATTAATTTTATACCCAGCATCTCCCCTGAGCCCTCTTGTTTCTTTTCTACCTCTATGAGTCAAATGAAATGTCATAAATCTCAGCTGCAGAGGCCTGAAAATGAGGAAAATAATTTTGTTTTTTGTTTTTCTAAATGGTTTAAATCTCAGCTGTAGGGATCCACTAATGGGGAAAATTGTTCCCCATAATGTGACCTTATTAGAAATATCCTTTATAATACAGATCAACATAATAAAATGAAACATAAAATGAGGTGGCTTAATTTAACAAAAACCATGTTTTAATCATTCTATATAGAATCATGTTGGGTCTCAATAGAACCTATAGCAATGCTTCTAATGACATGAACCCAAAGTTAAACCCACAGTTAGAAACACTGCAATTGCAATGTTATTAAATCTAAGCTGATACTTCCATCTGAAGTTGTCAAAGTAACATATTTTTCAAGGCTATTTCTATATGATATCAGTTTTATCTTCTCCCTCACTTTTTATTTCTTTAATACACTTTTTAAGGAATTTAATTAACTTGATGTTTCTGAAAAAGTTAAGTAAAATGTCAAAAGACATATTACCATAATGTAAATAAACTACATTGTGAATTTTATAAAATACCTTGTTGGTTGTTAAACATATCTCAAGGAAAAGACATCTTCAGAAAACATATGTAAATGAAAGTGTTTTCTAAAGAAAATAAAGTTCAAAATTTAATGTTAATTGGCCATAAATCATTCTGCAAAAAGCATGCAGGGAAAAATATGTAATCTATAGTTCAATATCTCCCTCTGCTGTTAGCAAATACTAATGAAAATAGTTCCAGCATGAAGTGTACTCAGATGATAAACTATGTTTATACATTTAAAATACTAAACGATATTAAAACAAACTAAATTCTCCCATGCCTTGTGAATTCTAGATTATATTTAGGAAAATGTTTCATTTTCTTGAAATGCGAGTAACAATAGTAACTGTTAGTCATTAGTTTAATGGTGAATAACTTATATGATGAACTTAGTCTTCTGAAATTTATGTCAATGTCATGTATTTGTTTAAGTACTTATTATCTAAAATAACGATTACCTGTAAAATACTATATGCACATTTTTTTCATGTTGCCCCAAATAATACACATTTACTTTGTCTGTTAATTGCCATTGGAACACTCACTGGTTATTATTCTCGTTATAAAATTGAAGTTAGGGGAAAAAAAGCTTTAAGTGTTCTATGTTTCTAGGATAAGACCAAAATATGATTGAATATAGAAGTTTTCAATAGTTATATTTTTGAAATGATAAAACTACTTAAAAAAAAAACTTGATGAAGAGTAACAGTCATAAATACAAAACCCAAACCATAAATCATCTAAATAAAAGATTATAGCATTACAAGCTTTTTCTCTCTAAGATGAGTGCATAATGTAGGTATTAAAATGCATATATAATGTAAGTTTTTACAGAAACCATTATGTACGTTTATAAGTTGTTTTCTAAAAGTATACTTGGGATAGGTAGTATTGCATGGATATAATTTAATACTCTATTGTTTTTGATGATCAAGAAAAATTAGAAACTCAAGATAAACATAAATGGAAAAATTAAGCACTTTTATCAAAGGAAAGAGAGAAAGTAAAAGTTAATGCAGATAATTCCAGGAAAGAAAGTATAAAGAAATTTATAATCCAATGAAATTAATTTAGAAATGAAAATAATTTCTTATTTATAGAAATATCAAATTTAATGACTTAACATAGTATGAGCTGAAACTTAACAGTCTTAAGACTGTTCTCCATTTTTACTTCCAGGAATTTAATTCCTGATCTCTTTATAAAAAAATCTCTGTTTCTTTGAGGCCCAGGGCCGATACTGTACCATATTCTCCCCTAGCTCCTCCTAGCAATATACCTCTCTGCCAAGAATTCACCATATTTTTTACTTAAGGAAATGACAAGGGACTAACTGTCTTCTTTTCTATTTCAAACCACCATTTAAACCGTCATGCAAGACTTCAATGCTTTTCTCTAATCTCTTCTTCAGCCGTTCACTCCGTGATCACACATTTTTCCTTGTAATATCCTCCAGATGATCCATCTTTAAGTCATGATTTCAAGCACAACCCTCTTCAGTGGTGTGATGGTGAATGTTTAATATTCATCCCTCTCAAGGAAAACAGAGCCCTCATAAGCAGTGTTTGCCAATGTCTGTGGGGTAAATACCCCGCAGCGCCTAATTTCAAGTTACTGATGTAATGCCATTGAACACAGAGCTGTGAAGAGAAGGACACAATCAACACTTGCAAGCTGGTATGAGCCAGCTTCTGCACACAGCTGATCCTCTCTCACCACAGTCTTCGCTCAGGCCTCCTAGTTTTTTCAAATACTCCCCATACTACTTTTTTAAAACCTAATATGGACTTCTAATTATTTTTTATAGCCTACTTTTTCTTAGCTTCATGAAATAAAAAAAATATATTCTTTGCTTAGACAGGATCTACTGTAGTTGTTTCTGGCCAGGAATATCTTCTAAATGACTTCTCTATCCACCGAGTTAAGGAATTCTGTCTCTTTATGCCTGGGGTGCTGACAACTGCTAGGACCATAGAAGCTTTCAATCCTGGTTGTCGGGACAAGGAAATAGAGAAAGTGCATGATGGATTGCCAGATCGTTACATGGTTAAACACAGCACCTCACTTCCACCACACTCCACTGCAGTTCTGGATGCAATGGATATTGGTGAAACCTAGAAGGCATTATTACATTTTCTTTATTGTACTTGCTGCTGCTTCTTTTTTTTTTTTTAAATGGCAGGGGCATTGATATTTTGTATTTCTCCTAATTGGTAAGCATGTTGCAGGTTTCCTTCCGATAAATGTATCAAACTACTATTGCCTCTCAATTTGAAAGAGGATGTGATTAAAACACAGCCCCTCACAGGGAAAAAAAGCATATTGGAAGTCTTAACTTTGTTGTGGAAAAGTATGAGAAGATGGAAGGAAAAGATAAAACAATGAAGTAAGATATCAAGATCGCAGATATCTACTCCCTTCCCCTTTCCTTCCTGTTGCTTTTCTTAGATACTGTGGAATTGGTTCTGACTCATAGTGACCGTACGTACAACAGAACGAAACACTGCCTGTCCTGTATCATCCTCACAATCATTGTTATGTTTGAGCCCATTGTTGCAGCTACTGTGTCAATCCATCTCCTTGAGGGTCTTCCTCTTTTTCGCTGACCCTCTACTTTATCAAGCATGATCTCCTTCTCTAGGGATTGGTCCCTTCTGATGATACGTCCAAAGTACATGAGATAAAGTTCCATCATCTTCTCTTCTAAGGAGCATTCTGGCTGTACTTCTTCCAGGACAGATTTGTTGATTCTTCTGGTAGTCCATGGTATATTGGATATTCTTCGCCAACATCGTAATTCAAAAGCATCAATTCTTCTTTGGTCTTCCTTATTCATCGTCCTGCTTTCATGTGCACATGAGGTGACTGAAAATACCATGGCTTGGGTCAGGCACACCTTAGTCCTCAAAGTGATATCTTTGCTTTTGAACACTTTAAACAGGTCCTTTGCAGCAGATTTACCCAATGCAATGCATCATTTGATTTCTGACTGCTGCTTCCATGGGTGTTGATTGTAGATCCAAATAAACTGAAGTCCTTGACAATGTCAATATTTTCTCTGTTTATCATGATATTTGCTTATTGCTCCAGTTGTGAGGATTTTTGTTTTCTTTATGTAATCCATACTGAAGGCTGTGGTCTTTGACCTTCATCAGTAAGTGCTTCAAGTCTTCTTCACTTCAGCAAGCAAGGTTGTGTCGTCTTCATATGGAAAGCTGCTAATGAGTCTTCCTCCAATCCTGATGCTATATTCTTCTTCATGCAGTCTAATTTCTTGGATTATTTGCTCAGCATACAGATTGAATAAGTATGGTGGAAGAATACAACCCTGACATACACCTTTCCTTATTTTAAACCAAGCAGTATCCCCTTGTTCTGTTTGAATGACTGCCTCTTGATCTATGTACAGGTTTCTCATGAGCAAAGTTAAGTGTTCTGGAGTTCCCATTCTCCACAATGTCAACCATAATTTGTTATGATTCTTATAGTCAAATGCCTTCACATAGTCAATAAACACAGGTAAACGTATTTCTGGTATTCTCTGCTTTCAACCAAGATCCATCTGACATCAGCAGTGATATCCCTTGTTCCATGTTCTCTTCTGAATCCTGCTTAAATTTCTGGCAATTCCGTGTCAATATACTGCTGTAACCATTTTGAATTTTCTCTGGCATAATTTTACTTGCATGTGACATTAATATATTGTTCTATAATTTCCCTTTTAACCCATGGTTTAACTTTGAATAAGACTACAGAATATTTACAATTAATATCAAGGAACACGATAATGGGGAATCAACTAGTGGCATCCTTCTCCGAATGTGATCTGTAAGTGGTTCTAAGTCTCCGAGAGAGTCCTTACATGCAACTACATACAGTGATAGAACATAAAATGCTGTAGGAGGTCAATAGCTATAAGAGCCCAAGGAAATGCTCTTCCCTGCACTCTGCTTATGGTGTACAAGATATACAGAAGTTCCATTGTGCCATTGTGAGTTATTTCATAGATGCTTAAAGATGCTCTTAAACTGTCATTTAAATTCCTGCACATTTATAGTCTTCCTTATCTATGAACTTCCCATTACTATTCTCTTTTAATTTAGCTAGTCATATACATTGTTCTTATCTAGATTGATATTGCAATCAAATTATCAAGTTAAAATTTGATAGTTACAGATTTAGTATTATAAATTAATTTGTGGAATATTAGTGTTCTTAAAGCACTAAGTCTTCCTATCCTGGAATATGGTATATATTTCCATTTATTTCTATCATTTAAAACATAATTTATTAAATTATTATAGTAATAGTCATTAATATTATCTTATGTGATTTTTTTCTTTTTTAAGACAGGTTTGGTGCAGTAGTAAATGGGATTTATTTGCAATACAGTTTTTTTTTAACTAGTTATTCATGTAACAATGGAAAAAATGTGTCTTTAAGTGTTATTTGTCTAACTTAACTCCCTTTGTAGTTCTAGTTTTAGTAATATTTTTCAGTTTATTTCTATGTCTTTATTTCATTTCAGAATGTTTCTATGTATAATTCTAAGCTTTATCTGAAGTGGTCTTTAGAATAATACAAATAGGTACAAAGTAGCACAAAGACAGGCAATTTGATAAGAAACATGTAGGTAAAATGCATTTGTAACAAAAGTAGTTGGTCATTTAATTTGAGATGCTCAACTTCTGTCCAACTGACTTTCCATCAGCTTTCTTTTTCAGGCCCTTTAACATGCCTTAAAAGCAATATCAAAGTTCCAGAATGATTGGATGCATACCAATTGATTTAATACTTGTTTTAAATGGCATTTGCAGAACAGACATATGCAATATTTGCAGTAGTGGGAAAGATCAAAGAGGTATTTAGTACTCTGTCTTACACATATGCAAAACAGCCAATTTAGTTTCTATAATGGAAAACAGGTTGCCAAAAAGCATAACACTTGTCCATCTGTTCCTTCACTTACTGTGGAGCTTTATCCAAAATCCTCAGATAGGTCTTGAATCAGTGCCCTAAGTAATTCTAGCAATAATGAGGTTTATTTCTGTACCTCCTGAATGAGTTTAGCCACAGGGTAACAATATTTAGAGTTCATTCATTAGGGGAAAAAACAAAAAACAAAAAACTTCCTTGACAAGCTAAGTGATCTCTAATTTAACATCATCATTGAACTATGTTATTATTGCCAATATGGGTGTCAAATAAACCTAAACAATATATCTTATTTCAGAAAGATAATACAGCAAAACTTAACAACTCTATTTGAAAGTCATTTAAAAAATTATTCAATATGGAGTATCCCAGTGCCACCCCCCATTAGAAAACACACACACTCACACACACATGCACACATGTACACACAGACCCTTGAATAAAAATCTGGACACCTATATCTCTTTACCTTTAGCATCATTTTGATTTCTGTTGTTTTGAACACCAGACTGTTGCAATCATTACACTTCTCTTTCCATAGCTTATTCTATGGAAATCACTATATATTCATTAATCAATTTATTTTAAAAAATTATCGAAAACTTAATTACTTCAGACACAATAACAAGTCTGGATATATTAATCACTAAGAAAAAATATTCAGGCATTTCTAGTTTATACCTTTTTTGGAAAAGCAATAGGAAAGCGATAACTACAATACACTTTAATTACAATTATGAATGATGATAAAAAAGAGAAATCATGTGATTTGTAATACAGGGACCTAATTGAATTTGAGGATTTAGGCAAGGCTCCAGATACAAATGACACTTATTCTGAAATGCCTAGAAAAATGATGAGTCAAAAAGTTGCTTGATTGTGTGTGCTGCTGGGACAGAGACAAGATATATATTGGATTCTGGTAGTTGCAGTTCTTACTAGTAATTTTTTTTTTTTTTTTGACAAGGAGACTAAGATAAGTCAAAGAGCTGTGCACATTGACGATTTAAGTTTTTCATACAATTTTTCTCATCAGAACAACTGGAAAATCTCCATGTGTGTAACTGACCCCTCTTCATTTTTTACAGATCTGAAGTAGATGAAAACTTACATAACCAAACAGGCCATGAAATGCACATGGTAAACTTTCTAAAACAGAGAAAAGTGAAAGCCATTTTAACGATGGATTAAGTGGCTAAAGAGGGCTTTCTACTCCCAAGTGAACTCTGGAGAAACTATAAATGTGATATGTAACACACATCTGTAAACACAACGTCTCTGAGCAAGCACTGGGGAGACAAAAGTTGTCATAACTTGGTGTGTGTCTAGGTGAAGATAGCTTCAAATGGAAAATGTCTTGTCATAAATTTGAAGAACAGCTTTTAAATTTCACTTTTGCTTCACTTCCATTTTCACTTGGTAGATGTATCCCCGGCCCCTTCTTCCATGATACAGAATTCAACAGCCATAGCCAAGGTTGGTGATTGCGGGCAGGGTACTATACAACAGAGAAGTCAAGACAGGCTAAAGACTTGAGGGAATTACAGGTCAAATGGATAGCTCCTTCACACTTGCTGTTCTGCTTCTCCCTAGGAGAGTAGACAGTATGTCCTTGTCCCAAAATGTTGACTAATACACAGACATTTTTGACAGTGGTTGTGTGGTTCCTGGGACTCTTCACTCTCTGAAAATCTCTCTTCTCTGTCCAGAGGGATCTCTAAGTACCCTGAAATCCACTTATAGTTAGGGATTCCCAATTAGCTGGAATTGCTTCTGATTTAGGGAGCCTGAATTGGGAAAACGATCGGTCAGCTTATTTATATCTCTACATTGAGACTGCTCTACTTTGCCACCTAAACTACACATTCTCTGTTGCTTTTTAGCCCCTTGTGAATCTGGATCAGCTGGAAGAAAGAGAGGTAAGTAGTAGGGGAAATACGATTTCACTCACATTGATATAATTTGGCATCAGCTTCCTCTGGCATTGGCAGATGCTTAAAGCTGACACTTTAACTTGAGGTGCAGATTATGAATTGTTTGGTGCTCCTTTCTGGTAACGTTCTACTTCACTTCCTATGATATGGGAACTCGTCTACTCTGGCTGGCCAGTTCAGGTACTCTCAACTACAGTTCCTTTCTGAGTTGTCACTTCTGGTCTCATGCCTCCAGAAAGTCTTCAAGGGCAACAAACTTCTAAGATGACATCAGACCTGCTCTTTCCCTCTTGGCATACATCTAGCTCGTGGGCAACACTCAGTTATCCTTTGCCCTGCTCATTCTCCTTGAACCCACCTTTGATTACTCCATCATCAGACCTACCTGGACAGTCTTCAGTTTGAGGCTGTTCTGGTGCATCTCCCTCAGATTAAATGCAAATTAAACTCCTCTCACTGGACTTAAGTTAAAATTGCATATTCTCCCTCTCCATGCAAATTAATAAAATCCAACATATTCTAACAACATTTTCCAAAGAAATTATCACTCCTTCATAATAACCTCTAAATTATTTACATCCTTAAGGCTTTTGATGGCTAAGAGTCTCAAAACAGGTTTATATACACCTTCTTTGTAATATAATGTATACCATCTCATTTTGCATGTGGGAATATTTACCAAATATTGTCTTATCTTGGTATTCTGATGCCTCAGCAAAAACTGATTTAAAACAAGTCCCATTTTAACAGTGTATTGCAATATTGTAAATGTAAATGATATGTAATATCACCTAAGAGTGTTTTTACACCTGTGCTCCTATAAAGAAAAATCAATTTGATCTGACTTTCATTTCTACCAAGTAAATAATTGTTGGTTGCACTTATTCTGTCATTTTTGTCCCAGAAGAAGGCAGAAAAAATTCTACATCAGAATTAAGGAGGATATAACGTAGGGAAAATATAGGGTGGGCAAAAAGGAAACTAAAAACCAAACATTCTGGGAAGCCAAGAAGAGAACTGAATGAAAGACAGGGCAGTTCATATGAAAGACAGGGCAGTTCATATGTTATGGATTGAACTGTGTTCCTCAAAAATATGTGTCAACTTGCTTAGGCCATGATTCCCAGTATTGTGTGATTGTCCTCGTTTTTGTGATAGATGTAATTTCCCTATGTGTTGTAAATCATAATCTCTGCCTGTGGTTAATGAGGCATGATTAGATTATGTTAAAGAGGATTAGGGTGGGATATAACACCCTTACTCAGGACACATGCCTGATCCAATATAAAGGGAGTTTCCCTGAAGTGTGGCCTCTATCACCTTTTATCTTACAAGAGATAAAAGGAAAGGGAAGCGAGTAGAGAGTTGGAGACCTCATAGTACCAAGAAAGCAATGCCAGGAGCAGAGCATGTTGTTTGGACCCGAAGTTCCTGTGCAGAGAAGCTCCTAGACTACAGGAAGACTGATGACAAGGACCTTCCTCCAGAGTCAACAGAGATAGAAAGCCTTCCCCTGGAGCTGACACCCTGAATTTGGACTTCTAGCCTCCAAGACTATAAGAGAATAAACTGTTGAAGCCATCCACTTTGAGTACTTCTGTTATAGCAGCACTAGATAACTAAGAAAAAGTGTTTAGTCAATTGTGGCCTGACCTATCTTTCAGGGTTCAAGTCTTGTTGTGAAGTATGTTAAAGAGGTTGAATGGAAATTGAAAGACAAGAGAGTTTTTGCCTCCATCCCTATTTGGAACTCCAGGAGAAGAGCACCTCACTCTAAAAGTTTGCCTGTGCAGCAAGTTTTGGAGCACTGATGCAGCAGTGATGGGGCAAGGCAGATATTTTGAAGAAATAAATGTTACCCAATCTCTTTGATATATTAGAGAAAGCACAACGACTTAAATAATGGGGAACTTGAGGGAGCAAGAAAGTGAAGGGAGGGAGAGCTGGTGAGTTCTATCACAACAAAGAGGTCAAAGTGTGAGGGAAATTTGCATTTAAACACATATAGCTGAGGCCATGCACTGTAGCAGTGAGTTCCTACATGATGTTTCCTAAACAGTCAGATAGAACCAGTCTATCTCATTAAAACCAGTTCAAAAATAGAACAAACAAGACAATATTTAAAAAAAAAAAAAGGAATAACGTGAATCTATTGGACAGATCATGTGTACAATTTCTACTTTTTCCTACTGCCAGGGTTCACGTTACCCTTCCCCTATACAGACAGATGCAAGTAAAGTAAAGAAAATTGAAAAGACATGGAAAAAGGAATAGAAATACTTTAAAAAAAAGATTATTTTAGTTCAATGAGATTTCATTATTTGTCAGTTTAAAACTTATTTCTGTGCACACACACACATACACACACACACAAGGATATCCAGAGAAAAGAAGGGATCATGGAAGATTAAATCAGTAATAAAAATGAAACATACATAGTTATTATTCAACTAAGTGAGTTGTGAAAGGTAAATTCCTAACTTGTTATACCAGGCTCAAGTAATAAAATATTTGACAAACTATCGTTCAGGTTATTAACAAGCAAAATATCTGACTCATCATAAGCATTCCAAATAAAATATGTCTTTATTTTATCTAAATGATTAAACTGATGACATTACAGAATATAACAGAATGTGAATTAAAAATGTTGCTTTTCCTTGCCTAATTATAAGACTGTAGGCAGTGTTATGGATTGAATTATGTTCATTCAAAATATATGTTGTAAATCCTGACTTCTATTCCTGTGGGTATAATTTCATTTGGGAATGAAATTTCTTTGTTATGTTAATGCAGCAAGATTAGTGTAGTGTGTGTGTTGAGTCAATCTCTTACAAAATATAAAAGGAGCAGATTAGGCAAGCAGAGATGGGGAAGATAGATGCCAAACCACTTGGAGATCTCCAAGGAACTAGGAAACAGAAGCTGATGAGACAATGACCTTCCCCCAGAGCTGACAAAAAGAGGACTTCCCAGTGAGCCCGCACCCTGAATTCAGACTTCTAGCCTCCCAAAATGTGAGAAAATAAATTTGTTTGTTAAAGCCATCCGTTTGTGGCATCTCTGTTATATCAGCACTAATAACTAAGGCAGGTTACATGATCATAATTTGTAGTATTACTGGTCATGGTGTACATTGACTTTCCCATCAATGCTATTTTTTGTTATGTTGTTAGGTGCCATCGAGTCAGTTCCAACTCACTGTGATCCTATGTACAAGAAAATGAAACATGGGCTTGTCCTTTTCCATCCTCACAATCGTTGTTATGCTTGAGCCCATTGTTGCAGCCACTGTGTCAATCTATCTTGTTGAGGGTCTTGCTCTCTTTCGCTGACCCTCTACTTTACCAAGCATGATGTCCTTCTCCAGGGACTGATCCTTCCTGACAACATGTCCAAAGTAGTCTCACCATCCTTACTTCTAAGGAGCATTCTTGTTGTACTTCTACCAAGACAGATTCGTTCTTTCGGCAGTCCATGGTATAGTCAATGTTCTTCTCCAACATCACAATTCAAAGGTGTCAGTTCTTCTTTGGTCTTCCTTATTCAACATCCAGCTTTCGTAGGCATATTAGGCGATAGAAGACACATGGCTTGGGTCAGGCACACCTTAGTCTTCAAGGTGATATCTTTGCTTTTCGACAACCACTAACAGCAACCACCAAAAATCCAACTTTGTAAAGATGTGACATAATTGCAAGAAACATAGAATGATCTAACATTAAATTTGTAAATTACTTTGAGTTAGTATTTTGCACAATATACTATTGATGTCAAGTGTAGATGTTAAAAATAATTGAAAATATTTCATTCCACTTCGGTGCATGTGCGTAGTTTGGGAACCACAGATACAGGATATGGCCACAGAAAAGAACAGAGTTATGTAATATAAGGAGGAGACCTCATAAATTTATTTCAATTTATTGTTTCCACTCCATTACTAACCTAAAAATTGTCAGTTCAAACACATTCAGTGTCACCACAGAAGAAAGTCCAGGTGATCCGCTTCTAAAAAGATTACAGCCAGGAAAACCCTGTGGAGCAGTTCTACTCTGTAACACAAAGGGTCATCATGTGTCAGAATCGAATTGAGGACAGATTTTTTTTTTTTTCCCCAATGAAAATTCAGTCTAAATTCAGAAGTCGAAGTAAAGCTTTCTGATGTGAAAATAGCGGTTGTGAAGCATTATTTTTTGCCAGTTATAACTACTTCAGTAAAATTCATTTTACTTTGTTTTTGTTTTTGATAACAAAGAAGCAAATAAAGGTGCTGAAGTGTGGCTATATAAGGGCCTTTGATTTTTGTTTACTATATTGGTCAGAGAAAATTTGCATGTAAATTGGGATGAAGGTAGTATGTACACCATGACTGAAAAGAAGAAATGAGGAAGACAATTAAGGGACTTATGACTCACTGGTCCTACTCAACCTCATGTACCGAATTAAAATTTATTTTGTTTTTTAGCATGTTAATGTATGAACTTCTGTAGGTAGAGGGGTTATGTATGAATTTGAAGCTCTGGTGGTGTCGTGGTTAAGAGCTACAGTTGCTAACCGAAACCTAGGCAGCTGCTCCTTGGAAATGCTATGGGGCAGTTCTACCCTGTCCTATAGGGTCACTGTGAGTCAGAATTGATTCAATGGCAACAGGTTTGGTTTTTGGTTTTGTATCGTCAAGATATCAATAAGACAAATTTTGGGGTGAGGAGTTGACAAGTCACACTGTTTTGTTTGCTTGTTTGTTAATATGTAAAAGAGAATGGGTTACAAAGGAAAAATGCCCACTTCTAAATAGAATACAGAACTCCTCTGAAGCTTAGAGGGTGAAGACATATAATGAGAATTCTCCCTGACCATGAAGAGACAACTTCAAAGTAATATAAAAACAAACCAAAGCCGCTGCCAATGAGTCCACTCTGACTCATGGTGACTCCATGTGTTATACAACAAAACTCCTCCATAGGGTTTTCTGTTTTTTAATTTTTTGTATTGTACTTTAGGTGAAGGTTTACAGAACAAATAGTTTCTCATTAAACAGTCACTGCGTATCATTTTATGACATTGGTTAACAACCCCACGACATGTCAACACTCTCCCTTCTCGACCTTGGAAGACCTCTGTTTTTTTTTTTTTCTTGGTAAAAATATACATAGCCAAAGACAGACCATTTCAGAGATTTCTGCATGTACAATTCAATGACATCAATTACATTCTTCCAGTTGTGCTGCTATTCTCACTATCCTTTTGCAAATTATTCCATCACCATTATCTTTAACTCACTGGCCCCTAGGCTTCCCATCAAACCTTTTGCGTTGTTGTCAATTTGATCTCACATAGATAATTCTTTTTTTTTTTTTTTTGTACCTTAGATGAAGGTTTACAGAACT
>NW_004443949.1:11902333-11915747 GCF_000243295.1 Trichechus manatus latirostris | reverse complement strand
TGTTATGAGATGCTTCACAGATTCATCATTGTTCTTTATCTTTGCATAATACTCCATTGTGTATATGTATCACAGTTTGTTTATCCATTGATCTGTTTATGGGCATCTAGGTTGTTTCTATCTTTTTGCTATTGTGAACAGTGCTGCAATGAATATGGTGTGCATATGTTTATTCGTGTGATGGCTCTTATTTCCTTTGGATATATTCCTAGGAGTGGGATTGCTGGATCATATGGTATTTCTATCTCCACCTTTCTAAGGAAGCACCATATCATTTTCCAAAATGCTTGTATCATTTTGCATTCCCACCAGCAGTGCATAAGAATACCGATCTCCACGCAGCTTTTCCAACATTTGTTATTTCCTGTGGTTTTGATTCATGCCAGTAGTTCCAGGGTGAGATGGTACCTCATTGTCATTTTAATTTGCATTTCTCTAATGGCTAGTGATCACAAGCATTTCCTCATGTGTCTGTTGGCCACTTGAATGTCTTCTTTGGAGGAATGTCTGTTCATTTCCTTTGACCATTTTTTAATTGGATTATTTGTCTTTTTGTTGTACAGGTGTTGGATTTTCTTGTAGATTTTAGAGATTAGAACTTTGTCTGACTTGTAATGTCCAAAATTTTTTCCCCAGTCTGTAGGTTCTCTTTTTACTATTTTGGTGAAGTCTTTTGATAAGCATAAGTGTTTAATTTTTAGAAGATCCCAGTAGTCTAGCTTATCTTCTTGGTTTCTATGTTGTTGGTTATGGTTTGTAACCTGTTAATGCCATGCATTAGGGCCTCTAGCATTGATCCTATTTTTTCTTCTATGAATTTGATAGTTTTGAGCTTTATATTTAGGTATTTGATCCATTTTGAATTAATTTTTGTAAATGGCATGAGTTATGGGTCCTGTTTAATTTTTTTGCAGATGGACATCCAGTTTTATCAGCACCATTTGTTAAAAAGACTATCTGTTCCCCATCTGATGGACTTTAGCCCCTTGTCAAAGATCCGGTGACCGTAGGTGGATGGATTTACATCTGGGTTCTCAATTCTGTTCCATTGGTCAATGTATCTGTTATTGTACCAGTACCAGGCTGTTTTGACTACCATAGGTGTATAGTAGTAGGTTCTGAGGTCAGGTAGTGCGAGTCCTTTTACTTTATTCTTCTTCAGTAGAGCTTTACTTATCCAGGGCTTCTTCCCTTTCCATATAAAGTTAATGATTAGTTCTTAAATCTCTTTAAAGAATGTTGTTGGTATTTGGATCGGGATTTCATTGTATTTGTAAATTGCTTTGGGTAGAATTGTCATTTTCACAATGTTGAGTCTACCTATCCATGAGCATAGTTTTTCCATTTATGTAGATCCCTTTGGGTTTCTTGCAGTAGTGTTTTGTAGTTTTCTTTGTATAGGACTTTTTCATCCCTGGTTAGGTTTATTCCTAAGTATTTTATTTTTTTAGGGGCTATTATACATGGTATTGCTTTCATCATTCTCTTTATTGGTGTATAGGAATCCAACTGATTTTTGTATGTTTATCTTGTATCCTGCTACTCTGATGAATCTTTCTATTACTTCCAGTAGTTTTCTCATGGAGTCTTTAGGGTTCTCTATATATAAAATCATATCATCTACAAACAGGGACAGTCTAACTTCTTCATTACCATTGCCTTTTATTTCTTTCTCTTGCCTTATTGCTCTAGCTAGAACTTCCAGCACAATGTTAAATAGGAGTGGAGATAAAGGGCATCCTTGTCTTGTTCCTGTTCTCAAGGGAATGTTTTCAGCCTCTCTCCATTAAGAATGATGTTGGCTGTTGGTTTTGCATAGATACCCTTTATTATGTTGAGAAATTTCCCTTCTTTACCTATTTTATTGAGAGTTTTTACCAGGAATGGGTGTTGGACTTTGTCAAATGCCTTTTCTTTGTCAATTGAGATGATCATGTGATCTTCCTTTAGTTTTATTTATGTGGTGGATTACATTGATTGATTTTATAATGTTGAACCATCCTTGCATACCTGGTGTGAATCCTACTTGGTCGTGGTGTATTGTTTTTTTGATGTGATGCTGAATTCTATTGGCTAGAATTTTGTTGAGAATTTTTGCATCTATATTCATGAATTTTCTTTTTTTGTGGCGTTTTTGCCTGGCTTTGGTATCAGGGTTATGCTGGCTTTGTAAAATGAATTTGGAAGTATCTCTTCCTTTTCTATATTCTGAAATAGTTTGAGTAGTACTGGTATAAGCTTTTCTCTGAATGTTTGGTAGAATTCTCCAGTGAAGCCATTTGGGCCAGGGCTTTTTTTTGGTTGGGAGTTTTTTTATTATTCCCTTTTCAATCTCTTCTCTTGTTATGGGTCTGTTCAGATTTTCAACATCACTTTGTTGTAGTTTGGGTAGGTAGTGTGTTTCTAGAAATTTATCCATTTCCTCTAGGTCTTCAAAGTAGTTGGAGTATAGTTTTTCATAATACTCTGTTATAATCCTTTTTATTTCAGTTGGGTCTGCTGTAATGTCCCCCATTTCATTACTTATTTGAGTTATTTGTGTCCTCTCCTGTTTTTCTTTTGTCAGTCTGGCCAGGGGTATGTCGATTTTGTTGATCCTTTCAAAGAACCAGCTTTTGGTTTGTTTGTTGATACTTTCTATTGTTTTTCTGTTCTCTATTTCATTTATTTCTGCTCTGATCTTTATTATTTCCTTTCTTCTGGTGGCTGTGGGCTTTTTTTGCTGTCCTCTTTCTACTTGTTTGAGTTGTGTTTTGATTATGTCTCTTTCTTCTTTTTTGATCTGTGCATCTGTTGCTATAAATTGTCCTCTGAGGACTGCCTTTGCTGTGTCCCGAAGGTTTTTGTATGATGTGTTTTCATTCTTGTTGGATTCTAGGAATTTTTTGTTTCCATCTCTTATTTGTTCTATTACTCAGTGACGTGTAAGCAAGGTATTATTCAGTTTCCATGTAATTGATTTTTTTGTCCTTGCTCTTTCTGTTGTTCATTTCTACTTTGATGACATTGTAGTCAGAGAAGATACTTCGTATTATCTCAACGTTTTGGATCTTGTTGACAAATGCTCTGTGGTCTAAGATGTGGTCTATTCTGGAGAACGTTCCATGTGCATTGGAAAAGAATGTGTACTTTGATGCTATTGAGTGGAGTGTTCTGTATATGAGGTCATGTTGGCTGATTTTCCCTTTAGGTCTTCTGTATGTCTGTTGAGTTTGTTTCTAGATGTTTTGTCCTTTACCGAGAGTGGTGTGTTGAAGTCTCCTACTATTACTGTGGAACTGTCAATTTCTCTTTTCAGTGCTGGTAGGTTTTTGTTTTATGTATTTGGGAGCCCTGTCATTGGGTGCGTAGGTGTTTATTATGGTTATGTCTTCATGATGGATCATCTCGTTAATTATTATATAGCGTCCTTCTTTGTCTTTTATGGTGGATTTTGTTTTAAAGTCTATTTTATCCGAGATTAGTTTTGCCACTCCTGCTGTTTTTTGGTAGCCGTTTGCTTGATATATTTTATTCCATCCTTTGATTTTAATAAATTTACATCTTTGTTTCTAAGGTGTGTCTCTTATAGACAGCATATTGAAGGATCCTGTTTTGTTACCCATTCTGTCACTCTCCATCTCTTTATGGGTGCATTTAAGCCATTTACATTCAGTGAAATTACTGATAGGTGTGAATTTATTGCCGTCATTTTGTAGTGTTTTTTTGTGGTGCTTACGTTTTCTTTATTCCTCTTACTCTCCTGTGCTGTTTTGTTTGTGGATTTTTTTTTTCATTTCTTTTGTTTTTGTAGGTTTTGTTTTTACTGAGAGTTTCTGTTTTTCCTTTTTATTTTGATGAGAAGGTTTGTTAACTTTCTTTGTGGTTACCTTGAAATGTACCCCTATCTTCCTAGGTTTGAATCAGTCTAGTATTACTTGGTATCTCCTTGCCTTCCTTTCCATTACAAGGTTCTATACCTACACTGTTTATTCCTTCTTTTGTTGTTCTGACGTTGTTGTCATTTACAGATTATTCTCTCTGGTTCCCTGTTGTAATTCTTTCAGTTTTGAATAGTCCTTAAGAGTTCATTTCCTAGGGTGGTATCTGGCTAGTACAATCCTGTGTCCGAGATTCATCCTGTAGTCTTATGTTGTTAGTTCTCAGAAGGAAGCACTTCCTTTAATAAGTCTTGTAAGTTTGGTTTGGTTTTACATAGTCCCTTAATTTCTGTTTATCTGGAAATGTCCCAATTTCACCATTATATTTGAATGAGAGTTTTGTGGTGTATATTATTCTTGGCTGGCAATTCTTTTCTTTCAATGTTTTATATGTCATCCCATTGCCTTCTTGCCTGCATGGTTTCTGCCAAATAATCCCAGCTTAGTCTTATTGTTTCTCCTCTGTATGTGACTTTTTGTTTTTCACGAGCTGCTCTCAGGATTCTTTGTTTGTCTCATATTTTAGCGAATGTGATTATGATATGCCTTGGTGATTTTCTTTTGGGGTCTATCCTATATGCGTTTCGTTAGGCTTCTTGGATGGTCAGCTTTTCATCTTTCATGATATTGGGGAAGCTTTCTGTCAGCTATTCTTCAATGATCCTCTCTGTGTTTTATGTTTTCTCTCCCTGTTCTGGAACTCCAACCACTCACAGATTTTTTGCTTTTGATTGTATCCCACATAATTATGAGGGTTTCTTCATTTTTCTTTTTTCTTTTTACTGAGTTTTTCTCAGAGTTTTATCCAAGTGTTTGTCTTCAGTTTTGCTGATCCTGTCTTCCATTGTTTCAAACCTGTTCCTCAGCCCTTCTATGACATTGTTCATTTCTGAAATCTTGTTTATCTTTTTGATTTCTAATTGTTGTTTTTGTATTATTTCTAGTTGTGAATTTATTTTAGCATTTTGTTACTGTAATTATTTTTTTGAATTCTTCCATTTTTTTGTCTGTTTTTTCCATGAATTTGTCTATTTTTTCCTCATTTTGTCGGCTGTTTGTTTCTACTCTTGGATAAGTCTGAATATTAGAGAGTTGAATTTCCTTTTAGGTAGTTCTAGTGGCTTTTCTTCTACTGGAAGATCATCTGGTGTTTTAATTTGGATGCCTACTGGAACCATCCTGTCCTGTTTTTGTATATGTTTTGATATTGTCTTCTGCTGTCTTAGGGGCATTCTGTAGTTATTTTCCTCATTTATTGATTGTAGATTTGTTTGTTTCATTCTGCTTTTTTGTTTCATTTGGTTATGTTTTAACAGTAGGGCTGTGCATTCTTTGTTGTTGCTTGTCTGTTGGCATGATACTTTTCTTCAATGAGCAGGGTCAGTCACTCAGGTATGGTACAGCAGAGCAGGTGCAGCTGAAGGGGAGTTGCTGGGATGCATTTTTTGTGGCACTTACTAGGTCCGACATGGTGGGCTGGGAATTAGTGCAGGGCACTTTCAGGTACCCTGAACCTCTGTTGCTTGGGGGTGTGATGTTCAGCACACAGTGCAGGTAGGCAGGATGGAGGGGTGAGAATGTGATGTGTGGAGCTAAGATGTGTATTGGAAAGAGGAGAGAGGAGAGAGGGACAGGGGACAACAACATGCACACAAACAAAAAAGAGTGGTAAGGGAGCTTGCAATTGGAGTGGAGAGATGAAAGACTGAGAAATGGAGAAAAACAAAAGAAAAAAGGGTAAAAGAAAAAACTAATTTGAGAAACTGGAAATGAAGAAAGACAGAAAGGGAAAAAGAGAGAGAAGAAAACAAAACAAACAAACAAACAAATAAAAAAACAGCAAAGGAAAAAGAAATGCCCTAGGGATGTCACTGCGCATCTGCGCAGAGTAAGGGAATATCTCCCAAGCCTTGCAGCACTCCCCGGCCATAAGAGGCTCCAAGCTCTGAAAAGGAAAAGACAGCAACCAAACAAACAAATCAAAACAGAACAAATCAGAACAAACAAACAAAAAAAGCCCCAGAGTCCCACCAGCGCAGTGGCATGGGCTGGGAAGCAGTTCCACAGTCAAGCAGCACCTCACAGCCTCCCAGGAAGAAGCAAAGATGGCCACAGCACCAGGTATTTGAGAGAAAGGAGAGAAAGGAGGTAAGGAAGAAATCTAATGAAGCAGAGAAAAGCAACACCAGCTGCCAACGAATGGTTCTCCGGGACTTGGCCAGTACTGGTGGGTGGAATCCAAGTGATACCAGGGTGAAGCCAGTGCTTCCTGGCCAAGAGACTGTGGCCATGGGAAGTAGAGGAGGATGAGTGGGGGTGAAAAAGGGTGGGGTCTGGGAAAGCATATATCATTGGTGACTGGTTGTTCTGTCTCTTGCTGGAAGTTCTGTGAAGCTGCTTTCTCCTACTCCCTGTTCTCCAGTCTCCGATGGAGTTCAAGATCGTGGATCCATGCTGCGGTAGCTGATGGGGGACATCTGCATGTATCTGTCCTTGCTCTCTGTTCTCTGACAGTTTCTGACTCCATTCAGAGATTGGCTGAGTTTTTTATCTCTTCATTTGATGTTTAGGGTCTCAGGACTGATGTGTGACTCTGTTTGACTCAGTTTTTTGGATCTTTGCTGCGGAGGGACAGCGTGGTGCTTCTGACTATAGTGTCATGTTGCCCAGAAGTCCCATAGAGTTTTCTTGACTGTAATCTTTGTGAAAGAAGGTCATCAGGACTTTCATCCACATTACTTATGGGTAGATTTGAACTGCTAACTTTCAGGTTAGTAGTGGAGTACAAACCGTTTTCACCATCAAGTACCTTCAAGGTTATATAAAGAACACTGAAAATGAGAATCTGCAAACAGAGAGGGAAAGCAGAATAAATAAAGAGCCTTAACAGACTGGTTTGCGAGTATCTGTAATCCTTTCTAGAAACTAAAGGGGCATGTTAGGGGACATTTCAGTGCCATGGGGATATGACAAAGGAGAACTAGTCTGCAGTTGGGCTCTTGGTAAAAACTTAAGGATATTTAAATAGCCATGTATATCTTTGAATTTCAGATTTTTTAAAAATCATTGATCTTTCTTTTGCTAGTTTATATATTACTAAGAAGGTCAAAATAGAGAAGATTACTTCACTTGTTTGATAATCGACGTTACTTTTTTTTCCCTAACAAATTTAAGGTTTGTCTTACAGTAGCATTCTAATTTGTGGAAGTAGAATCCTTACATGAATAAAGTTTTAGTTTAAAAAGAAAAAAATACAAAAACAAAAACTTAACATGGAAATTTTTAATATGAAAACTGGTTTCTATGGAAACCGTCTGTATAGGATATAGATTTTACAATTTTATGGTTAAATAATACTTATTAATAAAGAAAATTATTTTATTTAAAATAATTGAACAACTATAATTTTAAAATAACATCCACCAACCAACTGGTTTTAGCAACTCTTGAGATAATCAAAACTCATTATGTATACCAATGATAGGTCCTTAAAAGGTGCTAAATAAATAAACAATAGAGTTTATAAAATACAGAACTTATCCTAAATTTGGGGAGTGTAACTGAATTTTGTTGGGTTCTATGATGTTTTATTCATAAAGATTTTACATATTTCTATCACTATTTCTTTCCCAAGCAATTTATCTTACATATTTCAGTACTATTAATCTTAATAAAATTAAATTCATCAATACATATGGCTAAATACTAGTGCTAAAATAATTAAATTATTGTATTTCTTCTTTAACTCAGTTCAATTATTTAATAAATCAAACAGGATTTGGATTTTTTGTTTGTTTTTTTCCTTATAAAATTTCATAATATAGCACGCGCTGCCATCTGCTGGAAAAGAGCTATCAGAGACATGAGTAAAAAGAGTGATCTGCAAGAGTTTCAAGTTACTGCAAACTTACACAATTTCATGAAATAAACTATTAAGAGGTGAAATAATTATTTAAAAATGTCTCACATTTACCTTGTAAAATGCAGTAAACCACAATTTTTTTTTTGACTGTGAGACAAGACTATCAGTTCTTAATACCATTCAATATATTTCACTGTGATTTTTGAAGAGTTAAGTAAATGTAGTTGGATTTCATGAGCTCAATAGTTAGGTGCCTTAAGAATATGCCTGATGCTAGCGATTTTGCTTGGTTCAAAGGCTATACACAATTGAGAAGGTTATTTTGAAACCATGTTTACAGTTGAAAATTCTTGTTTATATACAAAGTTCTTATTTATGTACAATAAATAAATACATTCCAAGCTACATATATGTATGTATGATTTAGAGTTCAAACATAGCACCAACTGTGAGGATGGTACAGGACCTGGTAATATTTCGATCTGTTATATATAATGTTGCTATGAGTGAGAGGTGACTGGACAACATCTAACAACAAGAAGAACAATTTTGAGAAAGAAATACATCTATCAAAATAAAATTATAGGTCCCTAAAGCCTTGATAATGTGTGAATAATTATTCTTAAATTGTAAGTCAATATATTGAGAATTTTATGAAAATATGTCTAAAATAAATTATAAAGTAAATTCCATTTTTCTCTATATTGATGCTTCAAATATTAAATATTTTAGACAACACATTGAAAAAAACTAATTAGTAACAACAACTTCAATATCAACAACCACACCAACAAAAGCAATTCACCAGATAACAATGTTGAGAATCTTAAAAAAAAAGTTAACAGAAAAGATATTCTAATTGTTATATTATGACAAAAAAGAGATAATGTGTTTTAATTAAAAATAGAAGTAGCACAAATTAATAAATTCCTATAAATTTTCCTGAAGTTAGCTGAAAAACTGTGTAACTACTTTTAATTGTAGGATATTTGACAAATAAGTCTTGACTGAATGCATTAGATTAACCAAAAGACTATAATGAACATGTGATTGATTAAATAACAATCCACCTTCTGCTGCTCACATGATATTACAGAGGGTGTTAGTAGCACACGGTATAAAATGATTAGCAACTAAGAGAGACTAAGATACAATTTCTCCTTAAAATTATTAAACAAACAGCAAAATAAAACATAATATAAAAAACTAACCAAATCTATAATAACATGGCTATAACAAACTGGTTCTTCTAAAGAATATCAGTAAAACTGCTTAATAGATAACCAGGCGTCAGAAAACACTATTTAAAATAAATGGAGCAATAAAACTGTAAATTAAATGCAAAATTGTGAAATGCATGTATAATATTGTAGGTATAGGTAGCCATAGCATTTTGGAAAACAAATGAAAATGAATGTAACTTTGAAGTTCTATTGAGAAAACCTTAGAATTTCATAAGGTGATAAGGTAAGTACAAAGATAACTCAAGTAAGGTTACATAAAATAAACATCGTTATGGACTGAATCATCTTCTGAAAAGATTTATTATTAAAGTCCTAACCCTGCAGCTGGGAATGTGACCCTTCTGGAAGCAGATTTTGTTGTTGTTGTTGTTACGTCAATAAGTTCATAAGAGACTACTGTGGGTCCTAAATCTATCCCATCTGAATAATATTTTATAACAAATGAAAACAGATGCAGAGAAACATACACACAGGGGAAAGAGACCATGTTAGGATCCCTCTACAAGCCAGGGAGCACCAAGAACTTCCCAGGGCTGCCAGAAGCTGAAAGACTCAACAAAGGTAATTCCTCTAGAAACGAAGGGGGCAGTGGTGGTTCAGTCCTGGAATGCTAGCTTTCCATGCAAGAATCCTGGGTTCTATTCCAGGCCAATGCACCTCATCTGCTGTCACCACCTATCTGTAGATGGAGGTTTGTGTCTTGCTGTGATGCTCAGCAAGTTTCAGCACAGCTTACAACTTAATACAGACTAGGAAGACAGGCCTGAAGAACTGCTCACAAGAATCCTTCAATGAAAACCCTATTGATCACAATGATCCTATTCTTACCCATCATGGAGATGGCACAGGACTAGGTAGCATTTTGTTCACAGGTTGCTATGCAATGAGGGCAGACTTGATAGCAGCTAATATCTACAGCCAACACTCGCAGCCTTACTGATGCCCTGAATTCAGACTACTAACCTCCAAAACTGTAAGAAAATAAATTTCTGTTTTTTAAGTCCATCCACTTGTGGATTTTTGATATGGCAGCACAAGAAAACTAAGACAAACATTATAAGAGATTACTCGCCAACAAATTTCAGGAGTTTATTATTATGACTGACGTGTCATGGAAGCCTTCGTGGTCTAGATGAACCCAAAGAATATGTCGGAATTCATTAATCAAATGTGAGATAAGGAAATTCAAAAAAAAAAAAGTTGCAACACAGAGAAACATGGATTGTGATGGTCTAAGAAAACTTAATATGTGGATCACTATGTTTATTATATGGAACATCTTCACCATGGAGTTCACAAGGTTTTATACTTTTGTGAGATATGGGCAACTATAGCATTCATATGGAGAAATAAAATTAGATACGATTTTTCCCAGTAAAGAGAGAGAGTGAGAGATATTACAGCAATGTGATTTGAGTCCTAATATGGAGGGTCTTGGAAGAGTTTAAATTTATTCATAGCAATGCTTAGCATTTATTTATTTATTTATTTTTTCTTATGAAACAGTAGTACACATGTTGTTTTATGACATTGGTTAATAATCCCACAACATATTAACCCTCTAAATTCTCAACCTTTTTTTTGGTGAAAATACACATAGCCAAAGATACACCGTTTCAAAAATTTCTACATATACAGTTCAGTGCCAACAAATGGCACTCAGAGAGCCAGCCAGTGCGGGCTGGTGTTTCTGGAGAAGAGACTGTGTCCGCAGGAAGCAGAGGAGGCCGAGTGTGGGTGAAGAAGGGTGGAGAGTGGGAAAGCGTATACCACAAATTGCTGGTGCTCTGCAGCCCCTCAGGAGGAAGCAAAGATGGTGCATGGAGCCAGGCACTAGAGTGAAAGGAGGGGGAGGTGGCGAGAGGCAAGTGAGAAATCAAAAGAAGCAGAAAAAAAAAGCAACACTAGCAGCCAACAAATGGCACCCAGAGAGCCGCCCGCTTGGGTGTGTGGAATCCAAGCAGCCGGCGCCTCCTGGTCAAGAGACTGTGGCCGCAGGAAGCAGAGGAGCAAACGAACAAAAGCCCCAGGATCCCACCAGCACGGCAGCCCAGACTGGGAAGCAGCTGCACACTTGAATGGAGCCCCACAGCCCCTCAGGAAGAGGCAAAGATGGCGCTCGGAGCCAGGCACTCGAGCAAAAGGAGGGGGAGGTGGCGAGAGGCAAGTGAGAAATCAAAAGAAGCAGAAAAAAAAAAAAGCAACACTAGCAGCCAACAAATGGCACCCAGAGAGCCGCCCGCTTGGGTGTGTGGAATCCAAGCAGCCGGCACTTCCCGGTCAAGAGACCGTGGCCGTGGGAAACAGAGGAGGCCGAGCCGGGGCGAAGAGGGGTGTGGGGTGGGAAAGCGCACACCGCAAATTACCAGCTGTTTTGTCTCCTGCTGGACGCTCCGTGAGGCCGCTTCCTCATACCCCGTTTTCTGGTTTCCGATAGGAGTCCAAGATGGTGGATCCGCGCTGCGTTAGCTGGTAGGGGATCTCTGCATGAATCTCTCCTTGCTCTCCATTCTCTGTCAGTTTTCTCACTCCATTTGGTGCTTGGCTGAGTTCTTTATCTCCCCATTTAGGTTTTCAGGATTGTTGTTTTCTCTGTTCAGCTTAGTTTTTTGGATCTTTGCTGTGGAGGGACGGCGTGATGCTTCTGCCTAGAGCGCCATTTTGCCGGAACTCCTTAGCATTTATTTTATTTATTTATTTTAATCAGAACTGTGCTGTAACATGGGGACTTTAACAACTTTGGAGTGGATACACTGAAAACAAAGAGACTAGTTAGAAGTCAAGGCAATATTTTAGTGGAAGCTAATAAGAACTCAAACTAGACTGGTATTAAAATAGAGTGTAAAAACTAACACGGGAACTTGTTAATGGATGTACATTATTTTGAAAACCAGTTGAAAATTTAAGTAGAGCAATTGATGAGTCATTACATCTGTAATTCATCATAGTTTTAAATCTATTGAATTTGCTCAACCCAAAGGATTTTGTTACACTGAAGTGAACAAATTATAACTATAATGAGGAAGAAAAATCCTTGTTGGAGAAGATAATTAAGGAATCATGAATACACAGAATTAGCCTGACCACTTCATGTTCCCTAAAATTAGAGAGGAAAGGAGTAGACAGAGGGATTAGGTGAAAAATGAAATGCTATCAGAGTTCTTTTCTAAATATTACAAAGAAGTAAAATAGTTAGCAGAGACACAGTGCAAACAGGAACAGGGAATCATCTAATGAAACATAGCCCATAAGATAGAGGCATTGGGTGTAGATGGTCAATGATGCAAGCCTCTTCAGGAAGCCTGAGAAAGACTTTAGGACATATCAGGACATGCTGCCTGAGAGCAACCATCAGAGTTTTGTTCAGAAAACAAACAAACAAAAACTTTAGCTATCTAAAGCATAAATGGATTTAATAGAGGAGATAAGATGCTTAAAATGGTTTCAAAGACTGAAAGAATGAAAATCAGTTGTCCCCACTGATGAACTGAATTAAAGATAAATCACCTTAGTTGTGCCTTTGTTTCTGTTACCACACAGTTGCAACACCTGAGACCAGACAAAGGACTGCTGAGACTGGATGCTTCAACTGTCTCTCAACTTGTGTGTCTCAACAATCTTTTCTGACCACAAAAATAGCAGTAAGAATATGGCCTTTGTGTTATTTATTGTCCAAATCTCATTCTAGTAATCGAATTGGAACCTATTTCATATCCAAAATCCTAGCTGTAAAGGATTATAGTTTACTTTTTCATACTCTATGGTTCAAGAAGGCACGCGAGTGACTATTGGTCAAACCCAGCAATATTAGTGAGGATATTGCATTAAGAGGTGATTCTAGCCGTCAATGAGAATTTATATCACAACATGGTCGTAATGCTTCTGTCTTGGGCTACCTCTGGCTCTCGGGCAATTCCAATAACAAAGATTATGGCAAGGCTAATAATCAGGAAAGTATTGCACAGAAGAACAATCTGAGATTGCTCATGAGCTGCAATTCTTCTAATTATCACAGGCATAGTTTCAGCATTTTACAGAGGATAATTTTGGAATATCTACAATTCCCTCAGAACATGCTACCTCTGGCATAAGAAGAACAATTTCTTCTTAAATATTTTTTGATAATATGGTACCTCAATAAAGAAATAATTTTCTCTTCAACATATTTTAGGACAAGAAACAAAGTCTCTAAAACTCTGGAAATCTGAGAATATTCAAAAACTATTTCAAAGTACGTTTTGTTGAATTAAAATCAAACTGACTTACCTTGGTGACTAGTGTCTGGGGTCTTAAAAGCCTGTGAGCGGCCATCTAAGATACTCCACTGGTCTCATCACTTCGGGAGCAAGGGAGAATGAAGACAACAGAATACAAGGAAAAGATTAGTC
>NW_004443949.1:11881122-11894149 GCF_000243295.1 Trichechus manatus latirostris | reverse complement strand
GGGTTGACATGTTGTGGGTTTGTTAACCAATGTCATAAAACAATATGTGTACTACTGTTTCATGAGAAACTATTTGTTCTGTAAGCCTTCACCTGACGTACAATAAAAAAAAAAAAACAACTCAAACTGACTTAGGAACCAGCTAATATTGATGATACATACATTTAAATCACTACCTGAGTGATAATGGATTTTTCCTATAATATATCTGAGCTTTGGGTTTTTTATCTGTCTATGGTAATAATGAAGCCCTGTGGTGCAGTGGTTAAGCAATATGGCTACTAACCAAAAAGTTGGCAGTTCAAATCCATCATCTGCTCTTTGGAAACCCTATGGGACAGTTCTACTCATCCTACAAGGTTGCTATGAGTAGGAATTGACTCAATGACAATGGGCTTGGTTTTTCAAGCTTATGGTAACAATATTAATGAGTTCAAACTCATTGAGCAGTTACTATATAACAGGCACTATAATAATAATATTATATATGTTTAATTTCTTCCTCAAAAATTTATACGTTTTATAGAATTGTTATAATCATTTTACATAAATAAATGAAAACTTAAGGAAGTCCTTTGCTAAATGTCACAAATATGTGAAGAGTCAGGACTCAACTCCAGATTAAAGTCTATTTTCTTTGTTTCCATTTTAGACCGCATCCTGTAGAGTTACCAAAAGTCCTGAGCCAGTTCTTGGGATAGGAGTCTTAGACAAACCAGAACCAAAGAAGGTCATAGACATCTGAGGAAATATTAAGCTCCCTAAGCTTTATGGAGCCCTGGTGGCACAGTTGTTAAGAGCTTGTCTGCTAACCAAAAAGTTGGCAGTTTGAATCCACCAGCCACTTCTTAGAAACCCTATGGGGCAGTTCTACTCTGTCCTGTAGGGTTGCTATGAGTCGGAATCTAGTCAATGCAAAGGGTTTGGTTTGGTTTTTAATGCTCTATAGACACAAGGTAGTATCATGCAATGGTTAAAAGAGGAACTATAAAGTAGTAGTTGAGAGTCATGAATAGCCTAGAATCCTGACTCTTCTGTTAGAACTAGTGTAACCTTGCATTAGTAATCATTCTAGCCTCGGTTTTCTTAACTGCAAGAAGGAATATTGTAATAACTACATATGAATTATTGTTAGAGTATAATCCAATTTTAAGTGCATTAACTATAGCTCTTAGCGCAGAGCCTGGCATATAATCAGTACTTACTATTGTTTATAAAATGCTTGTTTTCTGTTAGCAGAGTTAAATAAGTCCCTATTTAAAACAAAAACCAAAGAACAGGACTGGGTTACATTTCACCTCCCACCCAACCCTCTTCTAGCCAAAACAACAAACAAACAAAAAAACCAAAAGCAACCTAACAGCAACAACAAAAAGTGATTTAAATTTTTTTTTTCCACCAGTGAAAAAATTGGAAATATTCTTATCAGAGTTTTAAAGCTCCAGTTATATATTTCTGCCAAGGAAACTGCTAACTCAGTGAGAGGGCTTGTTACAGTTAAAATCATGTTTTTATTTAGATGATTATTTCTTGACAGTAAACTTGATATCCCTTACGCCTGGTATGCTCAGATTTTTTTTCTATGATCCATACGTATTTAACTGATCAGAATTTTTCATAGCACTATCAGTGGTTTAAAAAAATGCAAAAAATAAACAATCTTAAGCTTTAGCAGGATGAGGTTCTGTCATGAAGCATCTCTGTAGCACTATATATAACAGAGAACATCTATCTCGGCTCTGATCTCTAGCCCCATGCTGCTATTCATGACTGGTGAACTTTGGATTGTTTTCTTGATTTTGCCCTGGTAGTCCTTGTTGAAGTTTGTTTGTTTGTTTCCTTCAGAACTGAGAAATTTTGGAGGCTTAGAAGTTTGTCTTCTTCATTTTTATGACAAGGAGTGAGATGACCACATCACAAAGGCCATGAGGAGTATCTAGGGGCCAAAGGAAAAGGTGAAAGAGACTTTAAAGGTTCTACAGTTCCAGTCAGAGCATACCAGGAGCTGAGAGAGCAAAGAACCACCAATCAGGAAAAGAAAAATTCTGAATGTTTGCCAATTTGCTGAGAGACACTGGGCATTCATTCACATATTAAAATGTTTTATTTATGCTGTCCAGCTGGGGAATAAAAAAAAGAAGTCTTGGTAAAGAAAGAGTTAATTATAGAGGATCATCAATGTGAATATACGTGGTTCTCATACACTCCTTGGCTTGTTTCTTAGCTTTTATCTTAATAATGCTTTCTCAGCCCGGTGGACATTCTTCTTTTTATCAAGACTACACTTTAATTATGGAAGATCCTCAGGATTTATTATTCAGATACCTTGAAGCCTTGGGAATTTTTTTTTTCTTCCTTAAGAAAATTTGAAAAACACTTACATGCATCTGATATATTAATTTTCAGTTCTTTTTCTAGATATAATTGAAGCACAGCATTGTGTATTCAATTTAAAAACAAATAGGAAAATATTCGAACATTAAAAAATCCAGCATTACTTTCTCCTTACATGAAGCAGAAAAAGACAATGTTTGCTTTTATGCATGGAGTCACAATTCACTGACTCTTTCATGAGACTCGTCTTTAAGGAGCTTAGTCTAGTGGGTTTTAATCATGGTAAATTCTATGGAATGAGTTCGCTATAAAATATTTTATATTGAAAATATATTGAAAAAGGGAGGTGGCATTTACTTCTAGCTTGTGTTTGTTAGAAGAAGTGCAAAGAGAAAATATTTCTGGTCTTTATGAACCACCACCAGCAGTTTTAAAATATTAGTACCTAATACTTTGAAAAGATGTTGATAGGTTATGTAACGTACAAGAGACATATGTAAAAATGAAAGCACTTGTTACTATTGGGGATTTGCATAATTAATGCCGAATTATTCAGACATGAATTTCAAATGACTAACATTCTCCTAAATATTAAAAAGCATAATTATTAAATCAAAACATAGTGATTGAATGTACTAATCTTTCCCAAACACATATGCATTGATTACAAGATTATTTAGCACACTCTTCCATATCTTTAATTAAAATACCAAATCAAAGAAATATAATTCTCTTAAGTGTTTAAATACTTTAAAAAGCCAATAAAACCAACATATGTGCAGAATTACTGTAAGTATAGTATAAAACTAAATGCATACATAAGCCAAAAGTAACTAGTATAATGAATTTAATCGCTTTTATATTATTTGTTGTATTTAAACCTTCTATAGGCTGCAATTTTTCCATTTTTATATTTAGTAATTCATTAAGAATCTAATTTTTATACTATCTCATCACTTCACTTATCATATAGTACCAAAAAGAAAAAAGAAACCTCTCATAAAGTATAGAAAATAAACTCACCATTTAAAAGACAAATATTATCATATTGGTTATGGAAAAAAAAAAAATCCAGTTATACACTGTTGGAAGAAACACACCCAAAATATAAGGACTCACATATGTTCAAAGTAAAGGGATGAGAGAAAAATCCACTAGACAATTATTAATTTTAAAAAGTTGGTGTAGCTATGTTAATACCAAACCAAATAAACATTAAGAAAAAAATATTAGTAGTCGTAACAAGGATTACTACATAATAATAAAAGGAATAATTCTTTTAGGAAGACATATAAATTCTGAATTTCTTTGCACCTAAGGCATAGCCTAAAATTATATAAAGAAAAAAAGTGCAGAATTTAAAGGAGAAATTGACTAATTTATCATTATCTAGAGAAATTTTGACGCACCTCATTTGGTTATTTGTAGGTCAAGCAGATGAAAATTGGTAACTAAATGGGAAGTTCCAAGTTCTGTGCTGATGGGCAATTCATTCTTGATTGTAATGAATAAGCTTGCCTTTCACAGTTAAGTTTATTTGTTATGTCAATAAAACTTAAATATGCTACTTTCACACATGTTTAGTTTACATAATTTAATATTTTCTTCTGAAAATATACAATTTTTGCGGTAAGTCCCTTGATTTCTCTAGTACCATTTCTTTGGTATCTGCCACAGCACTTCTATGCTAGTCCAGATTCTCCAGAACAGCACACAGGATCTCAAGACATGTGTCATATGTAATTAGACTATTACCTTTAGAATTATTATAAAACAGTAATATGCCATCATTTTTTCTGTTAGTAAATAGACAAAAATGAAAACAAAAGATAACCTCGAAATGTAAAAAGCAAAATTGTCACTTTGAGGACTAAAGTGCATGAGAAAGCTGGACAATGGATAAGGAAGACTGAAAAAGAAATGATGCCTTTGAATTATGATGTTGGCAAAGAATATTGAATATACCATGGACTGCCAGAAGAATCAACAAATCTGTCTTGGAAGAAGTACAGCCAGAAGTCAGAATGCTCGTTAAAAGCGAGGATGGTGAGTCTTTGTCTCACATACATGGAAACTCTGGTGGCGTAGTGGTTAAGAGCTAAGGCTGCTAACCAAAAAGTTGGCAGTTCAAATCCACCAGGAGCTCCTTGGAAACCCTATTGGGCAGTTCTGCTCTGTCCAATAGCGTCGCTATGAGTCGGAATCGATTTGACGGTAACGGTCCACTCCCTGGGGAAGGACATTACTCTTGGTAAAGCAGAGGGTCAGCAAAGAAACAGGAAGACCCTCAATGAGGTGGATTGACACAGTAGCGGCAACAATGGGCTCAAACACGGCAATGATTATGAGGATGGTGGAGGACCGGGCAGTATTTCGTTTTGTTGTACAATATTTTTACACAAATAACTCGAACCTTCTATATTTGTTTGCCAACCTCGCAAATACCCCGTGAGGTATTTCCATAAGCTCCGCTTTGCCATTTTTTTTTACATGTTGTTGTAAAACAAAAAAAATAGCATAGCATGCTTATGAAAACACCTTGAAGGGGGAGGGCATCGTTGGCTAACAAATGTGGAAGGTGCGCATTATTTGCATAAAAATGTACATAGGATTGCTATGAGTTGGAATCGATTCCACGGCACCTAACAACAAGAGTAGCAGGAAACAATATTTAGTACTTGCTTATGATTAATGTAAACATAGACCTGAGATATTAACCTGGGAACACTCAAAAATCTAAAGCTAGAGCTTAGTGTGTTTAAAAAGTAGATAAGCAAAAACATTACATTTCCAATAAGTCTGTAATAACTGGTTAGACAATGTTAAATCATGTCATTAAAAATGGCCCATGAGCATAACGCTATATTTTGTTTAGTATATAATAAAGATTACATTTCTTGTTATTTTTATCAAAAACAAATGAAAACCCTAAATAAAACAGGATGAAAATAACAGTAACACCTAATTTACATTTCTGCCTCACATCATACACATAATAAAATTCAAATGGATTAAGAAGATAAATTGCTATCAAATTGTGTTTAAATTAGACTTTTATCCATAACAACACTTTTGTAATCTTAAAACCTTAAAATGTGTAAGGACCTTCTATGTATGGCACAACATTTAAGGCTCTAAATAACTTAGATTCCTGGCACACAGTTGTTGTTAGGTGCCTTCTAGTCGGTTCCAACTCATAGCAACCCTACGTACAACAGAAAGAAAAGCTGCTTGGTCCTGCATCATCTTCACAATTGTTGCTATGTTTGAGCCTATTGTTGCCGCCATTGTGTTGAGCCATCATATTGAGGGTCTTCCTATTTTTTGCTGACCCTCTACTAAGCATGATCTCCTGCTGCAGGGACTGGTCCCCTACGATAACACGTCCAAAGTACATGAGACAAAGCTTCATCATCCTTGTTTCTAAGGAGCATGCTGGTTTTACTTCTTCCAAGACAAATTGGTTTGTTCTTCTGGCAGACCATGGTATATTCAACATTCTTAGCCAACAACGTAATTCAAAGGCTTCAATTCTTCGGGCTTCCTAATTCATTGCCCAGCTTTCACATGCGTATGAGGTGATTGAAAACACCATGGCATGGGACAGGTGCACCTCACCTTAAGTATACCAAACCAAAAAATCAAACCTGTTGCCATTTAATTGATCTGGAATGGTACCAACCCTATATATCCCGCCTGAACTTAACATCTCAAGAATATATTTGACTCACTGAAAACTAATGACTGAAGACTAGCCGAGTTGTGGGATGACATCAAGGACATTATACATTGTCACATAGTAGGTACTTAATACTCATTTATTGAATGAAAACCTGATTGAATGAATGAGTGAGTTGAATTTAATGTAATAAGGTGCTTATTTGCTGCATGACTTTCTGAATATGTTTTTAAAGGAGGATCCATTACCTTTTCCCTCATAATTGCTCTTCTCTTATTCATGCCTTATACTGCTCTAAAGGAGATCACTAGCAGCTAATTGTTTCTAAAAATCTCTGCACATAATAAAATGGATGAAAAATGTTGTCTAGATATTATTTGGCCATAAGATTAGGCATGAAATTATGGCTGAGCATTATACGGCAGGTGATATTCTCAAGTAATCCTCTGACTATATCAGAAGAGTGTTCTGTATATCCAATCAATACCAGGAAGAATCATTTAAACAATGTTACTGGAAAAAGTTAACTTTCTTGTCAGAATGATTCCAGGGAGACCCTGCAAACCCCACAAAATGGAAAGAACCAGTATATTTATCTGTGGTGACAGCCATTTTGGATACAGTTTTGGTGGTAGCTGTATTTCAAATTCCTCTGAGGAGAAGTCTAACTTAAACTGATTTCATCTATTTGCCTCATAGTGGATTTAAGGCTTTCAGTGGAGTCGTGAATAAAGAGATGCATTTGAGGACTTGATGTAGATTTCACTAGAATCCTCTGAAGATCAGGAATTTGACTTCAAATTTTATTTAAATCCTTAAGCCACTCTAATCAGAATCCAGTGGGTCTTTGTGGTCCCTACTGCCATTCAATTATCTGGTACTCTATTCATCTAGCCATACACACACACACACACACAAGAATGCACTGGATAGGACAAACAACAAAATACTATAAATAATTCATTGCAATAATGAAAACTATCCTTTCCTTGACTTGATTAACAACTTTTTCGAGTTCTAGGTGATCCAGTTTTAATTCACGTAATGCAGACTTTTTAAAAGGTAAAAGGCAATCCTCCAAAATTTTTAAATTATCCTTCTATAGTTTTGTATACTATATAAACTACAAAAATGTGCATATGCATGCAAATGCAAACATAGACACAACCACATGTGTGCACATATACTTATTCATACAAACACACTCCTAAAACTGAGTTATAAATGACTCATTTTATCCTAACTGATCTTATTTTATCATTAAAAGGAAAAAAAATATTGAATCTGAGAAAAAATAGAATTAGGATAAATAGAAGTAGTCTACTTACATTAATTTTTTAAAATAAAATTACATTAAAATAACCTGCAAATTTTCTACAAGATGTTTTTTTAAAATTGTAAATGGGATTTCTTTGTTGGTTTTGTTTTCTTTAAAAAAAAGAAAAACCTAAAATAGTATATCTTTATCTGGAATATATTTTTATAGTTCTTCAATCAATAAGGATAGAATGCAGTTGAAATATCCATCAATTATATAAATATGCTAATATTACTTATTTTTCATTATAAAAGAAAAGATACTGAGATCCCTATACCCTTCTTTTTCATTTCCTTTTTTGCCCTAGTGAAACTGCCATTTAATAATGGTATTAAATATTCCTCAACGGCACTGGGTTTGGTTTGTTTGGTTTATTAAACAGTATAAAAAGAGTTAAAATTTTCCCCACTCTCCCCCAGGGATTAGCCAGAACCTACATTTTAGCAGATTGCAATATCATCAAACTTGACCTTTAATTACAAGAGGGGAGACATCCTTAGGGGAAAATTAAGGATAATAGAAAAAAGAAATGTGTTTGAAATTTGTGAGTGAATACAAAGTTCTTGTTAAACTTAAGCTGTCCATACTGAAAATATGGATCTTTTACAAAAAAGCAAGCAAATATAATTCCAATTTTAGAGTTTAGGAATGTATGCTCTTCTTATTTAGAAGAAGTCATGTTTTGCTTTATTCAGAAGAAGTTATGTTTTGCATGCAAGACCTAGTAATTCTGGAAATTCACAGTGCATAGATGAAAAACTAAAGGGGAAATAAAACAGACACATATATATCCAAGCTATTTTGAAGTTCTTTATAATTAGATATTGAGATAAGATTACTATGATATTGGGAGATTAAGCATAGGACAGGGGAAGATCATACCAGTAGCTGTCGTGAGTGCAAGGACTCATTTTATTATTCTATATAGTTTTCTACTAATTCCTCACCAGCAGCTTCTATAAACCTGGCTCCTCAGGTATATAATCTACCGTCATCTGTTTAACTGTGTCTAGATCACAAGAAATACTACCCTGTCTTTTCCCACAGTTCTTATTTGTAGATGAATTAGAGTATTGTCTTCAGGATGTCTTACCCCACTTACATTAAACGGCAAAACAAGTGCCTAGCCTTAATTTCACATATTTTTCTCCATGTTCAACTTTATAATCAGTCTAAAACAAACTTTGAGCCACTCTTGCTGAGCCATATATCATCTTAGATGAAACACTAGTGAAAAGGAGAGAATTATAGAGATCATAAAAAAGGCAGAAAAGCAAAAGTAAACTGTGAATAAAATTTAGTTTTCCTTTCTCTTGCATACTATTTTGTAACCTTTCGCAACTCTGTATACCCATAATGTGCAGTATATTTACACAGACAAAAGCAATGGATATAGTCTCCATTAATGTTGCTGCTTCAAAGGGTTGTTAAACCTTTCTGTTTTTGGCAGAATAATAAAAATTGTCAGGTATTACAATTGGCTTTCAGGGGCTTTCATTCCCTTTTCAGTTTAATGCCTTTTCTATTTGTTCTTGTACTTCCAGCAAAAGTAGTAACATAGCTATGAACAAGTGTCAGTACAAACAACAAGGGCATATAGATATATCTGCCTAAGGAACAAAATAGTTATTTTCTTTTTCCTGCTATTATCTGCATAGTGGTGAGTGGATTATTCTTCCTTTAGAAATCCAAGACCGAAAGCAAATATATATCTAATGAGTTCTCAAAAAGAATATACAAAAAATGTCTCTAACACCATAGATACTCCAACAGTGTCTATGACCCTCCATCCTAAGTCTGTATTTCAGGGAGACGTGTTTCAGATGAAATACTGCAGTCATTACTGGCTTTCAGAGACCCATAATGTCACTGCACTTTCACGGTGCTGAAAAGACTGACATTTTCTTTCACAATGACACTAGAATTACTGACTAATATCACTGTGAGGCTGTCTGAAACTACACTTCAAAGCTGGTACTTACCTTTTTTTTTTTCCTTTTATATCCTTTTAAGACTGTCTTTACCTCATGAGTCAGTAAATAAAATATATTTTCTCTGAAATATTCATTGGAATACTTCAATACCATTGTCAGGACCTGGGACGTTGAGAGTAATGTAAGAAAACTTGTTGGAAGCTTTTATTTTAGAAGCTTACTAGAAAAAGGTAAAATGCCAGTTTTTCCCCCCAAATACGTAGGAATATACAGTAAATGGAGTATGTATGTATCATCAAGAATTATGTGAAGTGTGGTCCGTGGGAGAAAGATGTGGCAGTCTGATTACATAAAGACTACAGTACTGGAAACCCCATGGGGCAGTTCTACTCTGTCCTATACAGTCGCTATGAATCGAAATCGACTCCATGACAACGGGTATATACATTTAGGAGCCTTGGTGGCACAGTGGTTAAGCACTCAGCTGCTAACTGAAGAGTCAGCAGTTCGAACCCATCAGCAGCTCTGTGGGAGAAAGATGTGGCAATCTGCTTCTGTAACGATTACAGCCTTGGAAAGCCTGTGGGATGGTTCTACTCTGTCCTATAGGGTCACTGTGAGTTGAAATCGACTCGATGGCAGTAGGTTTAGTTTTGGTTTTATATAAGTTTAAAATGATTATAATAAGTATACAAGTCACATCTCATACATGTATATAGTCATTTTATGGCATTCTGGTATTTTCTTTAGGGGAACTTATCAAAGAGATGGAAGTAAATGGATTTAAATTTGAAAACCACAAGTATCTTATATGTGATGTCTTAGTCATCTAGTGCTGCTACAACAGAAATACCAAAAGTGGATGGCTTTAACAAAGAGAAATGTATTTCTTCACAGTAAAGTAAGCTGAAAGTCCAAATTCAGGGCATCAGCTCCAGGGAAAGATTTTCTCTCAGCCGGCTTCTTCTCATCAACGTTCCCCCAGACTAGGAGCTTCTCTGCACAGGGATCCCTGGTCCAAAGGACACACTCTGCTCCTGGCACTGCTTTCTTGGTGGTATGAGGTACGCCTGTCTCTCTGCTCACTTCTCTCTTTTATATCTCAAGAGATTGCCTCAGGACACAAGCCAATCTTGTAGATCGAGTCCTGCCTTACTAACACAACTGTCACCCCTCCTTCCTCATTAACATCATAGAGGCAGGATTTACAACATATAGGAAAATCACACAATACCAGGAATCATGGCCCAGCCACATTGATACACATTTTTGGGGGGACATAATTCAATCCATGATTTGTGATATAAACTCCTGGAGTTCAGGTTGGCTACATGGACGGTCCTTTAATCTAGAAGATTATAGATCTGACATGAAAAATACCGGAAAGAGTTGTTGTTGTTAGGTTTCGTCAAGTTGGTCCAACTCATAGCTACCCTATGTCCTACAGAATGAAACACTGTCCAGTCCTGCACCATCCTCACAATTGTTGTTATGCTTGAGCCCATTGTTGCAACCACTGTGTCAATCCATTTCGTTGAGGGTCTTCCTCTTTTTCACTGACCCTGTAGTTTACCAAGCATGATGTACTTCTCCAGGGACTGAGTTAGTATGATTCAAATATGCTCCATTTCCCCCAGAGTGAAATAACCTAAATATCCTAGCTATGACGGAGGAGAGCATAGACAAGCATTTGCCAGCCGTTTTTGCCCATGATATTCATTCATTTATTTGGCAATTATTTGTCATTTTTCAGATAGGATGACAGGCTATAGGATAAGGTGTTCGCCAAAACCAATAAAATTCCTGTCTCCTCAGAGCTTATATATAATGGAGATAATTAATTTTTTAAATAATCATTAATATAGAAAAAATTATAGATTAGCAAAAAGAGTATCAACTCTGTACATAGAAGTGTTTACTGCATTGATACTATGCAGTAGCCCGCAAGGTTACATTCTGGTAGCTAACACATTTCAGCGTTTTTGCTTTTTTGAATGAACATAAACTGCCATTCATAAATAAGTTTTGCAGCATTGTTGTTTGAACATTAAAATGAAGCTTATAGTGTTTTGAAGCTACTTTACAAAAAGGCCCTTTAGATCTTAATGTCCAGGAAGACTAGGTATGCCAAATTGATGCATATTTGCTGCTTCAGAATATAACTTTATACCAGCAGTCAGAAAACAAAATGAAAATATTTACTAATTTACCAAAGTGTCAGCAAGGCAGATATTTAACCACACCTGCATGGCATATCCGGAAAAGGATAAAAGGTATTAATAGTTTAGCTGTGTCTCTCTCATGGACATTTCTCTTTAACACTTCCTCACCTTATTATGGAGCCCTGGTGGAGAAGAGGCTAAGCATTTGACTGATAATTGAAAGGTCAGCAGTTTGAATCCACCAGCAGCTCCACGGAAGAAATATGTGGCAGTCTGCTTCCATAAAGATTACAACCTTGGAGATCCAATGGGGCAGTTCTACTCCATCCTATAGGGTCACTATGAGTTGGAATCAACTCAGTGGCACACAACAACAACACCACCTTATTATCGGACTGATTTATAAAGGCAAATAACTCCTGGCAGGTAAGTAGTCCCATCACAAAATTTCACCTCTCTCTGCTTTCCATACTTAACGTATTTTTTTTTCCTTCTGTACAGCTTCCATTCTCTGAGTAGAATTTCCTTAGAACTCAACTATCTGCCAGTAAGTAAGAAATTATGTCATGCTAAGGGGAGTTCCTGTATAGCACAAAGGGTTAAGGGCTAGACTACTAACTGAGATGTTGGCAGTTCAACCCTACCCAGAGGAGCTTCAAAAGTAAGGTCTGGCAATCTGTGTCTGAAAAGTCACAGCCTTGAAAATCTATCGAGCAGTTCTACTCTGCACACATGGGGTTGCCCTGGCTCAGAATTGACTTGACAGCAACTAACAAAAATAACAACAAGGGGAGCAGAGAAGCATAATGTATTCACGTACTATTCTACCCTTTATATTTTACCATCCCTTTATTAAAAATTAATTGTATTATTTAGATAAAATAAATGCACATATTTAAAATGCTGAGTTTAATGAGTTTTGGCAATTGTATACAGCTGTGTAATCAACTATTCCCGTTCAATGAGGTTACGTTTATCTTTCCTGGGATCTCCTTAAACTTCTTAAATTTGTAGCCGATGCCCCACATTAATTTTAGAAGGCTCTCAGACTTTTTCTCTTTAAATATCTCTTCAGCCCCATTTTCTCTCTCTTCTCCTTTTTGACAAACCATTTAGATATATGGTAGACTACATCCTATTGTCCCACGGATCTCAGTATCTTTCTGTTTTCACTTTTTCATTCATTGCTTTTCAGTTTAGACATTTTATATTAAGTTCACTGTGTGTTTTTTTTCCACTGTTCGGTTTTTTTTAAGTGTATCAATGAGTATTTACGATGTATTTTTTATTTTAACAAAACGTTATTGTTTTTGTGCCTCTGGTGAGATTACCTGTATCTTCACAAATGTTTGCAGCTTTCAGAAGGCAGTTTAGCAATTTTTTAAATTTTTTTATTGTACTTCAGGTGAAGGCGTACAGAACAAATAGTTTCTCATGAAACAGTAGTACACATATTGTTTTATGACATTGGTTAACAACCACACAACATGTCAACCCTCTAAATTCTCAACCTTTTTTTTTGGTGAAAATACACATAGCCAAAGATACACCATTTCAAAAATTTCTACATGCACAGTTCAGTGACATTGACTACACTCTT
>NW_004443949.1:11835209-11874491 GCF_000243295.1 Trichechus manatus latirostris | reverse complement strand
CTCTCAGGTGTTGCCGTACAGCCTGGCTAGAAGGCGCAGAGGTATACAATGCCAGGTATTCAGGGAACCGAAAGAGAAGGAAGATATAGAGAGAAGAGAAACTGAGTAATGAAGAAAGGCAAAAAGGGAAAAGAGGGAAAAGAAAAGAAAACAGATAAAGAAAAAAAAGAAGAAGAAAAGCCCCCCAAAAAACAGAAAATAAAACCCACGCAAAAAAAAATGCTCTCAGGGATCCCTCTGACATCTGTACAAACCGAGGGGGTAGTTTCTTTGCCACATAGCACCATCTGGCCAGAAACGGCTCCCAATTCAAGAAAAGGAAAAGAAAAGAAACAAACAATTGAAAACAAACAAACTAACAAAAGCCCCGGGATCCCACCAGCGTAGCAGCCCAGACCGGGAAGCAGCTCCACACTCGAATGGAGCTCCACAGCCCCTCAGAAAGAAGCAAAGATGGTTCATGGAGCCAGGTATTTGAGCGAAAGGAGGGGTAGTTGGTGAGAGGTAAGGAGGAAATCAAAAGAAGCAGAAAAAAAAGCAATACCAGCAGCCAACAAATGGCACTCAGAGAGCCAGCTAGTGCGGGCTGGTGGAATCCAAGACGCTGGTGTTTCTCGGAGAAGAGATTGTGTCCACAGAAAGCAGAGGAGGCCGAGTGTCAGTGAAAAAGGGTAGGGAGTGAGAAAGCGTATATCACAAATTACCAGAGCTCTGCAGCCCCTCAGGAAGAAGCAAAGATGGCGCATGGAGCCAGGTATTTGAGCGAAAGGAGGGGAAGGTGGTGAGAGGTAAGGAAGAAATCAAAAGAAGCGGAAAAAAGCAACACCAGCAGCCAACAAATGGCACTCAGAGAGCCGGCCTGTTCGGGTGTGTGGAATCTAAGCAGCCGGTGTTTCCCAGACAAGAGATTGTGGCCATGGGAAGCAGAGGAGGCAGAGTGGGGGTGAAGAAGGGTGGGGGGTGGGAAAGCGTATATTGCAAATTACTGGTTGTTTTGCCTCCTGCTGGAAGCTCCGTGAAGCTGCTTTCTCATACCCACTGTTTGCTGGTCTCTGATAGGGGTCCAAGATGGCGGATCTGCACTGCATTAGCTGGTAGACGACCTCTGCATGAATCTCTCCTCTCTCCATTCTCTGTCAGTTTTCTCACTCCATTTGGTGCTTGGCTGAGTTCTTTATCTCTTCATTTGATATTTTAGGGTTTCAGAATTGTTGTTTTCTCTGTTTGGCTTAGTTTTTCTGATCTTTGCTGTGGAGGGACGGCGTTGTGCTTCTGCCTAGAGTGCCATTTTGCCAGAACTCCAGTTTAGCATTTTTACTATAATTACTTTAAAGTCCCTTTTTAATAATTTCAGCATCAGGGAAGTCTGTGTCTGCATTATTGACAGTTCCCCTATGATCATATGTCATATTTTCTTACTTCTAGTAGTTGAGCACTTAACCATTTGCACCACCAGGGACTCTTTAAAAGATCTAGAAATTTATATTTTCAACCTCTTGGAAGCCAGCCGCCATAAAAAGAAGAAATATGTAAATACAAGCTTCTATCATCTCTGCTGGAAACTCCCTCTTCTCTATCTATGTTGAAGTTCTCCTCCTCTGGCAGAAATGAGAGGAGTGATTTGTCTCTATTCTCTTATGAAAGACTAATCACTTTGTGTAAATTATTTCCCTTATGTTGCTTTTTATAATAGCTCTCTTATGGTTTCAGAGAAGCTCTGATATAATGGATCTGGCTTGCTGTGTTCACAGCAAGAAAGCAGCAATCTTTTGCAAATTTCTAAAACCTAACATAAACAGAAATAACTCCCTCTCATTTTTTCTTCCTCTTTTATCAAGACTTTGAGTTGTTATTTTTGCTTTTAACTTAAATAAGAATTTAATAGCGAGAGCCTCCATCCAGTTGGCCAAAAAGACCTTACTTCCTTCTTTCATAGATCTGCTGGTCTTCAAGACAACCTAGTCTTAACATTTTAAGAAAAAGAATTTCCATGTGATTTTAGGTAAAGCTGTTCAGTATTGATTCATCATTGCAATCTGGGCATTTATCCCTATGTAACCTTTATTCTACTATTTAAGCAATCTTAATTTGTAGTTAATACTTTGTCCACGTTCTCAAATATGATTATTAGATTTCTCTTAAGCATTTGTTCTTTAGAATAGCTATCTCAATTGATTTACTATTCCATTTATGTGTTCTATGTAAAGTATTATTAATTTTTGTGCATCTCATTTTAAACTGTTATCAAATTCTCCATGGTTATCCTGCTCGGTTCCCAAAAAGAAAGAGAAATAAGAGAAGAGAAAATGAGTGATCAGGTTCTCAAATACCTGATTTTAAGTTTGGCTATTTGTTAGTTTCCTCCTCATACTTTACATTTTTAGTTTAGATAAGTAATAATCATCATGTGCTAAGTGTTTGTCAGTTGTTAAATCTGGACTTCATTAACAATCATAACAGGTAGAAAACAGACCACTTAAGACAGCAATTAAAAAAATATTTTACTGCCTAATTTTCCCCAAGTGCTCAGTTTGGGTCATGATATTCTCTTATCTAAAATTGCCAAAGTGACCAAAAAATTTCTTTTATGTACTTTACGAAAAGTGTTAGATTCATTTTAATCATTGTCATTCACACATTTATATTATCATAATGACACTACATTTAGAAAGGCACTTGCTACTGATTGGCATCAGTTTGGAAAATTGTACACATACTTTTTTTTTTCCCTTGACATGGCTTAAATAACAGTTTTCTTCTCTGCCATATGCTGAGGAGGAGCCTTTAAAGTACTGAATATTCATGTTTTTGATCCATTGCAATCATTCCCTTGTGCCTTCTCTGTTTTGCAAGAACAAAACAAAAAATAGTTATCTATGTATCAGCAGTACTGGGGCTTTTAAAAATAAACTTTATAAATGGAGTACTTGGGAACATTTTGTGTTTGCCAAAGATACTCTACTTAAAATAAGCAATCTTGGTAATGCCTTAGACTTTGTCAAATACCTAGCAAAAGGAAAGGTGGTGATTTTTATAGTTATAGACAGATAACAGTATCAATACTGAGGTATAATGCTTGGGGAAATAATTTCTGCTTGTAAAACTATTAAAATGCAGAACATTATATACTATGGCCAAGTACTATGTCATTGCAGTTCTGAAAAACAGTGACAGTCAATATGTAAACCAATGTAATTTAGATTACATCTTTCTTTCCTTCAATTAGTATCCATGTTCATTTGCTCTTAAATTATATCTTTTGTTTCTTTTAGTGTGCGTCATAAGCTGAAATTTGTAATAACTTTAAAAAATTTCTTCAATCATCTTAGCAAATTTTATTTAATAAGTGTCAAACTTCACAAATTAAAATATTATTACTAAATATAATAAATATTTTCATTGTGTAAGTAATGAATGTTGCTATAACTATAATAAATACTTATAAGTATAATAAATACTTACCTGTGTATACTACATTAAAAAAAAACAAGCCAAACTTGTTGCCGTCGAGTCGATTCTGACTCATAGTGACCCTATAGGACAGAATAGAGGTGCCCCATAGGGTTTCCAAGGAGCACCTGGTAGATTCAAACTGTGGACCTTTTGGTTAGCAGCCATGTCTCTTAACCACTATGCCACCAGGGTTTCCATATACCACATAGCATATTATCTATTTAGACACAGCAATGATTTTTCTATTTTCCTTCCAATTTGTAATTTTCCTCTTGATTATAGTTTTACTGAATTTCTGAAAATTCGAATTTCCCCTCATTTGTCTTAGTCAACTTATTCTGATAGAAAATGAGTTATATGTACATAGTAACTTAGCAAGTTTTGATATTTTATAATGTTGAATATTCTTATTCATGCATGTGAGATATCTAGGCTATTGTCTAAGAGTTCTTTTACATTCTTCTTTTTTTATTGACTCTAAATTTTTAGATTGATAAAGATTCTTATATTTTTGCAAACTTATACATGTAATAAGTTTACTTTGGAATCTGTTAGTCACTATTTTTATGTTAGAAAACTATTATTTGTTGTATTTCATTGTGTTATGAGAGATTATTAAATTCTATGTATTAATCATTTCATATTGGATTTTATGATTTTTAGAAAGTGTTATAATCTAATAAAAATGTCAATTTTCCCTTCTTCTTTGCAATATTATTCTTTTCCTTCTTCTTACTGCTTTACCAATTATGTACAGAAAAAAAATAACACTAGTAAGAATGAATATCCTTATAGTTTTGTTCTAATTAAGGAGGGTTTCACCGGGAAGTGTGAATTTAGTAAGTGTGTTATCATGTTAAGGAAAGCCTTAATTATATCCTTGTGTCTAAAAAATTGAAATAGTCTTTAGATTTGCCGAATGTATCCCTTCTACCATACCCTTACTCCACACAACTTTTATAATGTTACCACTGTGTTGTGTTTCTAAAACACCAGTATGATCCCAAATATTCTCTATTAAAAAATCCTTTTATTATTTCCCATTTCTTTCGGGCCAATATTCAGACTCTAGCTAGGCACACAAGTCGTTTTTGGCCTGACAAGTGACTCTTCTCACTTTGAGGGGACTACATGCATTACCAGAACTCAGAGTACCTAACAATAATATATTCAAGAAATGCTTTCATAATAAATAAGTCAATGATGGTGATGGTGCTTCTGTATTTCTTGGACCTTAGAAACATATCACAATTTTGACTATTGCCTGATAACAACTTCAAGCACAAGAAGATGTAAGTTTATTGCTAAACATTGCCTGACAAGTTTAAAAATTTTAAAATGATTCCTTTTGCTGACAGTTTCTCATGTGATAGCAAACAATTCTATATAAAGTATTATTTTCCATAGTAATTTCCCTGAAATAAATTATTTCACCTATGCAAGGTTTTAGAAAAAAAAATGATATTACTATCAAATAATGTAAAGTTATTGTGCCTATAATTTAAGCCATTTGAATTTAGGCAATTACACATGTAAACTTTTGCATAATTCCTCTATTTCCATAGAAGGTTGATTTTTGGAAAGTGAATTTTGTGTTCTTAGATAATGCTTTTTTTTTTTCCTGATGCTTGTAGGCAATCCAAAAAAAAAGACGTTATGAGAATTGAAGAGAATTAACCTAGGTTTGCAAATAATGTAAATAAATTTAAGTTAGCAAATAGTACTGTTAGTGGAATATGATTCAACAAGAAAATGGAAGCAATAATGTGAGTTCAGGAAGTTATTTCACTTCAAAATAAATATCTCCAAATCAAGTGCTATTAGATTTAGTCCTTTAGCAACTTTTTTTCTAGTTTTATTTCTCTGAGTAGACTCTTGGAGCCCTGGGGTGTAGTGGTTAAGAGCTTTGCTGCTAACCAAAATGTCGGCAATTCAAATCTACCAGCTGCTCTTTGCAAACCCTATGGGGCAGTTTTACTTTGTCCTATAGGGTCACTATGAGTCAGAATCATTTCGAAACAGGTTAGGTTTTTTGTTTTAAGTAGACTCTTAACCTTTGCTATAACTCTAGGAATGGAAAATTAACTGAAAATTGCTCAACGATTACTTTTTAAGGAGAGCTGAAAAATTATGTATATGACCCATGTGCATATTTTTTGTATATTCAGCTAGTATAATAAATAGAATATGAAAGTATTTACTTGACAAAGACTAATAATGGTCTTGAGTTACTGACATCAGGAATCCCATAATGTAAATGGCAAGCTGCTGATATTTGGTTTCACCAGTAGTTGAAGATGGAGCTAAGGAACCTTGTGGACTTCAACAGTGAATATCCTGTATCTTCCATAACCAATCAGTAGGTCTATATTCTTATGCAAAAGGTAGTTTCTGTACTTTTTTTCATTAAATTTAGATTCTGTCTTGATTCTGGGAACTAATTATCACAAATCTTAATCCAGTAGATCTTTTAGCCCTTTATTATGATGTCATTTATGTTTATTTTTTATCTCAATAATATTGTTTTTTGTCCTTTTTCTCTCTTTTCCATAATATTAATTGAGTAAAAATGGATGAAAGTAAAATCACTGAGTGTTAAAAAGAAGAAAAAAAGATACCAGAGCTGAAAGATACAAGGACATATAGCTATACAATTAATTATTCAGTTGTGATGCTGATCTCCTCACTATGAAAGGACAGTGTTTTCTTTTGGTTTAATTGGTAGACTTGATAACCTGATTATACTTTTGCTACAAAACACATTGACAGAAAAATGTTAAAATATAATAATATTTTTTATTGAAAAAAAGGTAAAGAAAATCCCAGAGTCTAAACAACAAGAGGACTCCCAACATCATGTTAGTGAGTATAAGAACTAACTTCTGCTGCTGCAGCTCTGCATGAAGAAAGCAGTTTGCTTTTCTAGGGACTATAAAGATAAAATTTTAACACCCATGTAATGTCAAGGGATGAATCTCTGGCTTTATGCAAGTCCTGAAGTTGGAAAAGACACCTCTGATAAAGCCAGCACTCTCTTTGAGCTGGGTATAAAAATAAGGAAAGTAGTGAAAGATTAGACTAGGAGAAAAAAAGAAAATCATAACATTAAAGAAAGATGAAAAACCAGAGTTTACATTTTATCTGGGAGGGGTGAAAAGGAAAGGAAACATGAACTGCCCTAAGAGACTGTTTTTCTGTTCTCTCCTTAAATTAATCATGCCTTTTTGTTTAATAGAAACCCCATCTTTTCAGTTGTTCAGATAAAATAAAAATATAGTCATCATTAACTGCTCTCACTCAAATTCCAAAACCAATACCTCAGCAAATAATGATAATTTACTTTTAAAAGATATCCAGAATCTGACCCCTTTTTATCATCTCTACCTCTAACACCCAGGGTCAGCTACCATCATCTGTCACCAGTAGGTAGCCTCCATGCTTCTGCTCTCTTTCCCTACTCTTTCTCCTCAACACGATAGTCAAAATCTCATTCCTCTGCTCAGAATACTCTAATAGATTTCCATCTCTATTAGAATAAAAGGAAAAGTCTTTACAATGGCCAACAGGACCTTACATGGTTTGGTTTTCTGTTATTTTCTCTAGACTTTCCATTCCCTCCCTCTCATTCAATTCTCTTCCACGACAGTATATTCCTGGCTCTTCCTCTAAAATACCGGTGATTCAAGCTCAGGGGAATTGCAGCTGTTGATACCCTAGCCTAAGAACACTCTTCCTTTAGATATCCACTTGGCTTGCCCTTTAATTATGTAATTATTTAAAATGTGATCTTCCTGACAACATAGCTAAAACCTACGTATCCCAGCTCCAGCACATAGTATTCCCATATCTTTCTCATCTATTTTCTCCATTGTGTTATTTTATAATGAGATACCTAATTTATTTAATTATTTTGTTAGCAAACCCTCCTCCCAAGTATATGTGTCCCTTGGAATGGAATAAAGAGATCCCTTAAATGTAAGAAATTTAAACTTTTAGGATAGCTTTATGTTAAATTCGTATTCCCTTAAACAAGAGTTCAATGTATATTAGAAAAACTAGTTAGATGAACAATCATCATCACTAAACCTGTCACAAAATAGTCAATCTCTAAAATTTAGAAGACAGTTTAAAAACATTTAAATCTACAAAATGCATAACTTTAAGAAATCAGGGAAAATAAATTTTGGGGTTTTGAAATGTTGAAATATTTAATTATAATCGGGAGGAATGCATCTAATAATGTAGGAGGTCAAAAAATAAGTTAATGTTTGACTGATTGAAAAATAAGTAAAATGGAATATGGTTATTGTTAACATGTCAATAATTTCTATTCTTCAATTATGGCATATTTCACAGCATTAAAACATTCTTGGATATAATTTGTTCCATAGCAGCAAAGAAAATACATTTTTTTTTTTTTTTGCAACAGCAATATTCTTATTACAAGAGAATAAGTTTAAACCAGAAGTTTGGAAGTTTACAATTTCAATTCACTGAGTATACCAAAAAAAAGGGAGAGAGAGAACAAAAATAATAATATACATTCCATTTTCTAAAAATTTGTGATAATTGCAACATTTTAATGAAAATAATTTAAGCACAAATTGACAATACATATTGTAATGATTGCTTATTATGGGCCAAACAATTTAAATGTATTCTTTTATTTATTCTTCCAGAAAATATTTTTTTGTATCTATTATTGGAGATATGATGATGACTACGGTCTCTGTTTTAAAAAAATATAATGTAATAGCGAGAAAGATATGCTCAAATATGATGCATACCTATGTATAATTATAACATACATTAACCATATGCTATAAATAAAAATAAATAGGATTCTATTAGAGAATATTACTGAAGAATATAACCTAATATGATGGAACACAGTAACTTCCATGAGAATGTAGCACCAAAGATAAAATCTGTAAGATATTGAACATTTATTACATGCAGTTGGATAGGTAGAGGAAACCAAGTAAATAATACTTGCTAAATAATCTGATGCTTTATTGCTTGCAAGGAACTGAGAGTCATTCAGTATGACTATAAATCAGGAAGTACTTGTGATGCTTAATGTTATGTGTCAATTTGGGTAGGCTATGATTCTGAGTGGTTTGGCAGACACTATATAATCACCTCCTGTCTTAATTACATGGTGTTGCTGTAACAGAAATACTACATGGGTATGGGTGGTTTTAGCAAACATAAATTTATTCTCTCACAGTTTAGGATGCCAGAAACCCAAATTCAGAGCTCCAGCTCTAGAGGAAAGCTTTCTTTCTCTGTCAGCTCTAGGGGCTTGGCATTCCTTGGAGATCTCCATGTGTCTTGGCATCAATCTTACCTTGGATCTCAGAGGTTCTCAGTGCAAGGACCCTGGATCCAAAGGATGCACTCTCCCCCCAGCTCTTCTTTCTTGGTCGTAGGAGGTTCACTTCCTCTCTGCTTGCTTCTCTCTTTTATATCTCAAAAGAGATTTACTCAAGATACAACCTAATTCTGTACATTGTGTCCTGTCTCTTTAACATAACTGCCTTTAATCCTGCCTCATTAGCATCATAGATGCTAGGATTTACAACATGTAGAATAATTACATCAGATCAAAAAATGGAGGACAACCACACAAAACTGGGAATCATAGCTCAGTCAAGTTGACACATATTTTTGGGGGACACAATTCAATCCATGACCCCTCTCATTTTGCGATCTGATGTGAGCAGCTAATCAGTTGGAAGAGGAGTTTCCTGGGGGATGTGGCCTGCATTCATTGTATAAACAGATGTTCTGACAATGCTATCTCTCTCAATCCTGAGTTCATCTCATGCCATCTGATCTCTGGTTCTTGGGACATGAGAAGCCTTTAGCCTGCTACTTGAACTGCAGATTTTGGGTTTGTCAGCCCCTGCAACCACGTGAGTCAGGAGAAGCCTCCAGCCTTTTACCTGACCCACAGATTTGGGACTTGCCGGCCTCCACAATTGTGTGAGCGGTTTCCTTGAAACAAATCTCTCTGTATGTATATTTATACATACACTTCACTGGTCTTGCTCCTCTAGAGAACTCAGCCTAAGACAGTAACAAATTTAAAAGAATAGACATCTACCAAGAATACTGTCAGGCCACAATGGAATTAAAGTAGAAATAAATAACAGAAAGATAACTGGAAAATACCAAAACATTTGGAAATTAAACAACACACTTCTTAAAACACATCATCCAAAGAAGTCTCAAGAAAAATTAAATTATATCTTGAACTAAATGAAAATATAAATACAATTTATCAAAATTTATACAAATCAGTGAAATTAGCATTTAGAGAAAAAAATATAGCATTGAATGCAAATATTAAAGAAGAAAGATCTAAAATCAATAATCTAAGTTTCCACCTTAAGAAACCAGAAAAAGAGGAGCAAATTAAATCTGAAATAAACAGAAAAAATTTTCCATTCACCGACAAAAAGTAATATGGATATTAATATTCCAGATTTAAATTTAGTCAAGTTAAGTAGAGAAATCATGAATTCATATTGAATTTGGAGGTAACTCTTTAATATTCAAATATATGAGCTGTTTGATACATAAACCTAAAAAGAATAGAAAAACACAATTTTGTGTCTTTGGCATGGAGATGGTAAATAAAACCAAGGTTGAGAATGATATTGTCTTGAAAGAGACCTAAATGAGGAGAAGAAAGATACGACATAACCCTGAAGTGCTTCAGTATTTAACAGTCATTAACAACCTTAGATGAGGATGGTTCTCCAAGAGATCCTGGGAAAGTTCAAATAAAAGAAAAGCCCAACAATTGATATTTAGGGGAAGCTGAAGTTAGTAAATATTTTTAAGAAAGAGGAAATTATCTAGTGGAATTTCAAGCAAGAAAAAGACCGAAAATGAAAACTGTCCACTGGATTTTGGATGGTGGAGATTTCTTGGTGTTGTTTTGCTGAACTGATGAACATAGAATTTAGACTGGAATGAGCAGAAGAGTAGGAAATGAGAAATAGGGAAGGACTAAAGTGCACACCTCCAACTCCACACCTATGATATTCATACTTTATATGTGAAGAAATCAAATGCCTCCCCAATGGCAAATGGAAGTGTTACCATCAGATTCAAGGCTTTTGCCCTTTGCACTACAGGATGAAATAAAACTTCTACATAATCCCCCCACACCAAAAAAAAACTTCCAAATCAGAGACTTTACCTACTATTTTACAAAAATATCTTGATAATTCCTGTCTCTGGGATGAATATAAAGACCTAGCCAGTATGTATATATGTGCATGTATTTACATGTGTATCTGTGTGTGTGTAGGAAATGTTTACAAATATCAAATAATAAAAATAAATAACTTCTGTGTACATTTGGGGTGCCAGAATTGCATGCAGTAGATTGGACTGTGGTCCTAAACTCTTTACTCTTTCCTGCAGAGTAACTTTGCGGTGCCCTCCCTCTCTGGACAAAGTGCAACTGAGGGCAAAGACGATGTCTTGATCATGTGACTTGTACTCATCAACAACGTCTGCATAGTACAATGGTAGTGTGGCAAGTCATACTGGACAGGAGAGAGATATACCTTAATATTTATTTCCTTCTACTCTCCCTTCATTCTACCTCACTTTATTTAATTTCAACCAGTACTGAACTTCCTCTCCAAGTCATGTAACTGCACTACACTTGCTCCTGGGAAGGAAAGATATTCTTACCCTTGAGGAACTTACTATAGACGGTGGGAAGAGGATGATAATTGCTGAGAGGAAAAAGAGAGTTTCTAACTAAAATGCATCACATTGCAAGTATGAAATAGAGATCTATTTGAAATATGAGACAACCAAGTAAAAGAAATCCATTACCTTCATTTTGAGCAATCCGGAAAAACCTCAGAGGTAGTGACATTTTAGGAGAGTCCCATCATTGTCTTCCCCAAGTATATAATTATAATTTCAATAACATTAGTATTAAGAAATGCTTATAGAATTGATTTATTTTATTCATTCTTTAAATAATTATTCATTTTAAATGCGTTTTCTAGACCAGATACTAATATTCAACCTACAACAATAAAATAGAAAAGGGAAAACCACACTATTTAAATTTTCATTTGGCCCGTTGTCCCAGTCTCATTTGTTCTCTCATCGTGTAGGACTGTCTGAAATATTTTCATGGTTGTTAATTCTATTATCCTTGAAGGTAACTTTAGAGTATGAAGGATAAATTAATTGCTTGTAATGTTTACAAGGATGACAGCAAAGTATTCAGCTTATGTCACTAATAGTTCTTTAGATTTGTTAGCTACTTAAAAAAAAAAAAAGTTTTTCAATATAGAAGAGTGTCATAATTAAGTGGCAGTTTATTCTCTATAAGCTGCAAAGACTAAGCAGAGATTAATAACCGATATTTACCGGCATATTACTGAATGAAAATTGCAAGGCACATGCAGATAGGAGAATTTCCTAAAGAAATTAAATGATTTGTCAGTTTAACTGATTACATACTTCATCAGTTTAAGTTTTATCCGTTCACAGATCATGCTGAAAAGTCTACCTGATCCCTTTTAGCAATATGTTAATTCTACTCTTTCCTCTTTGAAGGGCAGAAGTCGCCACCCAGTGAATTATTGCGAGGCAGGTAGCAGGTTCTGATTTCGCAAAGCATGTCATAAAGACACAGTCTGCTTAAGCCAAGCACATTCATTTGTATTTGGCCTAAGACTGTTGTGTAGTCCTCCATGGCATTTCCATTCAATCACTTTTGAAGGAATTGTGCTCATTTTACATTACATTGTGAGAAAAAGACAGTTATCACTTCTTAGCTTTGATATTTAATCTCTGACAATTCTACATTTATCCTTAATTATTAAATATCTTACAAGTATATTTTCAGTAGGTTAAAGAGTTTTACTCTTTTTTTTTCACCCTTGCTGTATTATATTTTCCCAGACTATATGGCCTTGAAAATATAAATCTGAATGTTATAAAATGAGTTGACCTTTGGAATAGGATTAGTTTTTTAAAGTTAGAAAAAAATCCTCTTTTTCTTTCCTTAATCTCCAAAATATTCAATCCAGTGTCAAATTCTGTTTGCTCTACTGCTAAAGTATATCCTAAACCCATCCTCACCATCCCATAGCTAAGCCCACCACCATAGTCCAAATTTCCTAAATTACTCTTATAGCTTTCAACTGGCTTCCTTAATTCTATTTCTGAGTTCCTAAAAATTCATTCTCCAAAGCAGCAACCAAAGTGATCTTTCATAAAAATTTACATTATCATAACCCTACTCTGCACAAAATTTCCCAATGGCTTCCCATTACAGTTAGAATAAATACCAACATTCTTTTCATGGCTTACAAGACCATCGGGCTTCCTCCCCGCCTTATGTTATATTATACAGCTTTCCTTCTTCTCCTCTCTACCCTAGCCATAGTAGCTTCTCCCTCATCCTTGAATATTTCAAGTTTATTTCTGTTTCAGGGACTTTGATTTAAAATATTTTTCTGCTGTATATGTGTGTTGCTGTCTTATACTAATTATTCAGGTATCAGCGTAAACTTCTTTAAGGGGATGTCCCCTGGCATCTCTGATTATAACAACTGACCTCACCTCTCCATTGAATTTCTTAATTAATTGTCTTCATAACATTTACCACAATTGTTTTTATATTATTTGCTGATTTTTTAAAAATTATCTCTCCTCTAAAAAGCAAGAACATTTTACTGCATTCTAAAGTGTTGAAATTCCAGTGAATATGACAATTTGTGGTATATACAAGACAGACAGTAATTTTAAAAGTCAACTTATGGGATCAAGACTATATTGAATAATATAACACAAAGAGTAATGTACATTGATTTCTACAGCATCTGTGAAAGTTGAAGTTTAGATCCCTAATATGTTAGGCAGAATTCTAAGACTCGCAGTGGCCCACACCTTTGTATAATCCCATCCCCTTGAGTGCAAGCAGGACCTGTGAATACAATACAATATGACCCCAACAATTAGGTTATGATATATGGCAAAGATAAAGGTATTTTTTTAAATATGTAAATAAGAACTCTAACTAATAGACTTTTAGTTAATTAAAAAGTTATCCTGGGTGGGCCTGACCTAATCAGATGAGCTCTTAAGAGACTGGAAGCAGCAGGCGAAGTTCTCCTGTTGACCTTGGAGAAGCGAAGTGCCATGCTGTAGAGAGGGCTATGTGACAGAGAAAAATAGGCAACCTCTAGGATCTGAAGGCCTAAGTCCTACACCTGCAAGGAGCTGAATTCTGCCAATAACCAGTGAACCTGGGAGAAGACACAAGCCTCAGATGACATCACAGTCCCGGAGGAAACCTTGAATACAGACTTGTGTGACTGACAGCCCATTTAAGCCTTGCCAAGTTTCTGAACCCACAGAAACTGAGATAATAAATGTAAGCTTCTAATAATAAATGTTACAATAAATGTTAAGTTTCTAAGTGTGTCTCAATTTGTTCCTCAGCAATAATAATAATAATACAACTTATGATAAATTAAAAAGATGAGCTATACTTATTAAAAGCCAAAGGAACTTATACAAGGTAACAAGGATGGTTTCATATAAAGAAGTTTTATTCCCTATGGCATTTTAATGAATCATTGTGAATATATGAGAATATAGAATATTCACTTGAAATAATGAAAAGCCATACCTTTTATTGAGAGATATTTGAGATGAATAAAAATCTGGCAGTGTTGTAGAACAATTTTTTTTACATTATATTGTTTTTCTATTAGATTATTAAATTAAAGCCATTTAATTTTAAAGTGTTACTTCTGTAACATGTTATTCAATTTAATCACTTTTCTGGACAATGAGGACCGAAGATACTAAATGTCAGTTATATTCCTTAGAATTTTTACTTAACTTTTAATTTTGTCATTTTTCAGAATTTGTAGAGCAGAAAACTTTTATAGCCTTAGAAAGCTTGAGAAATAACCTAATTAAAGCTTTTCCAAACATGCCTTATAATTTTACAACCTAGCTTCTATTTCAGGAAAGTTTAAAAGTTCATTTTTCCTATCAGCTATAACCCAGATAATAAGACCATTATACTTATACACAAAATATGCCATCACCAATAGAGAAGAGACATTCAATTTTTCTGTCTTTGTTAAAGCAATGTTCTCCTGAAACAGGGAAGTAAAGGTAAAATAGTGTTAATTTTGTGTTTTGGGTCTTTTAGAATCTTACATTTCTTCCCTTGAAGTTTGTTTGTTTGTTTGTTTTTTTAGAATGAGGCTGTACTAACTTTTATCTAGTAGAATCAATGAATAGGTTAGTACTTCTGTTATATAAGTCAGCGAAAAACAGCCTCTGTGTATTGGCCCCAAGTTATTTACTTTATAGCAAGCCGAGGCTCCGGAGTCCAAAAGAGACTGCAGGTGCCAAACTCAAATTTGTACGTGTCCAATTACTTTAAATATAGCACAAATAAGCTGATTTTTAGCCACTTAGAGTCTATCTGCTTTATATACTCCACGGAACTTCATCCAACATCTGCTAGCCATAGAGAAGATAAAACCCGGCAGTTATTAGGACCCTAAAGTGCTGCTCCCTTCTCCCTCTTCTCTCCCTGGTTTTTGTTTTATTTTGTTTTTCATGATATCCTCCCTTTCTGCTCCTTTTCCATCTCACCTTACAGCTCTCAGGTCTTACCTCTGGAAGCCCTCTTGCTGTGGAGGACCATCCCCTGCATGGCGCTGTCAATGCGTGTTGTTGTTAGGTGCCGTCTAGTCAATTCCAGCTCATAGCGACCCTAGGACATAGGGTTTCCTAGGCTGTAATCTTCATAGGAGCAGATCACCAGGTCTTTTTTCCCCTAGGAGGGGCTCATGGGTTTGAACCTCTGACCTTTCTGTTAGCAGCTGAGTGCTTAATCATTGGGCCACCAGGGCTCCTTGGTCAACGCTTAAGCCCGAATAAATATCTTGTTGTGCAACACTATTATCTCATGATAATAATCTTTACTTGATCAGCCCCAAATTTCCTCAGACTCACCTCTACTACACAATGTATTTTTCAGTTGAAAGTGAATTAGAGAATAGAAAAAAAAGTCTGAAGCAAGAGGAAAAGTAAGATCTCCATCATATTATGTAGATCATTTAACTTAATCTTTGTCTTGAATTTTTCAGAATTTCTGCTTTGAAATGACTCTGGAAAATTCTGAAGATTTTGCGACAATAGATTCAACAGACAAATTAGACAAACTAGACAACTAAAAAAAAAAAAACTTTGCCATCGAGTAGACTCAACTCATGGTAACCCCATGTGTTACAGAGTAGAATGCTCCATAGGGTTTTTTTTGGCTGTAATCTTCATGGAAGCAGATCACCAGGCCTTTCTTCTGTGGAGCTGCTGAGTGCATTCAAACCACCAACCTTTAAGTTAGCAGCCCATTGCAAACTGCTTGCACCACCCAGATTCCTGACTAGACAATTAAAAAAAAACAAAAACAAAAACTCATTGCCGTCAAGTCAATTTCAACTCATAGGGACCCTATAGGACAGAGCAGAACTGCTCCATAGGAGCAGCAGCCGCTGGTGGATTCAAACCGCCAACCTTCTGGTTAGCAGCCGAATACTTTACCACGGCACCACCAGAGCTCCAAATAGACAATAGAGTTCTGTAAATCTATTTTGATACTTAGTTTTTAAGAATTCAATTTCCAATTAAATTACACAAAAATTATGGACTGTGATTAAAAACAGGTTTTATTTTAACAGTGTTTGATGCTACACAATAATTCTCTGATACCATCCTTCTTCACCTAAGAATGAGGCATTTGACGTGTCTGTCAGAGTATCAAAGGTACATCTGTAACCAGCCCACTTGACTGAGATATATAAAATATAATTGCCACCTACTTAAGAGTATACTAGGGCTTATACTACAAATCTTACATTCACAATTTGGAAAACTTTCTAGATAACTGACTGTGATGGTTAAGATCGTGTGTCAACTTGGCTGTGTCATGATTCTCAGTGGTTTGGCGTTATGATGTAGTTTGGCAGTTATATGATGATGTGATCACTTCCATGATGAGATTTGATGTAATGTGATCACCTCCATGTCAGGATCTGCTGTGAGTAGCCAATCAATTGAAAGAGAATTTTCTTGGAGGCGTGGCCTGTATTGAATATGTAAGTGGACTTTCTGGCAAGACTTGTGGGCTTTTGCATGCTTTGGATCCTGCAGCTGGCTCCTGTCTGACCTCTAGTACTTGGGACTCAAGCTAGCAGTTTACCTGTTGTCTTGCCTGCCGATCTTGGGATTCCTGGATGTTCACAGCCTGTGAGCAAGAGCCCTCTGACCTGCCGATCTTGGGTTCACCAGCCTCTGTGGCTACATGAATCAGAAGAAGCCTCTAGCCTGACCCTTGTACTTGGGACTTTCCAGCCTCTAAAATTGCATGACCTATTTCCTTCATATAAATCTCTTACCTCTCTCTCTATATATATTTGTACGCTCTACGCTTTGCTGGTTTTGCTTCTCTAGAGAACCTAGCCTAAAATGCTGACTAAGATGGTGATGATTACAAGAATATTTCCAATGTGTCTCACAATATAATTTTAACTCTTTTATTATATTAGAGTTATTACAAAAAACTTAAGGTTTAGCATTATTTTCCATCACCAAATAACATAGTAAAAATAAAGAAATAAACCTAAGAAAATATTGTTTAGAGTTGCCCATGTTGTTATGTAGAGTAAGTGGCAAAAGTGAGATTCAAACTCATTTTCTGTTAACAATTTCTATTTGAATAATGAGACTGACACCTACTGATCATTACACAAGAACCCAAAGCTCTGGTAGGAAAAGAGTGGAGAAGCACAGGCAATGTATAATTCAAAACATTTGCAAATATAGTGGGGTTGGCAGAAAAGGCTTTGAGATGAGAAAGATAGTTAAAATATTCTGTTTACCAAAATAAGAACAGGGAATGAAGATTCTTCATAAGTGGTACTATTACATTCAAATCTATTAAGAAATAATTGCTCAGGGAGAGAATTAAAAAAGAAAAATGTGACTTTTGCTTGGGATCCTCCATTTCTTTCCTTCCTCATTCCTCTTTAAGTAAAACACATTACTGTAAGCTACAGTGTACATTCATGGCCACTGGATTTATTGGGATTCTCTTTTTGACAGGTAGGAGCCAAGGGATCAGCAGCAGAGACACTTACGTGGATGATCAGGATTTCTTGACTCCCAGAAAAGTGTTTAGTAGTTGAGAAATGTGAAGCTACCCGGGAACCAAGAAATTCCTATAGAAAGGATGGAAGGAAGGAAGGAAGGGAGGTAAGGAGGGAGGGAGGGAGAAAAACAAATCATAGACAGTAGAAACAGACCCACAGGTGACCCATACATTGGAATTATCAAATGTGTATTTTTAGATATTTAAGAAAATCAATGACAAAAGGAAAAATGAAAATTTTGAAACTGAAAATATGATAAATGAGATTGCAAACTAGATAGATGGGCTTACTGGCATACTAGTCTCTTGAGAAAATGATATAAGTTAGCTGAAATATAGGTCAATATATTGTGAATACACAGTGACTCACAAGTGTTAAAAAGCTGGAAAATACAAAAAATAGCATAAGAGTAATACAAGTGAGAACTAAATTAAAATACATTGGATATTAAATAAGATTTAAATGAAAAAGATTAAAATAATTGGATTTCCAGAAAGAAATGAGGGAGAAAAGGCAGAAAATAAATATTTGAAGAGAAAATGGGAGAGAATTTTTGAAATTTATGGAAGTCATAAGGGCACAGATTCAAGAAGTTCTGTGCATTGGTTGCAGTACAATACCTGCAATTTCTATTCTATACATTTTATTCAGAGTTTCTAATGGTTGTAGCATGAGGGAAATATGCTACCAGTCTCTTCATTGTGACTAGAATCGGAAAATTGGTGTACACTTTTTTAAAATATTGCTATTGGCATTGTGTATGGATTGCAGTGTTTCAGGGAAGAGTGAAAGCAGACAGAGCTGGTTCATGTATTTCTTATGCTTTAGATTAATGTTCATACAGTGGATCTTACTGTTAATAAACAGTATTTCCTCCCATTGTTATGAAGCTTCTTTCAATTCTTGCAAGAAAGAGGGACAATATTTTGTCATGTTCTCGAATAAACATCTCTATCCTACAATTTATCCTTATTTATTTTTAGCCTCAGAAAATTGATATTTCAATAACAGGGAGAAGTTACTCCTACTATAAAATATTCCACTTCACCCTTCTATATATTCTGCTAGATTCGTCCTCAATGGAATTTACGTATTTATGTTTTACGTCTATCAGAATGATCTCCTTGTCCATGGTATATTTTATTGTAGTTTAGGTATTACTTATTAACTACCTTCTGTATGATTCAGGAAATATTATTGCTATTTCCATGTATTATATGTATGTGTGTGTGTAGGGTCAGGGGAGGAATCAGTGTGCCTATTATGTCAATGTGGAGAATGAGACCTAGAACAATTAACAACCTATGACGATGCTATTAGTAAGTAGCACAGGCCTCATTTCTAATCCATGTCTCTATGATTCCATTTCCTACATTCATAACCACTAAGATATGACATGTTCCATTCCAAGCGAAATATTTTCCTGAATCCAACCCTGGAAAATACATTCATTAAAATTTTCACTTATAAGAATTTAATTTTTACATTTTCAAAGAAATCTTTCCTTCAAAATCTGTCCTAGACTAAGAAATATTTGTGAAAATATCGGCTAAAATTACTGATAATTTGGTATTTATAATAATGGGACTGAGCACAAAGATCGCACTCATTCACAATATGCCAATTGCCTAATTAAGTACACACAGTCCCAGGGTTGCCAATGTCAGACTCACAGACAATTTTTACTTGCCCTTTAATGTTATGCAAGTTTGTCCTCACTTTGAAACTGTTGAACCAACTCCTACTCACAACAAATTCTTCATCATAATCATCTTCACTTGCTGCATGTGCGGCTTTTAAATCATTGAAAAGGCTTCAAGCCTTTTCTTGCACTAAGGAAACCAAACCCAAACTCATTGCTGTCAAGTCACTTCCGATTCATAGGACAGAGTAAAATCGTCCAATAGGGTTTCCAAGGAGCACCTGGTAGATTTGAACTCCCAGCTTTTTGGTTAGCAGCCGTAAGCTCTTGGCCACTATGCCACCAGGGTTTCCACTAAAGTAAGGCTAAATAAGAACCTTATGTACCTGTTACTAACTTACAAATTTGACTTAAAGGCAAATAAATACAAGAACTGATCTTATTCAAAACCTGGGGACTGCTTGTAGATACTTCTGCTTAAACAACCCTGGGCCAGCACAGCTGGCAAGGATTAAATATGAATTCTGAAAAGCTTGCTTAAGAATCCCACCCTCCTGGTCTCAGTGCCTCCAATGTTAAAAGAAAGGATGTCTGTCCACGTGGTGTAATTCTTCCACTTTCCCAGCCTTGCTACACACTCAGGAGTCAGGTGGGAACTTCACAACTTTAAAGGCTTATAGAAAGGATGCTTACCTCGATCTCCTTTCCTCCCGGTTCTCACAAACTACTGAATACCTCTCTACAACTTTCAGGTTTGTGATCATCCGTATTAATTACACCATAGTTTCTAACTTTGTTTCTACTAATCACCTAAATTGTTTTGAACTCGAAGATTCTCTCTTATGATTTACCCATTGTTATGGATTGAATTGTGTCCGCCCAAAATATACGTTGTAAATCCTAACACCTGTAAACCAAAAGCCCAACCTGTGGCCGTTGAAGTCGATTCTGACTCGTAGTGGCCCTACAGGACAGAGTAGAACGGCCCCACAGGGTTTCCCAGGAGACTGGTGGATTAGAACTGTTGGCACTTTGTTTAGCAGCCAAACTCTTATGATTATAATCCCATGTGGGAATGTGTTTTCTTTGTTATGTTAATGAGGCAGTATTAGTATAGGGCTTGTTTTAAGTAAATTCCTTTTGAGGTGTAAAGAGACGGATTGAGCAAGCAAGGAAATAGCAAGTAAGCAGAGATAGGGGTAAATAGATGCCATGCCACATGAAGATCACCAAGGAGCCAAGAAATAGAAGCTGAGAAGAGACAAGGAGCTTCCCCCAGAGCCCACAGAGAAAGAAAGCCTTCCCCTAGATCCAGTGCCCTGAATTCTAGCCTCCTAAACTGTGAGAAAATAAATTTCCGTTTGTTAAGGCTACCCACTTGTAGTATTCCTGTTACAGAAGCACAAGATAAATAAATCACACACTAATTTCCATCTGGCTAGAAAAATACCTTTTTCTGACCCATCTCATACTCTTAACTAACTGCTGAATTCTATTAATTTACAATAGAAGTTTATTCCTCAAACTTGTCTCTTCATCCTTTTGCTCTGATATAGGGCTTTCTCTGGAAGGCACTCCTGCAGATTGTTCAAATAGAGGATTTGTTTTCCTTCTAACTCTTCTGTCTGTGGTGTAGATATGGGAGAAGTATACTTATTGTTCGTCATTACTGCATTGAAATGAGTTTCCATTTCTTTTCCCTAAAAATGCCCAACTTTGAATCTCTTATCTTCAGATTCTGCCACTCACTAGAGCTCCTTGTTGTAATTATCTGCTGACAACGACATTTCATCCTTTATTCCTGAAGATTTTAATTTTTTAAAATTATTTTTACTCCTTGTCACTGTCTCCAACACTACTCCTTTCTGTAGGTGCTGATGTTTTCAGGATCTGCTAGATGACCCTGATCTCTCATTTCTTTGACTTCCTTTCTTTAATGTTCTTGTCCTCCATCCTACCTCCACCTAGCACACCTGAAAGCTTATCCTTAAAAATAATAATATCATCTCGATAGGCCCAACTTTATACATCTTACTATCCATCATACTCTCTTATCTTTATAGTTCATTCCTCCTGAGACCATGAAAATTCTCATACACCCTTCTCCAGGCTCCACTTTCCATAGTTCCTACCTACCACTTTTCCCTTACCACTCTGATGTACTCGCTCTCTTTATTTCCTAGCTTAAATTTTACAATCATTTGTATGTCTTCAACCTACTTGATTCACTTCATCCCTTGATTATACTCACTTTGCATTATCAAAAACCTAGCTAATTACCTCTCCACCTACATAGTACCTGTTCCTATGAAGCTGAATGAGCCCTGACATCATCCCTGAACTCCAGGCACATATTGATTGGACTAGTTGACATTTATTTTTGGGTATCTAATAGGTATCTCCAAATTCATGTCTAAAGAAAGCCAACTGTATGGTCAACTGTCACTCCCCCATACCTGTTCCTTTTATAGTCTTCACCACCTCAGTTTATAGTAATTCCATACCACATTTACCTTAAGCCAAAACCTTGAAATTATCCTTGAATCCCCATTTGTCTCATGTCCACAACAAATGCACACATATACTATTTTCAGAATATAGCTTGAGTCTCACCACTTCTTGCTCACTTCTATATTATCACCTTGTTCTCTGAAACAGCACTAGCCAATAAAATTTTCTTCAACCATGAAAATGTCATGTATCTGTGCTGTCAATAGAGTAGCCACTACGGACATATCCTATTGAACACCTGAAAAGTGTGAATACCATAGAGAAACTGAATTATAAAAATTTATTTAATTTTAATTAAATTTAAACAGCCAGGTATGGCTAGCAGCTATTGTATTCAGTAAGGCAGCTGGATACCTCTAGGTTGGATAATCTTTAGCCTTTTTTTTTAAATAACTTTGGTGAAGTATATTTTACATCTAATAACATGTGCCTATTTCAAGTGCTCAAATCAATGATTTTTAGTAACTTTACTGTGTGGTGCACCCATCACCACAAATCAGTTTTAGAGGATTTTCTCTTCCTCAGTAATATCCCCATATTTATTTACAGTTAATCTGCCCATTCCCACTCCCAGCCCCTGACAACCACTAATCTACTTTCTGTCTCCATAAATTTGCCTTTTTGGATATTTCATATAAAATGTGTTTCACCTATGAACTTTTTTGCCTAACTTCTTTCATCTCATATGTTTTTTGAGGTTAGTCTATAAGGTTCCTTTCCGTCAGTAGTTCTTTCCTTTTTGTTGTTAAATAAGATTCCATTGTATAAATATTCCATATTTTGTCTATCTATTTAGAATGAAGAATATCATTGCTGATGTCAGACAGATCCTGGCTGAAAACAGAGAATACCAGAAATATGTTTACCTGTGTTTAATTGGCTATGAAAAGGTATTTGACTGTGTGGATCATAACAAATTATGTATAACATTGCGAACAATGCAAATTTTGGAACACTTAATTGTGCTCATGAGAAACCTGTACGTAGATCAAGAGGCAGTCTTTTGAGAACAAGCACCCTGCATGGTTTAAAGTTAGGAAAGATGTGCATCAAGGTTTTATCCTTTCACCATACCTATTCAATCTGTATGCTGAGCAAATAATCTGAGAAGCTAGACTGTATGAAGAAGAATGCAGCATCAGGATTGGAGGAAGACTCATTAACAACCTGTGTTATGCAGATGACACAATCTTGCTTGCTGAAAGTGAAGAGGACTTGAAACTCTTACTGAAGAAGATCAAAGACTACAGCCTTCAGTATGGATTACATCTCAACATAAAGAAAACAAAAATCCTCATAACTGGATCAATAAACAATATCATGATAAATGGAGAAAAAATTGAAGTTGTCAAGGATTTCATTTTACTTGGACCCATAATAACACCCACGGAAGCAGCAGTCAAGAAATCAAAAGATGCATTGCATTGGGCAAATCTGCTGCAAAAGACCTCTTTAAAGTGTTAGCAAGCAAAGATGTCACTTTAAGGACTAAGGTACTTCTGACCCAAGCCATGATGTTTTCCATCACCTTATAGCATATGAAAGCTGGGCAATCAATAAGGAAGACCTAAGAAGATTTGATGCCTTTAAATTATGGTATTGGCTGGAGAAAAATGTAGAATAAAATTCTAACTCACACAAAAAGACCAGACTTACTGGCCTGACAGAGTCCGGAGAAACCCTAAGGGCATGGCCCCCGGAAACCCTTTTAACTCAGTAATGAATCATTCAGCCAAAGATTAGACAGCCCCATAAAACAAAACGAGACTAATGGGGTGCAATAGTCCAGGGACAAGGACTAGAAGGCAGGAGGGGACAGGAAAGCTGGTAATAGGGAACCCAAAGTTGAAAAGGGACAGTGTTGACATGTCGTGGGGTTGTTAACCATTGTCGTAAAACAATATGTGTACTAACTGTTTGATGAGAAAATATTTGTTCTGTAAACCTTCATCTAAAGTACAATAAAAAAAATACAAAAAAAAATATGGTGTTGGTAAAGAATATTGAATATACAATGGACTACCAAAAAAGGAACAAATCTGTCTTGGAAGTAGTACAGCTAGAATTCTCCTTAGAAGCAAGGATGGTGAGACTTTGTATCACATACTTTGGACATGTTATCAGGAGGGAATAGATTCGATGGTAACGGATCAGGAAGGAGCAGTCCCTGGATAAGGATATCATGCCTTGGTAAAGTAGAGAGTCAGCAAAAAAAAGGAAGAGCCTCAATGAAATAAACTGACACAGTGGCTGCAACAATGGGCTCCAGCATAACAATAATCGTGAGGATGAAGCAGGACAAGGCAGTGTTTCATTCTGTTGCACGTAGGGTCGCTGTGAGTCAGTACTGACTTGACGGGCACCTAACAACAACGTTTACCAGTTGTTTCCAGGTTTTGGCTATTTTGAGTAATCCTTCTGTGAACATTCATGCACAAGTCTTTGTATGGATATATCTTTTTATTTCTCTTAGGTATATATCTAGCAGTAGAATTGCTCTTTGAGGAAACAGCCCAACTACTTTCCCAGAATGACTGCAGCATTTTACATTCTGACCAGTAGCGTATGAGAGTTTTGTTTCTCCATAACCTCACTAAAATTTGTTTTCTTCTGTTTTATTTATTACATGGCACCCTGGTGGCACAGTGGTTAAGAGCTCAGGCTGCTAACCGAAAGGTTGACAGTTGGAATCCACCAGTTGCTCCTTGGAAACCCCATGGGGCAGTTCTGCTCTGTCCTATAGGGTCACTATGAGTTGGAGTCGACTCAATGGCAACGGATTTGTTTTTTTTGGTATTTATTATATACCTTCTAGTGAGTATAAAATGGTATTTCATTGTGGTTTTCATGTACACTTCCCTACTGAGTGATGCTGTTGAGCATCTTTTCATGTGTTTGTTAATAATTTGTGTATCTTTTCTGGTGAAATATCTATTCATATCTTTGGCCCATTTTTTTGTGTTGTTAACTTATTATTGAAATATGAGATGTGTGTTTTACAATTTTTTTCTCCAAATCTATTGTTTATGTTTGTTTTCTTTCTTTCTTTTTCTCATTCTTCTTCTCAGTGAGCCTTCCTTGAGCATGATATTTAAGATTGCAAGGACTCTGGCACTTACCATCTCATTTCCCTTTTTAATATTTTTCACCATGTCATATATTGCCATCTAATGCAGTACAAGTTTTACTTACTTAATTTGTTTAACATCTTTCTTTTCCTGTTAGAACATAAACTCCATGACAAAAAGAATTTTTACCTGTTTTGTTTGTTGGTTGGTTGGTTTTTACCGCTCTGTATTTAACACATTATTGGCTCTCAATGAGTACCTGTCAGTTGAATGAAGGAATACTTCAAGATCCATGTATACCCCTGGACTCTCTTTCAGCCCAGAACTAAAACAATTTCCGAGGCCAACTCTTCAGACAGGGATTGGACTGGACTGTGGGACATAAAATGATACTCGTGAAGAGCGTGCCTCTTAGTCAAGTAGATACAAGAGACCAAAGGGCAGCTTCTGTCCAGAGGTGAGATGGGAAGGTAGAGAGAGTTAGGAGCAGGTTGAATGGTCATGGGGAATCAGGGAGAGAAAGGAGGAGTGTGCTGTCACAGAATGTGGTGAGCAATTAGGGTCTCATAACAATGTATGTAAAAAAAAATTTGTATGGGAGACTAACTTGAAATGTAAACTTCATTTAATTACAACAATAAAAAAAAAAAAGAAAAGCAGGCTGAAATACTAAGAAAAATACAGGGTTAAAGTAAAATCAAATTAATGTCTGAAAAAACTCCTTCACACACAACAGAGAGTCCTTGACAGAGCAGGAGAAAAGTGGGGTGCAGAACTCAAATCTAGTAAAAAGACCAGACTTAATGGTTTGATTGAGACTGGAGGGACGCCGGGAAGACATGGCCCCCGGACTCTCTGATAACCGAAAATTAAAACCATTCCCGAGGCCAACTCTTCAAAGATTAGACTGGACTATGGGACATAAAGTGATACTTGTGAAGAGCGTGCTTCTTAGCTCAAGCAGATACATGAGACTAGATGGGCAGCTTCTGTCCGGAGATGAAATGAGAAGGCAGAGAGGGTCAGGAGCTAGATGAATGGACACGGGAAATTCGGGGTGGAAAGGAAGAGTGTGCTGTCACAGTACAGGGAGAGCAACTAGGGTCACATAACAATGTATGTATAAATTTTTGTATGAGAAACTAACTTGAATTGTAAACTTTCACTTAAAGCACAACAATAAAAAAAATTCCTTCCAAAAAAAAAAAAATCCATGTATAGTGAATTTCCTTAGAGTGATTGTTAGTTTCTAACGTTTTATATTTTACAATAATGTTACTCTCAGGGTTTTTTTTGGAGATGGTCGGTACATATTACCTTCTAAAACACTAATTATTAAGTATTATAGCTAATACTTATTTAATCTCAAATTGTTTTAATAAATATGGTGAATTCATAGATATCTAAAATTCAAAGCAATGCATAAGGACAAATTATTATCTGTAAAGCAATTCCAGTCCAAGCAGTGTTATTAAGCTTTTGCTTTTTAAATTGTCTTTTTACATACAGATTAAAAAAAAAAAATCAGTATTCTGTAATGTACAATACACCTATGAACTGTTGCCAGGCTTTAGAAAAATTGGTATTATTGTTTTGTTCTTATCTTGCAGTTGATTCTACAACTAAATCAATCTTGAGTTTGTTTTTAGCTTTCTGCCTACTTAGGTTTAGAAGCAATCTATTATGAGCTGTCTGAGGTTCTTTTCTGGGTCTTAAAGGAATCTCATCCTTAATGCTTTTATACAATAGCTATTTAATCTTCTTCATAGAGTGGGCAGAATAACCTTACACTTCACTTTTCTAATAAAATGTTGTTTTGGTTAAGAATTTCAATTAGGAGAAGAACTGGGCTATATCATTCAGGCATACCTGAAGTACACCTAAAGGACAGAGTAGAACTGTCCCATAGGATTTCGAAGGAGGGGCTAGTGGATTCAAACTGCCAACCTTGTGGTTAGCAGCCAAGCTCCCAACCACTGTGCCACAAGGGCTCCTAAAGTATTCAGTTCATGTAAGAATAAATTTTCAATGGTTAGTTTTTATATAATGGATATAATAACCTATATTTTAATATTTTTAACAAAAAATGAGAGAATTTTCCTTCGTCTGTGGAGAATTTAAAAGAAATAAGTGAGACTTTTTATTTATTTTTAATTGAGTCCTCCTTTTTTAATGCTGATAAATTTGAACAGGTCCCTTAGACTTTCTGTGTCTCATTTCTTGCACCTAAAAAATGTGCATGAGAATAATAAGAGCACATATTATTGTAAAAATAAAATGAATAATGTATATGCTCGGTTTACTGTAAATTCTAAAGAACTGAAAAATTATATGCTTTTTATTTATCTATATGTATATCAGACAAAAAAATCCACTGCCATCAAGTCGATTACGACTCACAGCAACCCTATAGGACAGAGTAGAACTTCCCCATAGGGTTTCCAAGGAGTGGCTGGTGGATTTGAACTGCCAGCCTTTTGGTTAGCCGCCAAGCTCTTAACCAAATACATGTACGAATTAAAACAAGTATTTTACTTCATATACATAATGAAAAATGTATATTATGATATTTACTTATGTATATTAATTATGTTAAATTAGTAAAATGTTGAATATCAGATTTTTAATAAATAAATTGGTGAAATTGTCTAAATTTATTATATAACTCTATTTTGTTAATATTCAACTCCTAGAGGACGCTATAAACACTTATTTTAAAATGATGGCATGATATATTAAATACATTCAGGACAAAAATCTTGAATCTATATAAATTTGTAAAAGCCTAATTTAAAGAATTATTTCTTCTTTATTTTATTTTAGTCTATTTATTTGTTTTTAAATTAGAACTACCATATACCTTTCATGTTTCTGACATACCATTTTCACAGGAGGCCTCTGAAAAGCAAAAAGGACCTTTCAGGATTTCAAAATATTAATCAGAATGTGTTTAAGAATAATAAATGAATGCACATTTTTTAACATCACAGCTATAAATGGAAATGTAATGATCATTAAAACTGCTGTATGTTATATTGAGATCTTTCAGTTTTGCAACTGTAGTGTTTGTGACAAAAGAGAGAGACTATTAAGTTACATGATAATAACCAAAATAGTTAAAGGGAAGCAACAATTTATAATAAATTAAGAGATTTGCACTTTTTAGTTTTACAGATTTTGTTTGATCCCCAAATGATTGGTTTTATTAAACTTATATACTTAAATGTCATCATGAAGCCTAAGAGCACTCAGCTACTCACGGTACCATTTTAATCTTTGTCACCAGAATTCCATTCCATCACACATACATGGAGGCATGGTAGAAATGAGTCAGGTTTAAATAATTTAACATTTAATCTCGGATAAAACATTTCCGGACTGCTTTTCTTTATTTTAATGAGTTACAAACGTAAATTCTCTGGGTTGGCATTGTAGATAATAATTTAAGATTTAGTTCTAGAAAACAATATCAAAACCTAATTGTTAAGTAGCTTGAAATATATAAATTTCCTTAAATTGATTTTTCTTCTTTAAATTGTAGTATGTGTCCTAAATGCTTAAAATCACCATATTCATAATAAGTTCAACTGAAAGACCTCACACATTATCAAGTTGAATTAACAGTTTACTTGAATTACTGAAAAAATGATGTTATTTTCAGGCAAATAATACACATTTCAGAATGGGTGTGCAACCTTAATTGTCCTAGGACGTCAGGGTTGTAATTACTTTTAAAGTATTTTCACTAAAATATGGTTGACATACTTATGGCAATAATCAATGAGTCTCACAAATCTGTAGTTTCTTTTTTTCTGTAATTTGTGGACAACATTTATTTGTTAAGTGAAATTTCTCATAATCACTTAAAAGTGGGTAAAAAGTTTTTAATAATATTTCTTCAAAATTGTAAAATTATTAAATTAATTTTATGAAAATTTAAAACTGAATAGTAACGTGAAAGATTTTTACCATGTTAGTTGAAATTATCCAGTAAAATTTAACTTTGAAGTTAAAAAGTGAGTATATTATAACTGATGAGAGCATCTTATTATGTACTTAAATCAAAGGTATTCTGTGAGTTCATTTTACAGAACATAAAATATGATTCTTTTTTCAATAACTTACTGCTTCCCTAAAAGAAATTCCTTTTGTAAAATTAAATTAAAATCATATGGTTTTTACTCAGTTCTGTATCACTCAGTTAAAGCTGTTAGCCAAGATTTCTTGAACAGTGAATACGCATAGTAATATACATTCACTGTGATATGAAAATATTTTCATAATTCTCTCTCTCATGAATGTTTAAGTCTACTTCTGTAACACACATAGTTGATGTTTTTCAAAAGCATTTATGTCGGAAAATATTTCAAGTACATTTAAATAGCTACCAATTTAATATGTCTAGTCTATATAGCAAAAAAGTTGCTATATAAATTCCTATAAATTACACCATTAATGATTCACTCAATTCAGTGCTATCATTTATCAAAAAAAGGCATTTGCTTAATATATTAAATAAAAGAAAAACACTTCACTATGATAACATCATAAAAATGTTTATTAGGAAAACTATTTTAAAAATCAGTTAAGACTATGTCTTAGTGATAGCGAATTTCTAAAAATATAGAATTATATATTCATAAGACTATTTTGAAAGTAGAAACAGGCTTCTTATTTGTAGAAAGACAACCACATTTCTAAAACTGAGATTTCTAGTGAAAATAATTTGAGATCTTCTTTAGAGGGCAGCACCTAACCAGGAAAGAGGATTTTCCGGCTTGAGGAGTATCTATAAGTTGAAAGTTGATTGTCAAAGAAGGTATCACTTGTCTCAATTTTAATATCTAATGGGGCTAAATAACAGCATCTGATATTAACCTACAGATGTAATCTAGTTGAAAAATTAGCTTTATTGAACATCACCAACTGTTAAAAGCATATACATATTGTCAGTTAATATTGAAGTAATGTAGACCATCTCTTCTTTACTCCAAACATGATTGCACAAAACAACAGTAATCCATGCTTTAACAACTATATTTTATGAAAGAGAAGAAGAATGTAATTCTAATACTTAATTTTAATCATAGTATAAATGTAAAAATGATACAACTAGAAAAGTAAAATTAATATAACTATGTCTATATTTTTTACAGTCAAAAGAGAATAGAATTTTAAAAGGGGGATCTGAGAGTATTTTATTCCATTTGCTTGCATTAATTTTTTTAACTGAATGTTAATTTAACCTGACATAGTGAAATATTTTGAATAATTAGTTTATTAAGTATATTCACATTGATGAAACAATTGTTCCATCATTCCGTAACTTTATTGGAAGAATCCTAACTGCAAACAAACTATTGTATCTGGAAAATTTTGATATAACAATGCTTCTTAGCTTATCTATAGTCAATGACAATTCTTTTATAGAATAAAGCTTTGCAAACTTTTAATGATCAGTTATGATATTTCAAGATTTATATAAATTTGACCCTAATAGTATTAGCAATTAAAATTAGGGATGGAGTGTGCTATTTGCTTCTTTAAACACAAATTATTTACACATGTATTTTTATAAACAATTAAACATCTCTGCAATGAATCATCAAAACTACCATAAAAATTAAACCGTTCCTCCACTTACTCATTCAACAAATACTTATTGAGCATCTGCTTGTGCTAGGCATTTCTAGGAGCTGGGGATCCACTGATGCCCGAGACCACACCAAACAACCTAGGCTTCTATTTTCGTGGAATTTACATTCAGTTACTCTACTTAACAACTTAACTGTTGGGCTTATGTTTGTGTGTGTGTGTGTGTGTATGTGTGTGGTGAAAAACGGGTACAAAGAGGCAGATGGTCTGAAAGATTTTTAACACCATGAAAATAAAAACATTAATGTATTAGAACAATGTGATTCATTATACTCTTATATCCCCGTTGCTCTCGAATAGATTTCAGCACATAGGGATTCCATAGGACAGAGTAGAACTGCATGGTCGCCATGAGTCCGAATTGAGTCTACTGCAATGGGTATTTAAAAAAAAAAAAAAAAAAAACTAACCCGTTGCCGTGGAGTTGATTGTGACTCATAGTGACCCTATAGGACAGAATAAAACTACCCCGTAGAGTTTCCAAGGAGCACCTGGTGAATTTGAACTGCTGACCTTTATGGTTAGCAGTCATAGCACTTATCCACTATGCCACCAGGGATTGTGCAATAGACATGGTCTTTACAAAAGCAGACTGTCATATTTTTGTCCCACGGAGCTGCTAGTGGATTCCAAGCGCCGACCTTTTGGTTAGCAGCGTAGCGCTTAATCACTGCACGACCAGCACTCCTTATAGTCTTCTATAGACTCCTTTAATCCTTAATATTGTGACTAATTTGAGGTGGTTGACAAAACATTTTCTACATCCTATGTCCCATGCTGTTACTCATAAAACCACCAAAACGAATTTTGTCTTTTAAAATGTTGTTTAAAAAGCTCTAAGTATTGTTTGTCCACATGATTTTAATTACGAATCTGATTATACATTTTAATCGGTTGTTACAGTTTATTAATAAACCTAAGACATACAATTATCACACTAATCATAAGGAAATATATATTTGACTGTCACTTCTTTTTGTCCAGTTCTTCAGTTCAATTTTTAATTTTCAAATGTATTTTCAGGAAAATAATTATTAGTTACAGCAGCTAGCACAGTACTGAGATTTAAGAAATCAGACTTCACAGAGACTAGTTGTTACTGCTATGCAGAACCTATATTCAAATGAAGCACCAGGCATGCATACAAAATTAGGATGAAGATGAAAGGGCGTTTTATTAAGACATTTATCTCCTTGAAAAAGGCAAAATCTTGGCCTTGGCAGGTTCTCAAATTTTTATTAAGTGACTATAAAATGTAGATAAACCTCTACGTTGTCAAAATATCAATTTTAATGCTTTGCAAGGAAGATCCACTGTAGAGCTTAAATTTGAATTGCATGATCTACTATCAAATTATTAGAAAAGAACAGAGATAACCTTCAAACATATCTTACATTTATCTCAGATAAATATCCACCCAAATTCTACTGTATATATTTCTTGGCATGGAATAAAATTTCCATCAAAAATGAGAATAGCATGGTTGCTTGTTTATGGCCTTATTCCTGTCTGCAAAGTAAATTTGTTTTTTGTCAAGTTATTATTAAATTATATTACTTACCTTGAAAAACTTACCTTGTCATTAACTTTTGAGTTACAACATTTATTCTTTTAGGATCCTTTCACAAAAGGTGCTAAAACAAACTTTACTTTGTTAAAATGAAATATAAAAAAGAAGTATTCATTATATGGTTGTGTATTTGTCTTGTGAGAGAAAAGACCTGGCCATCTGCTCCCTTAAAGCTTACAACCTAGGAAATCCTATGGGGAAGTTTTACTCTGTTGTATAGGGTTGCTATGAATCTAAACTGACTTGATGGCACCCAACAACAAACAGTATTTGTCTTATTTTTAATATATCCCCATTAGTTCATCATTCTTTGAAGTGTTTGTTTTCTACTAGACTCGAGGCTATGTCCTGGCCATTGTTCCTACGCTCAAAACTTTTTTTCCAAAGAAAGGGAAAGTCATGTGTAATGGAGGTGATAGTAACAATAGTAAAGCCAAGGGATTTATTTATTTATTTGTTTAAATTTCTCTCCAATATCAACTACTTTTTCCTAGCAACCATTTCTGGAATTCACAGTATCCATAATTTGTTGTGATCCACAAAGTTGAATGCCTTTGCATACCCAATAAAACACAGGTAAACATCTTTCTGTTTTCAGCCAAGATCCATCTGACATCAGCAATGATATCCCTCATTCCATATCCTCTTCTGAATCCAGCTTGAATTTCTGGCAGTTCCTGTCAATGTACTGCTGTAAATGTTTTTGAATGATCTTCAGCAAAATATTACTTGCATGTGATATTACTGATACTGTTCAATAATTTTTGCATTCTGTTGGATCACCTTTCTTTGAAATGGGCACAAATATTGGTATCCATATCCATATGCCAAGCTTACATCCAGTAAATCACCAATTCCTTTCAACTCTTTTCTTTGTAGGCATACACTTCTCTTTATTTCCACTGACAGTAGGTAAGCTTTCATCATATTATTTTTCTTACTATTGCAATAGCCAATCAACATATCTCCTTATATCTATTTTTGTTAATTTAAATCAAGCTTTTATAAAGCAAAATAATGTTTTTTTTTGGGGGGGTAGGGTAATAAGAAAAATAGTACCAGTTCTCTGCTTTAAAATATTCTCTAGAAGTCTGCTATTCTTATGATATATTCTTAAAATATTAGCATATCCTAAAAAACTCCATATGAAGCCTCTGGCTTCTGGCTTCTCCTTGGACATCATACTATGGTCACATGAAATCGGGGGTACACTTGTTATTTTTAAATTCTCGATAAAGGACAAACTCCCTTTGGAGTTAGTGACTTTGCACATACAGTTTCCCGTACCTTGAATTTGGTTTTATTCTTCTTTAACCTTGCAAACTAATCCTTGCTCATTAAGACTTTAGATTCAAAGTCACTTTATCACAAATGCCTTCTCTGATATTTTCTATCATTATGTGTTCTTATTTCACATAGTTTTCCCTCTTTCTATCACTTATGGAAACTATAATAAATATTTTTTTAATCCCCAGTACATTTAAGTTTCATTAAAAAAAGTCAACCTTATTATCAATGACAGTATATGGTAATGTTTCAATAAGTATTTAGAAAGTTAATGAATAGATAAATGGATGAATTATTTTTACCTTTTCTCTTTCAGGTCCATATCACGTCTCAGTGAGGACAATATAAAACTGTTTTGTTTTGTATTGTTCATGAAAATTTTACCATGATATTTAGAACAGTTGTGTGTGCTACTGATGATTATTAAGAAATGTTATTAAGATCAATTATTAGGAAAGCTTTAGTTTTTTTTTTTTTTAAGTAGCTAAAATACATATATGAGAATTGAATGCAAATGAAATTCATTTTGAAAAAATGAAGACCATGTTGATCATCTGGGAATCAGTTTCTGTCTATACTAGTGGAATATATGCTACAAGAGTGCGTTTTTTTTTTTATTCTCAGCATTTGAAATGGTGTTAGGCATATATTAGATATTTAATAAATAATTATAGAATAAATTGATGAATATATGAGCCTTTAAAGCGTATTTTAAATAAAATATATTTGTTCTAGAATAGGACAACTATATTTAATATTTAGAGAAAAATAATAATTAAACTCATGGCCATCAAGTGGGAGCCTTGGTGGCACAGTGGTTGAGATCTTGGCTGCTAACCAAAAAAGTCAATAGTTCGAATCTGACAGCTGCTGCTTGGAAACCCTATGGGGCAGTTCTACTCTGTCCTATAGGGTCGCTATGAGTCTGGATTGATTCTAGGGCAACAAGTTTGTTTTTTATTTTTTTTATTTGGCTGTCAAGTCAATTCCGACTCATAACTATCGTATAGGACAGAATAGAACTGCCCCGTAGGGTTTCCAAGGTGTGACTGCTGTTTTTGAAGTGCCGAACTTTTGGTTAGCAGCCAAGCTCTTAAACTCTGCAAGACCAATTTCATGTCTATCAGTACTTTTATTTAATTGCCTAGAGTTGATTTTTCTCCAGCATATATGAGGAACCCTGTAAAAAAAAGAAAAAAATTAGTCGCAATTTTCAATGAAGCATAAATAACAAAAATTATTTGTGAATATTAGAACTATTCATTGTTTGATTATTGCTACTGAAATTAGGGAAGGAAGAAATGGAAGGAACAAAATATGTTCAAAATATATCTTAAGCTTCATATCTCAATGTACACACAAACAAGACTCTGAAATGCTGCTGTAATGTTAATGACAGAGTTTTTGTATTTACAAACTTCTCATTTTGGGCCTAGGAGACTGTTGAAACCTTGAAATGATTGGCCCCATTTTGATTTCAGTATGTTTGCATTAAGCATAGATTCTCAATAGACACATTAATCAATTAAATTTGAGGACACAGTACAAAAATAAAACAAAAATAAAAAACACTTTAACTTATTCATCTGACAATGCTGTTCATATTCATGACGCCACTTTTCTGTTTTGTTTTCCTAATAACAAAGGAGGAGAATTTGGGCTGATATGTATTTGGCGATCCCCTCTTCCAGCCTCACCCCAACACCACCAGGGTGAATACGGGGAGGAGAAGGAAGATGTCATGGATTGAATTGTATCCCCCCAAAATATCTGTCCACTTGGCTAGGCCATGATTCCCAGTATTGTGTGATTGTCCTCCATTTTATGATTGATTTTCCTATATGTTGTAAATCCTAATCTCTGCCTGTGGTTAATGAGGCAAGATTGGATTATGTTGAAGAGGATTAGGATGGGATGTTACCCCCTTGCTCAGGTCACATTCCTGATCCAATGTAAAGGCAGTTTCCCTGGGGTGTGGCCTGCACCACCTTTTACTTTACAAAAGAGAAAAGGAAAGGGAAGGGAGCAGAGAGTTGGGAACCTCATACCACCAAGAAGCAGCGCCAGAGCAGATCACATCCTTTGGACCTCGGGTTCCCGCACAGAGAAGGTCCTACTCCAGGGGAAGATTGATGACAAAGACCTTCCTCCAGAGCCGACAGAGAGAGAAAGCCTTCCCTCGGAGCTGACGCCCTGAATTTGGACTTGTAGCCTACTAGACTGTGAAAGAATAAATTTCTCCTTGTTAAAGCCATCCAACTTGTGTTGTTTCTGTTATACCAGCACTAGACGACTAAGACAGAAGGGCAGGGCCCACAGTGAAGTGTCATAATCTTGAATGCAAGGGCGGAGGAGGAAGACGAAAGGAATAGAGTCTCAAGGTCAGAGTACATTGTGTGCAGAATTTTTTTTTCTTTTTTGCAAGAAGAAAAAGGTAAACTAAATTGTTTTTTAAAAAGCAGTTTTAACCAAAACTTTAACATGCAATATGTACAAATATATGTTCAGCCACAATTTTTAAAAATGTGTATGTGCAACAAAACTTTGGAGCCCTGGTGGCACAGTGGTTAAGAGCTTGGCTGCTAACCAAAAGGTTGGCATTTCGAATCCACCAGCTGCTCCTTGGAAACACCATAGGGCAGTGCTACCTGTTCTACTCTGTCCTATATGGTCACTATGAGTAGGAAATGACTCAATAGCATGTAACAACACCAATAACAAGACTTTTTTTTTCTTTCTCTTATTTGTTGGTGTTTAATGAAATCTGGGTCTCAATCTGACTGTGATTTCCTCTTTCCTGTCTATACATTCTCCTTCCCTTTCAAATTATGGATGGAGGATGCTTGACATTAAGCCTACGACTTGGAAATTGACCATATTCTGGTCTGTTAAATATCTTTTTAATTTTAATTATCATCTAATTTTTTTTCATACAAAATGTATTACTTTGGGTTCTGTAGTCTAGGGCGTAAGGAGTTTGCTATATCATAATGGCAGGGGGACATATTACCAAACTGACACAGTCTTCTAACCACCAGCCACCGTTATCCATCATCCTCAAATGACAGTGGATAAACCATTTTTTTATATAACCTACTAAGCACACAGTTTATCAAAATCTCCCCTTCTACCAGGTTATTGTACACCCCTACTCTTTAATATCATGATAGAACTGATAATAGAGCTTGCATTGTGGTTGTTCAAATCTCTGTATGCAACCCATCTTTCCTATTTCTCTCTCCATATAATTCGTATTCTACAAATATCTGAATAATAGCCAATAATATTTCTGTAGAAATTTCCTTCATCTTTAAGCACTGGATTCTTAGCCTCTCTCCACTCACCTCAGTAAAGAGGTGAGTAGAGAACTTCTTCCAGTTTCCTAATTCCTGTACCTGGTTCTGAAACCTCCGTGTTGATTAAGAGGTTTGAGTCTAGTTGTCAAATAGTGGTATCAATGTTCGTCATATTTTTCACTCTCCACTTTCTCCATAATTGTGGAAGGCATATTGAAAGGTTGTGGGAACGAGATAGTTAAGTAGTTGGGATTTGTGATGACATACAGTCTCATGAGATAAGAATATATGCTGCCATGATAGTGCTTTCCATCCCAAATTAAATGAGTATATAATCATCGTTAAATATTTCCTTGTTCTTTCTGGAATGTGTGTAGGTGTGTATATACCTGTAAAAAAACAAGAGTAATTTACTTGCGAGTGAATGAAATGATATCTGATTATACTTTTGTTTAACTTGAGTGTTAATTATTTTTCAGATGAAAGAAAATGGAGTCATTACCATTTTAAAATAAGACCAGAACATAGATTTATAGCAGAAAAAAAAATAACATTAAGTGGATGAGATCAATAGATGTCAAGCACATGAGAGATCCTGGTGACTCCTTAAGAAAAGAAGTGTCTTTTAGCTATAAGGATTTATAAATGTAATCTGAAAAGCTTCTCATTTAATTGACAAAGAAAATATAAAAGCCTGGAATGAAATAGCACTAGATCACGAATTGCAAAGTGCAATATACTATCTTAAAAAGTGTTTCATTCATAAGTGTATTCTTGACTAAAATTGAAAGCTTTTACTAAAATATAAGCCTTTTAAAAACTTTCTTCAACAATTATGTATTCTGTATTTTATGTCAGAAAATAATCACCTGTTCAAATCACCTTTTGACTATTTGTCCAAAAATTATATCATATATCTTTATAATTTCATTTTTGAAATAAACTTTAAATATTAATATATTATTATGATTTTCTATATTTTCTGATTTTGAGCCTAAATAAATTTACCTATATTACACCAATTCTTTCAGCCTTTAACTTCTTAAGGTTATTAATTTCTAGTCTAGTAAGTTACAAGGTAATATAAAAATTAATAGAAACTACTGAATATTAAAGAAGTCCTGGTGGTCCAATGGCTAAGCACTTGGCTGCTAATCTAAAGGTTGGTGGTTCGAACACAGCAGCAGCTCCACAGGAGAAAAGATCTGGCTATCTACTCTTGTAAAGAGTACAGCTTAAGAGTCCCTATGGGGCAGTTCTCCTCTGTCCTATAGGGTCACTATGAGTCAAAATATACTCGACTGCACGCAACTACAATAACAACTGAATATTAAGTTATATACTCACCCTTTTACGGTACACATAAAGATTGATACCCTAGACATTAGTAAGCTGGTATTGGCCAGCTTACTAATTAGAAATGGATTGATATTGGCCATTGTGAATCAGACAATCATATGGTCTACTATGCCAGGAATGATAAATTGAAGGAGAATGGTGTTGCATTCATTGTCAAAAAGAACATTTCAAGATCTATCCTGAGGTACAGTGCTGTCAGTATAGGATAATAGGCATGCTCCTACAAGGAAGACCAGTTGATATGACTGTTATTCAAATTTAGGCACCAAACACTAATGCCAAAGATGAGGAAATTGAAGATTTTTACCAACTTTACTGTCTGAAATTGATCAAGCAAGCAATAAAAATGCATTGATAATTACTGGTGTTTGGAATGTGAAAGTTGTAAACAAAGATGGAGGATCAGTAACTGGAAAATATGGCTTGGTGATAGAAATGATGCCAGAAATCACATGATATAATTTTGCAAGACCAGCAATCTCTTCATTGCAAAATATTTTTTTCAGCAACATGAACTGGAACTATACATATAGACCTCACCAGATGGAAAACAGGAATCAAATCAGCTACATCTGTGGGAAGAGATGAAGGTAAAGCTCAGTATCATCAATCAGAACAAGGCCAGGGGCCCAACTGCAGAAGAAACCATCAATTGTACGTATGCAAGTTCAAGTTCAAGCTGAAGAGAACTAAAACAAGTCTGAGAGAGCCAGAATACAAACTGGAGTGTATTCCACTTGAATTTGGAGACCATCCCAAGAACAGATTTGATGCATTAAACACTAATGACCGAAGAACAGACAGGTTGTGGGATGACATCAAGGATATCACATATGAAGAAAGCAAAAGTCCAATAAAAAGACAGGAAAGGAAGAAAAGACCAAAATGGATGTCAAAAGAGATTCTGAAACTTTCTCTTGAACATACAGTAGCTAAAGCAAATGGAAGAAATGATGATGTAAAGAGCTGAACAGATTGCAAATGGCAGCTTGAGAAGACAAAGTAAAGTACTATAATGAAATGTGCAAAGATCTGGAGTCAGAAAACCAAAAGGGAAGAACACACTCAGCATTTCTCAAGCTGAAAGAACTGAAGAAAAAAGTCAAGCCTTGAGTTGCAATTTTGAAGGATTCTGTGGGCAAAATACTGAACGACACAGAAAACATCAAAAGAAGAGGGAAGGAATATTCAGGGTCACTGTACCAAAAAAAAA
>NW_004443949.1:11804713-11835109 GCF_000243295.1 Trichechus manatus latirostris | reverse complement strand
TTGGTCAATGTTCAACCATTTCAAGAGGTAGCATAAGACCAAGAACCGATGGGACTAAAGTGAAGTCCAAGCTTCACTGCAGGCACTGGTGAAAAACAAGTCTCCAGGAATTGCTGGAATATCAGTTGAGTTGTTTCAACAAAGGGATACAGCACTGGACTTGCTCACTTATCTATGCCAAGAAAATTGGAAGACAGTTACCTGATCAACCGACTAAAAGAGATATATATTTGTACCCTATTCAAAGAAAGATGATCCAACACAATGAGGAAATTATCGAACAGTATCATTAATATCACACACAAGCAAAGTTTTACTGAAGATCATTCAAAAACCATTGCAAGCAGTACATTGACAGGGAACTTCCAGAAATTCAAGCCAGATTCAAAAGAGGACATGGAATGAGGGATAGCATTGCTGATATCAGATGGATCTTGGCTGAAAGCAGAGAATATCAGAAAGATGTTTACCTGAGTTTTATTGACTATGCAAAGGCTTTCGATTGTGTGGATCATAAAAAATTATGGATAACATGGCAAAAAATGAGAATTCCAGAACACTTAATTATATTCCCGAGGAACCTGTCCATAGACCAAAAGGCAGTCATTAGAACAGAACAAGGGGCTATTGCACAGTTTAAAATCAGGAAAAGTGTGCATCAGGGTTGTATCCTTTCACCATACTTATTCAATCTCTATGCTAAACAAATAATCCAAGAAGCTAGACTATATGAAGAAGAAATTGGCATCAGGATTGGAGGAAGACTTATTAACAACCTGCAATATGCAGATGACACAACCTTGCTTGCTGAAAGTGAAGAGAACTTGAAGCAATTGCTGATAATGATCTTCAACATGGATTACACATCAACATAAAGAAAACAAAAATCCTCACAATTGGACCAATAAACAACATCATGATAAAAGTAGAAAAGATTGAAGTTGTCAAGGATTTCATTTTACTTGGATTCACAATCAACGCCCATGGAAGTAGCAGTCAAGAAATCAAATGACATATTGCATTGGGCAAATATGCTATAAAAGACCTCTCTAAAGTGTTGAAAAGAAAGATGTCACTTTGAGGAATTAGGTGCTGGACCCAAGCCACGATATTTTCAATCACCTTATATGCACCTATTTAAGATTGTGGAAGCTGGATAATGAATAAGGAAGACTGAAGAAGAATTGATGCCTTTGAATTATGGTATTGCCAAAGAATATTGAATATACCATGGACTGCCAGAAAAATGAGCAATCTGTCTTGGAAGTACAGTCAGAGTGCTCCTTGGAAGTAAGATAGCCAGACTTCGTCTCTCATCCTTTGGGCATGTTATCAGGAGGGAACAGTCCCTGGAGAAGAACATCATAATTGGTAGAGTAGAAGGTCAGTGAAAATAGGAAGACCTTCAGCAAGGTAGATTGACACAGTGGCTGCAACAATGAGCTTAAACATGGCAACGATTGTGAGGATGATGCAGGACCGGGCAGTGTTTCCTTATGTTGTACAGAGGGTTGCTATGAGTCCAAACCGACTCAAAGGCACCTAAAAATACCAACAAACGCACTCTCTCTGAGCCTCAGTCTCCAAAACTGTAATATGAGGGCAGTGAATTAGAGTATACCTAATGTTCCTTCTGGTTCTAAATTTACTTAAGTGTATTAAATCTGCTTCTTTTTCAAGCTTATAAATTGGCAGGGATTATATTTCCAGAATAAGTCAGATTCTTTTTTGATAGCTTAATATTTATTGTATTTTCACTCTGTTTTACCTTAAAGATAATAAAAATACTTTAAAACATGTTTACATTGAAGATATTTTCAGTTTAGTTTAGTTTAGTTTAGACATACAGAGTAATTAAATAGTACAATAATCATTTTTAAAATATGTAATAGAGAGCAGTATAACCTAAATGTTGGTATTTTAAATGTAATATGTTCATATATATTTTAAATATATGTTGGTGTTTTAAATAATATGAAAATGTTAAAAATACACAAAAAGTAAAATAGCACACTCTCTATAGTTCATTCTATTTAAGATTGATTGCATAGAGAGTGAGATTACCTGGAGAAAAGGGAGCTGATTAGTGGAAATTGCTGTTGAGGTCATGGGGATACATTTAACACCACAATGGATTTTTCATCTATAGATACGTTGAAAGAGTTCAAATACTATGTAACCTTCCATTAAATATGTTTGAGTGTATCCTTTCACATTGATGACCATCACCTGTGACTTGCATATACAGATATCATAGAAAGGGTAATTGGGTAGATTGGAGCTGAATTTTATTGATTTCTCTGACTCTGTTGACTTCTCGCTCCTCCAGAATTCCCCAACCTCCATATCTACTGTGAAAAAGTCTCTATTAGCTCCTGAATATTAACCTATCCCAACCTTGACATCTAGGAACACATGTGTTTGTTCATGCTAATTAATATGAGATTTTAATTATGCATATACAACCCAAGTAAATAATGAGATACCAGTTGAGTTGGTGTAGGTACCATGCAGGAATATCTCTTTTGAAATAAAAGAGTTATTTGACAGGCAGTTCTGCTTTGAAATTTGAACAACAGCTAACTGTGGTGAAAATCTTCAGTGAGGTTTGGAAATTGAAGCCAGAGGTCACTCATAGGAGGCCACAGGGGCTTGTGCCAAGTTATGACAGCCCACAAAATGGGCAGAAACCTGGGACAGAGTAGAAGCAGGAAGAAACCCTGCTCCAGGCAGTAGCTAGACAATGAATGGCACATACCTGACCGAGAGAAAGAGAACAGCTGTATATAGTAACTATTTTTTTTCTTTTTAATTTATTCGTTAAATGCTGTAATGATTCTATATGTATTTCTCCGTTCCCATTATAAATATTTTTATTCACAGATTTCTGTGTATTCTTAATCAAGCTTGCTACAGATTTGTCTATCATTTTCAAACTTTTTGAAGTACATACTACAAGCTTTGCTACTTTTCTCTATTTTTTAAAATTGATCTCCTGTCTAATTCTATTGGCTATATGCTTAATTTTCTTTAATTATCTCTTTTTTGATTCTTTAAATTTACTCTTATACCGACTTCTTTAACTTAATTCATTTTTTTTTTTGTATTTCAATCATTCTTGTTTTCTTATAAAGCTATTTGAAAAAGCTACATGTCTGTGAGTAAAGACATTTTTAATCCTTCTATTCAAATCCATTTTCCTTGCCTTTCTTTTTCTTTTCGTAATTACATTGATTTTTTTTTTTCTGGATTTAGTGGGGAAGCAGCCAGTGTGTCATAATGAAGATGTTTTCTGTTTTTCCAAGATTCCTTTTATCTGGTTTAAAAGTTTTCCTTCCATTCCTAATTTGATAAGTGTTTTATGTTTCACGATATTTAATTCTTTTTTTCCAAATGAAACTTTTGTAACTGATCAAATGTATTTTGATTTTTTTTTTTTCAATTTGCTGATGTGGTAAGTTAAGTGCACTCATTTTCAAATGTTAAATCCACCTAGCATCTTGAGTGAGAGAAAGCCTACTTTCTCATTAATGATTTCTAATAGAAATGCGGACGTTGTAATTTGTAAACTGTTCAACACTGGATTTTGGAGAAATTTTTTTAAGCATTATGAAATTTATTTGGACAGTTAAGTTACTTGAAGATAATTTAGATTTTCTTGAGCCTTTTTGAAAAGACTTTTTAAAGCTGCATCTACAGTAGCATTTACTCTAAGGCCAGCTTAGCTTCTCTATTATAATATGATCCAACTAGGGTATTCTACTAAATGTCCCATGTATTCAGTGAGTTCTCTCTACTCTGACCAATTCTGTGTGGGCTCCAGGAAGTTTTCTAGAGCTCACTAGGAACATACCTTCACCTGGCAGTTTTTGTCTGCATGGCCATAAGGAGTTTCACACTATGCATGCAGTTTGGTACAGGGCACCTCGGCCAAAGTTTACACTTTACAACTTTTTATCAAGTAAGTCCAAAACTTAATATTTGATATTGGCTGGACACAAAAGTCTACATTTGACCAAATTTTAAAAACTATCTTGGATTTCAGAGATATATCCTCTTTGCCATGATATATTGTCATTTACAAATAGTTTATTGAGGTACAATTCATATAACATAAAAATAACCATTTTCAGTGGCATTTAGCACATTCACTATGTTGTACAACCACCACATCTAATTCCAACATTTTCCCATCAGTCCAAAGTGAAACCCCTTACCACTAAGTAGTTTCTCTCCACTGTCTGCTCCCAGCCACTAGCAAGCATCAAACTCCATTCTGTCTCAACACATTTATTTATCCTAAATATTTTATATAAGTGAAATGATATAATATGTGACCTTTGGTCTCTGGCTTGTTTTGGATCACATAGTATCATGGATCAGTACTTCACTCCATTTTTTGTGACTGAATCATATCATTGCATGTTTATACCAAAATGTGATTATCCATTGATACACATTTGGGCTGTTTCTGCTCTTTGGCTATCATTAATAGTGCTTCTATGAATATGTGTATACATATACTTCTGTAAGGAATAGGTTTCAGTTCTTTTGAGCACATACATAGAAGTGGATTTGCAAGGTCATATGGCAATTCCATGCTTAACTTTTTGAGGAACTACCAAGAGTAAAACTGTTGAAGAGCATATATATCCCATTGACTGTCTCCATATGAGATTGTGGACTATTTCCTGTTGCTTGGACAGAAGATGTACTAGTTTCTGAACTGTTTCTAAGGTTTATTGTCCAGACCTCTGGAAATGTTGGCGAAAACCTGGTGACTCTCAAAAAAAAAAAAAAAATTTTTGTTTAATTATGCACAACTAATTTTTTGTGTTTGCAACTGAATAACTCCAATTAATTATTTTTGGAAATGCTTCCTTATTCACTCATTCATCAATGTATTGTATACATATCATGTCCTTGCTTTATGCTAGATTATTCAATATTTTTAGGTTCTCATGTGGACAAATCATTTAAACAAAGTTAAATGTTGTTTCTCTGAATAATCTTAGAGTCTTGTGTAAACTTGAATGTATGTTGTTGTTGTTAGGTGTCGTTGAGTTGACTCCTACTCATAGTAACCTTATGCACAACAGAACAAAACACTGCTCAGTCCTGTGACATCCTCACAATAGTTGCTATGTTTGAGCCCATTGTTGCATCCACTGTGTAAATCCATCTTGTCAAGGGTCCTTCTCTTTTTTCTATGACCCTCTACTCTGCCGAGCATGGTATTCTTCTCCAAGGACTGGTCCCTCCTGACAACACATCCAAAGTACGTGAGATGAAGTCTCACCATCCTCGTTTCTAATGAGCATTCTGGCTGTACTTATTCCAAGACAGATGTATTCATTCTTCTGGCAGTTTATGGTATATTCGATATTATTCACCAACACCACAATTCAAAGGTGTCAATTCTTCTTAGGTCTTCCTTATTCATCGTCCAGCTTTCGCATGCATATTAGGTGATTGAAAACACTATGGCTTGGGTCAGGTGCACCTTCGTCCTCAATGTGGTATCTTTGCTTTTCAACACTTTAAAGAGGTCTTTTGCAGCAGATTTGCCCAATGCAATGTGTCTTTTGATTTCTGACTGTAGCTTCCAATGGGTGTTGATTGTGGATCCAAGTGAAATGAAATCCTTGACAACTTCAGTCTTTTCTCCGTTTATCATGACATTGTATATTGGTCCAGTTGTGAGGATTTTTGTTTTCTTTATGTTGAGATGTAATCCATAATGAAGGCTGTGGTCTTTGATCTTCATCAATAAGTGCTTCAAGTCCTCTTCACTTTCAGCAAGCAAGGTTGTGTCATGTGCATATTGCAGGTTGTTAATGAGTCTTCCACCAATCCTAATGCCACTTTCTTCTTCATATAGTCCAGCTTCTTGAATTATTTCCCTAACCTACAGATTGAATAAGTATGGTGAAAGGATACAACCCTGAAGCACACATTTCCTGATTTTAAAACACACAGTATCTCCTTCTTCTGTTCAAACGACTGCCTCTTGGTCTATGTACATGTTTTGCATGAGAACAATTAAGTGTTCTGAAATTCTCATTCTTTGCAAAGTTATGTGTAATTTGTTATGATTCATAGAGTTGAATTATTTTGCATAGTCAAAAAAACATAGGTAAACATCTTTCTGGCATTCTGTACTTTCAGCCGAGATCCATCTGACATCAGCAATGATATCCCTTATTCCACGTCTTCTTCTGAATCCAGCTTGAATTTCTTGGATACATACATCTTTAAAGGTAATCCTATATCATTAAAAAAAGAAAAAGATTACACTCTCTGACTCTGGGACATATGTTCACATCTTTCAGAAATCGAGACCACATTACACTAAACCTTGACCGACTGCCTAAACAAAGAGACACTAATGACAAAAAGAAGAACTTAGCTATTATTCTAGTGTTGCATTTTAAAATTACTATTGGTACAGAGTTTTTAATTACTGGTTTAAATCTATATGCAAGGGAGAAGTCTATGCCAGTATATCCTTTCTTTCCTTTGAAAGGAGGAAATACATCTGTCTTATTCAGGGTTCTCTAGATAAACAGAACCAGTGGTATATAAGTATAGCCAGAACCATAGCCTAGCCAAATTGACACACACAGATGCGCGCACACACACACACACACACACACACACACACACACACACATTAGAGAGAGAGAGAGAAGTACTTCCGGCAATTGGTTCATGTGATTGTAGGGCTGGCAAGTCCAAAATCCTTAGGTCAGACCATATTCTGGAGATTATGCAGGCTTAGATTCCAAAATCCTTATACCAGGCAAGGAAAACAGTGCAGAGTGAAGGGAAAGAGCAAGTTTTGGCTAAGTACACATTGATAGTCTGGAGGCAAACCATACCCTAACGAAACTAACTTTCAACTGATTATAGATGCGATTATAATGCAATTACATTGTGTTACATTACTTTACATTACAGAACAGCAACTAGACTAGTGTTTGGGCAAACCACTGGGAACCATAGCCTAGCCAAGCTGACACATAAAATTAACCATCACAATATCTTTCCTGAAAAACTGTATTCTTATGAAGTTTGACAGACCTATAGTCTGGATGAACCAACTTCAATTTTCAATTTTTCTACTACAGAAACTGTACAATCTAAAATAAAACAATAAATACAACTTTTTAGCCTTTCATATATTTCTGCCCTTCCATGTGCCATGTTTTTTGTTTGTTTGTTTGTTTTCCCCATAGATAAAAGCAATCTAAACACTGCATGTGACATTTTTAAATGTGGAAACTTAAATTTTTACTAGATAGCCTTTTGCCCTAAAAAATCAATATGTAATATAATATATTCTTTTAATTACTGTTTTCAAACTTGTAGAGAAAATCTGTAAAATCATGTCAATGAGCTAAATAAAAAGGTCTGTTAATTTACCCTATTTTCCATAATTCTTGTGTTTTATTTTAGGTGCATGATATTTTTCATCATTTCATTTTGTCAATTTTTGTAATCATATCTGAATTTTAAATATGGCAATCAAAACCCATGACAATCTGTGTTCTCTCCTAAAGTGGTAATTTCCTCCAGAATTGCTTTGGTTTTGATAGCACAGCATATGCTTAGTTTTCTCCCAGTATGTGATATAAATACACCAAAAATGGGAAGCAAGACCCCGTATGACTATTACTATTCAACTTCTTGCTGTATTTATAATAACATGTAGTTCTTGAACATACTGGATGATTAAAAATATATTTTTATCAAAAAAAGAGTTATAATGATAAAGCAATTTAATACCTTTGGCTTCAGAACCTTAAATGCAACTAAAATGTTGTAAAAAGTTAAATAAAACCTGGAATTGCTGCTTTATTGCTTTCCATAATAACATCCTGTCTTAGGCTGGGTTCTCTAGAGAAGTAAAACCAGTGAAATGTGTACATATAGAGAGAGAGCAAGAAAGAGATAGATTTATACCAAGGAAATGGCTCATGTGGCTGTAGAGGCTGGGAAGTCACAAGTCCATGGGTCAGGCTGGAGGCTTCTCCTCACTCACGTAACGGCAGGGGCTGGTGAACCCAAGATTGATAGGTCAGACAACAGGCCTCTGGATCACAGGCTGCAGAGGCCAACAAGTCCCAGAATCGACAGGTAAGCTGGCAGGCCACTGGCTCACAGACTGGGGAGACTGACAAATTCCAAAATTGCCAAGTAAGCTTCTAGCTCAAGTCCCAATAATTGGATGTCAGACGAACAGGAGCCAGCTGCAGGATCCAGGTGAGAAAAAGCCCACGAGCCTTGCCCATCTATATTGGATGCAGGCCACACCCCAAGGAAACTGCCTTTCAACTGATTGGCTCCTCACAGCACATCCCATCACAGAGGTGATCACATTATTATATGACTGCCAAACTACATCACAACTGTCAAACCACTGAGAATCATGGCCAAGCCAAGCTGACACACAACCTTAAAGATCACACATACTGTCTTAGTTGTAATTACAAAGACCATAGTTTCATTATATAAAAAGATGTACTCTTAAAGCAATAATGCTATACTGATTAGAATAGAATAGAATTGTTTACAAAATAACGTATTGAATGTGTTTTTTTTTTTTTTTTTTTTTTTACTAATGTGTGATCTTGACAATAGAGTCATTTTAAGATAAGTTTACAGGTTCAAATGATGAAAACATACAAAATTAAAAATTATGTCAGTGTAAATACAATTGTTTCTTTTGCATGATTATGACAGATATCATTCCACACTAAACTAATCTAGCATAAATAATTTAATATAAATTGTAAAATAGTAAATGTATTTTAGGCTCATAAAGTCTTCAAACTCAGATTTATGCTAAATTTAAATATTTCTATAATTTGCTATTTCACATGTGAATGTAAATAATAAATATATTACTTATGCAGTCAAGTGCTGAATCTATTTTTGATAGGTTAGGTATATTTTTTATCCATTTTAAACTATATTTCTTTTTTAATAAAAATAAGAGTGTCTAATAAGCATCTCTTTTTTGGCCTTTCTAGTACCAAATTCCTATTATGGGTATTAAAAAAAAAACAACTCATTGGCATCCAGTTGATTCTGACTCATAGTGACCCTATAGGACAGAGTAGAACTACCCCATAGGGTTTCTAAGGAGAGGTTGGTGGATTCAAACTGCCGATCTTTTGGCTAGCAGCTGAACTCTTAACAACTGTACCACCAGGGCTCCATTCTGGGTATAGCAACACAAATTTCTGAGGAAGAACATTTATCCTTCCCTTTATCAACACATTTTGAATAAAATGACTCTTTCCCTAGCTCCAGTGGCTGTCATCCAACCTAGAACTGGTCAAACTTTACCTCCCACATTGGCAATAGTGAGTGGTCAGGGATGGACATGCGCCTGAAATAAACCCATCAGCAAATGAGACTCAAACCTACTAGATTGCTTGTGCAATCTGGGAAGGTCTTCTGTATTTCTTGAGATGTTTCTGAGAGATACGGAAATATTTTTTTTGGAGCTGCTAACAATCATCTTGTAACCAGAAGGGAGTAGTCTGCCTTGCAGAGGATAGGAGGCTAATGATGGAGAAAGCAAAAGAGATTCAAAAAGATAGTTTTGTTCTGGATCCAGTGGTGCTGGAGATAGAAAGTTGTCCTTCCCTTGGGATTTTCAGTTATATCAATCAATAAATTATCACTTTACTTAAGTCAGTTTTAGCTTTACTTTGTCAATCATAATATTTCTATAAGTAAATATACACATACAATTAGTCTGAATATATGATATGTAACAAAAAGACCATAGGTGGATAATTTCATAGTTTGTTATGTCAATAGTCAAATGACTTAATAAAGACTCAGTTGCCTTCCATCTTTTTGTTCTGCTATCCTCAGCATGATATATTTCAGGTGCAGAAGATAGCTATGACAGCTGTGGACATTATGTTGTCACACAAACAGGTCTAAAGACAGAATTGGGACATTTCTTCTCTTGATCTGGTTTTTATCAGAGAAGAAAACTTTCCACAGAAGCACTCCCTACCAACAAACATTCCCTCAAATATACTGACCCTTATCTTGCCATATGTTTATCCCTAAACAGATCACTACTAAAGGAAATAAAATCATCAGAGTGTATTAAATTAACCACGTTCATTTTCTGAGGCTGGGAAATGATTCCTTTTCTGAGAAGAGGTTCTCACTGAGGGACCACTTGAAAAAGATGTGAGTGTGATACCCATGGAAAAAGTAGGGAAAGCAACTGTTAAGTAGACAAGTAACATTAATCTACTACAGATACATTGATGTGGAAATGCAGACATGGTTTCTGTCCTTAGAGACTAGTAAACTTTCATTTTTCTGAAGATTATCTTTTTTTATCGTCAAGTACTTTCTCATTCAACATAGTCTTAATAAGTCATTGAATAATAGAATAAAGAATGGCAGAAAGAGATTATTTCCCTTACAGAATTATACTTTTAGTGGCTTATGCAGAACTAGTCTTCCTTAGATGGGTATTTAAGGAAAAGAGTTTTGAGCCACCATGTTGATCAAAACTGTATTAAAACTTTTGAAAATATTAACAAGATAATTCTTATCATTTCTCATATAATTAATGTGTTTAGAAATAGTTATGTATACAATATAACTCAGATTAAACTATTATAATTATAAAATGTTTACTCACCAAAGTAACTTATATACTTATTCTAAAGACCAGGAAACCTATCTAATATGTAGTCTTTAGACTGACAATTGAAACAGTAACAAAGACATATTTATTTTCAAAATACTTTATTTTCCAAAAGATTTGACTCTCTTGCAAGTCTGTGAACTTAATAATCTAATTGAGAATTCTATTTTGTTTCTTTGGTATTTATGTACATATAATTTTTTATCTTAGTGCCCATATTTTATGAATCTAGACATAAATAATTTTAATATTAATTAATTGTAGAATATTAGGGTACATTTAATTCTGTATTTACTCTGTTTACTATAAAAATTACTGTTTTAACTGCACAATTTTAAAGATCATTAATGCGCTAAAATATTTCACGGCTCAGGATTAAATCTACATCCTTCTCGTTTCTTAGGCTTTTCTATTCCCTACTTGAGAGGTTTATGTCTCTTAAAATTTGTATGTTTTCAAGGATGAACACCTCTATTGTATTAATTTCATCATATATGTATTCTGATATTTATTAGTTCTACTACAGATATTTAAGTAATAACTAAAATTTAATTCCAAATTCTAAGAGCTGATGTGTTACAAAGTTTGGTGCAAATAAAGCTCTCCAAAAGTGGATTCTGAGACTGTATTTGGTGTACAAGTTGTTTAGTGGAGATCAAAACTTGTGAAAGGAAGGTAGTGAAAGCAGAATTAGGGGGAGAGAGATGACAAATGACAACGCTGGCTTGACAAAGTATTGGTGCACCTACTAGAGAGTTGTGGAGTACCTTCCATTAGAGAGTTCCTCCATCAGACCAAACGACCAGGTGTCCGGGCCCTCACCTTGCACCAACACTGGATGCATTCTTGCCAAAGGAAGAGTGTGACCTTAGCCAGGCAGCTCTCTGTAACTGTGACAGACCCTGAGAGAGCTCACAGCTGGGAATGGTCTGCCAACTGCAGTCTCTGCTGGGCAATAATCCCTTCCTTGAAGCAGGCTATGGGCAGTGCATCTCCGTGCCCACCAGTGTACACTATTTGCACCACACAGATCAACTTATCTACATATATTTGGAGAAAACGTCCATCAAGATTCTGTTGTATCTCTCTTCCTAAGGAGAAACTTAGTTTTAGTGAGAAGAACTATAGCTCTCACTGTGAGGATGTTTTCAGGGGCACAATTGATATTCATTGTCTCCCTCCTCTGCTGCATATTCTAAATTCTTCTCCTCCTTCAGCTTACCACTTTTGCTAGAAGAAATAAATTACACTGTGACATGACCCAGACATGATTCTTTTTCTAAGTCAGAAATTACTTTATGTGTTCCTTTACAGCCACTCTCAGCCAAAGGATTGCAAAGTTTCCTAAGTGGAACACTTGTGTTCTTCCCTGAGTTTATTGTATAATACCAGTGCTATTTACTCCTAATGATTGAAGACATCTCTGGATCCAGTGTGCAATATGTACCATGGACTGCCAGAAGAAACAAATCTGTCTTGGAAGAAGTACAGCCAGAATGCTCGTTAGAAGCAAGGATAGCCAGAATGCTCATTAGAAGCAAGGATAGCCAGAATGCTCATTAGAAACAAGGATAGTGAGACTTCATCTCACATACTTTGGACCTGTTACCAGGAGAGACCAGCCCCTGCAGAAAGACATCAGGCTTGGTAAAGCAGAGAGTCAGAGAAAAAGAGGAAGACCCTCAATGAGATGGACTGACACACTGGCTGCAACATTGGCTCAAGCATAGCAATGACTGTGAAGATGGCAGAGGACCAGGCAGTGTTTTGTTCTGTTGTACATGGAGGTTGCTATGAGTCAGAACCAACTCGACAGCACCTAACAAGAACAACAGTGTGGAAGAGCCCAAAGTGTCCAGACAAGATCCATAGCTTTTAATTCAATGAGATATTTCCTATATCCTCGGGAAAAAATGTGCTAACTTTGGGGACCAAGACTTATAAACCTACAAGGAGAAGAGTTGCAAGATTAAAAACTATATATTTCCTTCAGGGCTCATTGGGAATAATGGAAAGTGGGACCACTCCTTGGTTCCCAGACCTGTGCATCCTTCCTACTGAGGATGCACTGCCTATAATGTTATTTCATTCAGTGTATATATTGCAGCCTGGAGAACTGTACCACTTATGCAGAGAGTATTGCCTATAAAATGGCACATTAGTTATTTGTCCCTTTAGCAGGTGAGGCCTGTAGCTTTTGGGAGGTGTGATAATGCAATATGACCAATAGAAGCTGTGGTCATAGGTCCACTATTTTATTAGCCTTTCTGTAAAGAAAATCACTTTGTCTGAAATGATGTTATGTGGTATCCTGTACAAGGGCCCAAACATTCTGGAAGCCCATGGGCAGTGGTGTTGGTTGAGGCCATGCAGGCAGGAAAGAAAAACACATACCCAGGGTATGGCTCTATTCCCATAGGAACAAACTGTTGGTACTTAAAGGATGGAAGGAGAATGAGATAGTCAATTCTTCCCCAAGGTTCCAGTAGGTCTCCTCAAGTAATATAGGCACATCAGGTGTTTACTGTTGTTCTTTTCCTGATAGTTTTGTTGATGGACATTCAGGTGCTGCAGGAGCTAGATCAGCTGTGATAAGTGGGAGTCCACGCTGTTGATTCACCTTCCCATTGTGGTTATGTATGTGGATATTCTACCAGATTTGGGATGATTAATGACAGAATCTGGCTTACAGTAATTGGCCACATTGTTTTCTGATTTGTTATTTAGTATCTCTTCTGATATCGATGCTGTCTGGTGGGTGTTAAAATGCAAGCTACACATCTTTACACTCACATGTGTCCCTGCTTAAGCCTCTACCACAGATCTCCTTGTCCCTGATCTTTCAATTTCTTCCCTTCCACTTCCTGATGAGCTGGCCAGGATATTTGCTATGGTCCATCAGGCTATATTTGTTATAACCACAGGCCTCTTCTCTTTCCACACAAACTAGACTATTTCTACCCATGGAGAGAATTTTTCCTTCTGACTTCCTTTCAACGGCTTCCTTGAGTGAGGTTGTGGAGAAGTTTTACTTTATTTCTAGCTTGAATGCTTTATTGAGCCAATACATCCATAAACTAAGCTTGGGCTTACTTTTGTTTTTCTTTAGCTGGTTTTAAGGAATCCTCCATATAGCCATAGGCATGTACTGAGTGAGAGATACTGGTGCAAGAGTACCATGGAGTCTGGCTACCTACTCATGCGGTTCTCCATGTCCTCTGGTTCTACCTGTTCAGTCTAAGATGTACTTCCATCTTAGGATGTATTGTTGCTGGTCCAAGCCAATCTTGTGACTTGACATGTTAGATGGGACCCAGCCTGTATTGACTATTCTGATATTTTGACCTCAATGCGAGTTGGTATCCCATGATCAGGTGTTCCATATCCAATGACACTCAGTAGGATTTTATGAGTTAATTTGAAAAAGGCAGATAATTTTATACTTCAGATGATATGGCCTTCTTATGATTCTTCCACTGGGCTTACTATGCATACCACATGACATCTTTGCCCACTTATGTCAGAACCGACTTAGAACAGAGTCACAGTAATGGAACTCTGTAATAAGTCGGAGACTACCTACACTCCTTAATTCATATCATTCAAACACATAGTGTGTCTAATGCTTTCAATCAAATTTATCATAGGGTTCCTTTATTATTTTTTTTATATTTTGTGAACAAAAATGAACATAATGTATTTTGTAAGAATAATTAAATAATAATCTCTTATATTTGCAGGGAATATTATTATTTACAAAGGAGTTTCCAAAATCATTGTGTCATTGATTCTAGTAGCAACCCTATAATGTGTATAGGTATTATATCCCCTAAATAAAATTTAAACTTATAGGAGTTAATTGATGTTTCCTGAGACAGAATTAAAGCAGGAACTCTTATTCTGATCAAAATTTCAGTGCATTTGTCATTATTTTCATTGAGATAATAATGCCATGTTTGTATGTGTGTTTTATTTTATTCTTTCAAATAAACTTCATATACATTTCTTAGAATAGTATCAGTTTATGTACTGTGTATTCCCAACATTATCAAAATAAATTACTATTATTGTACTGTTGTTATTGCTGTTAGGTGTCATGAAGTCAGTTCCTACTCATAGCGACCCTATGCAGAACAGAAAGAAATACTGCCTGGCCCTGCACCATCCTCACAATCACTGCTATGTTTGAGCCCATTGTTGTGGCCTCTGTACTAGTTGGAGATATGTATTTTAATAATTTAACAAAGTTTAACCATTTCATATAATGTTTTCTTGTTTTCTCTTTTGTATTTCTTCAAACTTAACCTCCTAAGAGATCACATATCTTTATGGAGAAAAATCATATTGCTGTGACATGGTTTTATCTTTCCATCTTTCTGAGTTTTGCTTTATTTAATTTTAGACTACTGACAGTCAAAAATTAATCTGACTTATAGAACATTGTCATTTAAGCAGAATATCCACAACATTCAGCCATAAAGAAAAGTATTTTCATTACTAGCTTTCTGTTTTAATGGTGAACGTGAGAATGAACAACTGCTTTCAATAAAGTAATTTATGAATAATGACAGTGCAATATCAATGAAATTAACTTATGGTACATCTTTCCTGTAGTGTGCATTGTGGCAATGCACCATCCATCCATCCATCCAACCATCCATCCATCCATCCATCCATCCATCCATCCATCCATCCAAGGAGTCCTGGTTGCGCAGTGGTTATGTGCTTGGCTACTAACTGAAAAGTCGGTAATTCGAACCTACCATTCCAGCCTGCTCCATAGGAGAAGGATGTGGCAGTCTGCTTTTATAAAGATTTACAGCCTTGAAAACCCTGTGGGGCAGTTCTACTCTGAGCTATAGGATCACTATGATTCAGAATCAACTCAGTGGCAATGGATTTATATATCTACCTATCTAATTTTTTTAAAATTAGAAACAAAATTATAGCTATTTAATGCTTGCAAATTAAACTAATTTTTAAAATATCATATTAATATGGATAGATAATTATTTTGAAATAGTAAGAACTGGTAAACAGTATATTTTGTATATTTCTGAGGAAATTATACTCAAACATTTGTAGGAAGGACTAAATAGATGATGTAGATTGGTGGTGTGAATTTAATATTAATCAAATGTCCCAAGGAAAGTATTCTGTAAAAATTCTCAAAAAATGAAAGTAACATTTTTATTGAGAGATGATTTAAATTCCCAAATTTATATGAAAATAAATTTAGATAAAATTTTGTCCATTGCAGTCTTTCTCTTTGGATGAGCTGATCTTTACAGTGAATAGCATTATTAACACCCCTTAGTGGTATAGTGTATATAGCTTACTCAAAATACATGATTTTACTTAATCACTTAAATGTATGTGATCTCATTTGATCCTGAAAACAACACTATGAGTGGCAAGTCATTATGATTCTACATGTTTTAGAAATAAAGACTTCAGATTAAATAACTGATGCAAGGTCACCAAATTAATATCATGGATCAAGGTTAGGACTTTCAAATGCATGTACAATTGATCTTTCAGCCATACTAGTGAGTGTCTTCCTATGCTAAGACTAACTGCAATCAGAATGCAGATAGGAGATTAAAAATTGATTCTTATTTGAATAATTTAGATGGATTGCTTCATTTTACCATTGTAAGAGTGAGTGCACACGTTGGTGCGTTTCACTGACGTTCTGGTGAAATATCTATCATGTGATAGATATTTAGTAAACAACAGCATAGCATAATTAACAAAACTTATGGTTTTAGGAGCCCTGGTGGTGCAGTAGTTAAGAGTTCGGCTGCTAACCAAAAGGTTGGAAGTTCGAATCCTCCAGCTGCTCCTTGGAAACGCTATGGGGCAGTTCTACTCTGTCTTATAGGGTTGCTATGAGTCAGAATTGGTTTTGGGTTATGGTTTTAGTTTGGTTTGGTTTTGGGTTATGGTTTTAGTTTCTTGAACATGTGTAAATCTGTAATAAAGATGACGGTACTCTCCACTATTCAAAAACTCTCCCAACATATTTTTGAAAACCTAGCTTTTCTTTCTAAATACCATGTCAGGGAGCAAAATGTTATATAGTAGACATTAGGTGACATGATGGCACCTAACAACAACCACAAGGAGCAAACTCTTCTTTCTTTCTTTGGTCGCTTCTTCAGTGTGAGTATTTGTCAGTGGTGTGTGTAATTTATATTCCGGGATTGATCAGTATATCCTAAAGCAATACATTAATCTAATGATACTTTAATAAGAAGAAAATAATAATTTTTGAACCAAAATTTTTATTTTCAATATATTTCCATCATTGCAACTTAAGCCAGAGGTGTCTTCATGACTCCTTTCTCCTGACAGGTTAGAACTTCACTCATCTCAGCCTCATTTAGATGCTTCTTCTTGATAGAGAGATACCCAATCTTTACTTCGAACTTTTTAAACTCTTTAAACTTTATTTAGTCCCAGGGTGATGCAAACAGTTAAGTGCTTGGCTACAAACCAAAAAGTTGGTGGTATGAATCCATGCACAGGCACCTCAGAAGGAAAGCCTGGTGATCCACTTCCAGAAATCCAGCTACTGAAAAATCTACTGAGCACGGTTCTACTCATAGGGTCACCATGAGTCAGAATTAACTCAATGGCAACTGATGAGAGAAGTTTTGCAATCTTGATAGCTCTTTCTCTGATTTCTCCCCAGTAACACTCACATTAATAGGACAGGCTCCTTTCTTTTTTGGTTTTACATTTAAGGCTTAATTGTAAGCTCTTTTCCCCCACTTTCACACGCATCGTGTAAAAGGAATGAAAGCTTCTGCCTCCCTATGAAAAAGCATGACACCTACCCGTTGCTTGACTCTAACAGTAACTATTCGTTGTTGAGTGCAGAGCCAAGGATCCTGGGTTTGGAATCTCCCCTCCCTATTTACTAGCTGTGTGGCATTGGACAAGTTACTTAGTCTTTCTGAGTATCAGTTTCTGCATCTATTTGAGTTACTGTAGAGATTAAAGGGGTTAATTTAGACAAAGCACCTAGAATAGTGTGTGTCACACAGAAATGTTAGGGGAAAAAAGGACAGAAAACAGCACCTCTCCCCAACTCCTCCAGCTTTATTTTCTTCATGATTTCATTTTTCTTAACTTTAAGAAATTATCTCAGATTACCAGACATCAGCATTTTAACATTTGTGCATTATACTGTAATCTCAATTAATGGAAGTTTCCATTAAGTATTTAATTCAAGTCGAAAGTAATTTGTCTTTAAAATCCATAAAAGTTCTTAATCTTCTAACCATGCCCATGGTTAAATGATAACATATAGAACAGTAACATAAGTCAATGTTAATATTTTAAAAATGAGAAAATTCAGGCTCAGATACATTAAGTGCAATGCCTGGTAACTTGCTGCAGTATCTTTAGTCTCTATTATCTTACCCTCAGTTGAAACAGCTACAAAGCATAAGAATACACTTATTTTTTAAGATCCAGAGAAACTTTAAAAATACCAAGAGAATGTAACTTAATCATAAATAATGATATTATTCATTCATACAACACTTATTAGAATACATTCTTAAGTTAGGTTAAAATGAAGGGAAGCATACATTGTTTAAAGTGATTATTACTTGTAAATCAAAAGTATCTAAGCAAATATTTGCCTTTAGAAAGCATTACGTAATTAAGCACTTGATCTGATTATTGATTGTGGAGAAGTAAACCATTCCAAAATTAACACCATTTAAAAATAAGTAAATAAAATAAAAATTTAAAAAAGTTTTGAAAGCAAGACCAAGGCTCCCTGAAGTGATAATATTCATAAACTTCAAATAAGATTCCAAGTAAACTCAGAGTTGTAGATAAGATCAAGGCATCAATCAAAATAAATGCTAGGAATCTATGACTAGAGATGATAACAACAGAAAATATAATTGAGTACCACAAAGGACGATAAACAAAGAGGAACGAGAAACAGAACAAGTTGAGAAAAACAGGAGATAAAACTCTGGAAATATTCTGGAATCTTCCTTTTCACGTTTGCTTTGGGGAATTGATTAACCTTTTACTCACACCCAGTGGCACTATTTCTAAAAATGTTTCACTCTAATTAACATGAGCAAAATAGCAGAGACATGTATAAAGGTATAAAGGTATACTTTGAAAAGCAAACAAGAAACCTAAGGCTATGAATTCTATTTTAAAAGCTATTTGAATTCTGCACCCTATTTCACAGGATATGAAATGTGTTTTGATAACAGTTCCTCCCTTGGGCTCTGGCACAACAGCCTACATCAGCAACAGAACAATAACAAATCCCTAGTTTGAGTTCAAAGGGATTTTAGTCACAGTATGTACTTAAAATAATAGTTCTGTCAAGTATATTAAGAACTCAATGTTTATTGTTTTAATGTTATGCAGATATGCTGGATTATGTTTATAGACCTAGTTGATTATGAAAAATGATTAATATTTGTATCAGTACACCATTTTCAAATGTTATTTGTCCTAAATCTTTTCTCCTGAGAGTTCTTGTTTTTGAAATACAGTGATATTTTTAACATGTTTTAGAAAAATTAACTTGTCTAATAACAAAATTCTGAAGAATATATATTTAAAATAAGCAGTTGTTGTTTGATCTGTAAATACATATTTTAACAGAATTCATTCAGCCAGTGTTACTTCAGAACTCTATAAGACTTCACATTTCTCTTATTAAGAATTATGGAAAGACCACACCAATCAAAAGCTGTTAGTTCAACTTTTATTGAAACATGACAGTGTGGGAACAATCAAGATGACTTCTGCAGGAGAACAAAAATATTAAAGAGTTTATACAACAGATTAGAGAAACTCCGACCTCTGTCAAACTTCAGTTTTTTTCTGAGATATTTTCACTCTTCAAATTCTTGAAAGATTATGGGAAACGGAAGTTGTGTTATTTACTGGGCAGGATGCAGAGACCTTTAAATCGTGGCTGTGGTTACTAAACTGGGTTTGGTCGATTTCAGATTAATAAATGTGGAAGGGAAGAACAGTTAGAACTTATCCCAGCAAGGTTCAGTGGGACATTTTTATTCCTTCAGCATCTTTCACAGAATGTGTGCTAGGTATGGGATAGTTTTGGCAAATGAATGAATGAATGAATGTTGATGGTTGCAGAAAGTGGTACAAATGTGGTAGCTGCAACTGTTAGACAGGAAACTAAAGTCAGTTCCAAGAACACACTTTAATTCTAAGAAAAGATGTCTGAGAGAGTCAAACATGTTAATATGGTAGGTTAAAAAAAATATTGACTGATTAATATAAAGGAAAATGAGATAACACCTAAGGAAAAATATAAATATATTATTACTATATATATGGTGTAAACATCACAGCCTTGGAAACCCTATGGAGCAGTTCTACTCTGTCCTTTAGGGTCGCTATGATTCAGAATCGACTCAGCAGCAACAGGTTTGATTTGGTGTTTTGGTCTTAATTGGTGTAAAATAATATTTCACTTTTGGCATAAAATTTATTTATTTAATTACTAACGAATTTTCATTCGTTCTCTTATGTTTGTTGACATGTTGCTGCTTCTTTTCTGTAAAATATCTGTGCATATACTTTACCACGTTTCAGTTAGAGTTCCTGTATTTTTCTGACCAATTTGTAATGCTTTTTTCTGTATTCCAGATAGTTGTCTACAGTCACTTTAGAGACTAAAAACATTTTCTTTCATTTTCTGATATGCTTTGTAACTTTTTCCATCTATATTTTGGAACATTTTTTTTTTAATTTTGGTTAAATCATACTTTTTTTTTTTTCTCTCTCTATGGCTGAGGTTTGATTTTTTTGTTTAAGGAGTTTTCTATCTCAAACACATTCTACATAAAATTCAGTAGAGTGTATTGGTCAAAATCATCAAATTGCATCCAAACTGCCTGGGTTTGAATCCTATGTTTTTACTTAGGCGAGATGTTTAATCTCCATGTGCCTAAATTTCTCTGCCCCTCAGTTTTCTCGTGGAAAATTAACATGACAAAAATAATATGTTCCTTATAGAGTTATTGTGTGAAAATATATATGTTTGTATTAGTGTCCAAACATGGCTGTCATGAATATAGGCTTAAAATACATCAAAGATTTATAAACTCATTAATGAGGAAGCAAATGGTGTGGTGAGGCTATTTCAAAGAGTATTTTTAGGAACTGTGTATTTATAAAATAAAAAATCAAACCCACTGCTGTTGAGTCAATTTCAATTCATAGAGACCCTATAGGACAGAGTAGAACTGCCCCCTAAGTTTTCCAAGGAGCAGCTGGTGGATTCGAACTGCCGAACTTTTGGTTAGCAGCAGAATGCTTAACCACTGTGCCACCAGGGCTGAAAAAACAAGGAGTGTTAGATTAAGATTGTTAGAGTATATACAAAACTGTTTATGTCCTGGGGGTAATAAAACAATAACTTTTTGTGTTATCTTTTCTACTGGACTAAGATCGACACTTTCGTATATAACTTCATAGATTGGGTTCTAATGGTGTAGTAAATAGCAAGCTCAAACACCAACCCTTACATGTACAAAATTAAAGGACGCTTGGCTTGCTCTGTTAACATTGCTTCCGTTAAAATGTGTATCCGCAATCCACTTTACCGTATTTTCAAGTTTTCGATAATTTTTCATAACAATAGTGAGAGCTATATAAATGTTAGCTATTATTATTATCATCATCATTTTCATAATTTTCCATTTTACTTTTAAAGTTGTAATCCATCTATCCACCTGCTGTCCACCTTTGTATATATTTTTAAGTCCAGGATTCATTTTTATCTGTATCTGTATAGCGATACAATTTTCCTAATACATCTACTACAAAATTTATCTTTTCTCTAAGGAAATATTAACTTCCGTATATTTATGTATTTTTTCTGAATAATCAATATATTACATGACAGAATTATGTTTGTTTGTTTTGTGCATTTATAATGCCCTGCTTTGTTAGCATAGCCTTGATGTGTGTTAAATATTTATAGGGTAGGGCAAGTCTACTTTCTTTACTTTTAATGTTCAAATTTGTCTTTATTATTTATAAATATTTCTTATTACATATACACTTTCAGGTATGTTTATACAATTTCTCAACATATGCAGCCGGACTTTTTTTGGAATTACATTGATTTTACAGATGAATTTGGAAATAATAATTTAATTTACATTTTTATGAGAAATATTCATTTGAATAGTATTGAATGGCATACCATTTATTCCAATCCCCTCTATCTACTTTATTAGATTTTTTAAAAATCATGTCATTTCTAGTTATAATAATTCATAATATTTTATGGATTTGTTGCAATTGGGTTATTTTCTTATTTTTAGTTATATATTTGAGGTAGTTATTTTTGGTATAAAGATTACTATTGATTTTATAATGTTAAAACAAAACATTAGTTCTAATATTTTGTCTGTTGATTCTATTAACTTACCCTGATACATTATTATATTGATATCATCAACACATGACAGCAGTTCTATGCATTCTGTTCTTATCCTTATACCTCTTTATTTACTTATATTTTCTTATAGTGTTGGCCAGATAGTCAAGTATTGTTTTAAACAGTAGCAGTGCTGATGTACGTTATTATCGTGTTTCTGATATAAAAGGGAATGCATCTCAAGGGTCTACAAGATGCTTCTTCTACCTTTTGACATAATCACTTATTTATATAACATATATCATATATCTCATACATATCACTTTAAAGTTGATGAAAGAATTCTTTACAAAATTGTTAGATATAATCTTTTTTTCAAAAATATAAGCCATTTGTTGGATATATATTTTGAAATTATCATTATCTTCTCCCAGTGTATGCCTCACATTTTCATTAAATTAATAGTGCATTTGAAGAGCATATGTTTATAATTTTGATGAAGTAAAATTTATTTCTATTTTGTATTTTTTGGTCATGTTTAAGAAATTTTTGCTGAAGATTCACTACATTGCGTCCTACACTTTTTACTAATGTTGAATATACTTAGTCTTCACATTTAGGTTCATGATCCATTTTCTATACGATTTATTCCAGTAGTTGAAGCTTAATTGTTTATTTACCTATTCTATGACTATTGAATTTTTTCAGCATAATTTTTGAATTACTATACTTTGTTGAATCGACTAGACAACTTTGTTGAAAATCAATTGATCATATTTATACCTGTTCAAGTGATCTATTTATCTATTTATTTTATTTTTGTTGCTATTATTGAGAATATGATACACAGAAAAACATACACCAACTTAGACGAAATTGACAAATTCCTTGAAATACACAAGCTACCAAAGAGGAAGCATATATTATATCTATTAAATACATTGAAGTTGTAGTTAAAAACTTTTCCACAAAGAAAACATGAGGCCAGGATGGCTTCAAGGATGAATTCTACCAAAAAATTTAAGAAAGAAATGATACCAATGCTACATAAACTCTTCTAGCAATTGAACATCAAGGACTGATTCCAAACTTTTTCTATGAGTCTAGCATTATCAAAATCAGAAAAGCTCATGCAAAAAAAAGAAAGCATCAATTAATTTTTCTTGTGAATAATAATGGTTGAAAAAATCCTAATAAAAGTTTAGTAAATGTCCTAAACAGTAGGTATGTATGTATATGGTATGCATGTATGTGTATGTATAAAGCATAGTATCTTTCAACTGGGTTGAGATAGTTCTATGATACTCCTGAGGACACCTGGAAGTCTAATATAGACTCTTGGCTAAGATAAGAATGTACTAGTTAGAGATTTATAGTAAGCTGTTTAAAGTTTGAAAGATCCCTAGAGGCCCCCAATAGTAGATTGTCTACATTTTGGGGAAGATGCATACGTTGATCATTTACAGCTAGTTTAACCAATTTTGGAGCCTGATTTTAGCTTTGTAACCAGCAGGCCAGGCCCAGTTGTAAATTTTGTGAGGACTCTCATGAAATCAAGATATTTTGTGCATATTTTGGTGGTTCATAATCCAGATATGAAGCACTTCCTATTCATAGAGAAAAGACCCTGAAAGTTTGCGGACCTGTATATCCTGGGTTGTACTTTCTTTCTCTTATAGTACTGTATCTTTTATCTTTATTAGTCTTACATGACTATAGTCTGTGCATTCTTGTGAGTCCTTTCAATGATCTGGCCACACTTAATTAACATAATACTTCATTGTGACTGTTTAACGGTATTCCAGAGGCGTAGAGATAGGTACATGCGTTTGATTTGATACGTTTTTCAGGAAATGCTCTCGAACTTTGTTTATTTGAATTTATATAATGGATTGTTAAACATCATGTAGCTAAATTAAGGAAAGTTTATCAATATCAGTTTGTATCATTATTGTTTACCTGTCAAATGATAAGAAGTTAAAATGCTCATAAAGTTGAAGGTAAGTGAACATTACTATATATTGCTAAAGGGGACATTTTATTTGATTTAAGTGGAAACTTGTCAATATTTATCAAGACATTTAACAGTGAAAATAGCTAAATTTCAAGACATGGGAATAAAGTTAAGTAGTCATGACTAGATTTTTATTGAAACCTGAATTGTGACAATATTATTTTTATTATTAATTTTTAAGAAGAAATGACAGTGATATTATTAAAAGATATGTGTGGAAAAAATACGCTGCTGTGTGTTAATTCCCATAGACATTCTAATTTAATGAATTAAGTCCAATGGCTTATTTTTAACTTTTATTGAAGGCACTCTTTATTTTATCCTGAATATTTCAAATTTTCTTTTAAAATACATGAATTAATTTTGTAATTAGGAAAAACATTATTGATAGTATGAGAAACTCAATGGAAGAAGCTCAGATTGTAAGCAGAGGGCAGTTAAGAAAACGGCATCATTTGAAAAAAGCTCCTGTTCTCAAAGTAACATTGATTTTCTGACAGTAATAAAGGGCCTAGAAAAAAATACAACAAAATGTAGGTAGAGATTGTCTTCAGCTAATGTTATTAACAAACACTAAGTCAGTCAGTTTGTCATGCTGTGGTGGCTTGCACGTTGCTTTCATGTTGGAAGCTATGCCTCCTGTATTTGAAATACAGCAGCGTCATCCATAGCGGACAAGTTTCAGCACAGCTTCCAAACTAAGATAGACTAGGAAGAAAGACCTGGTGATTTTCTTCTGCAAAAATCGGCCAGTGGAAACCTTATGAATAGGAGAAGAACAATGTCTGACATAGTGCCTGAAGATGAGCACCTCAGTTCGGAAGGTGCTCAAAATATGACTAGGGAAGAGCTACCTCCTCAAAGTGCAGTCAACCTTAATGACACAGATGGAGTAAAGCTTTCCGGGCCTCCATTTGCTGATGTGGCATAAGTCAAAATGAGAAGAAACAGCTGCAAACATCCATGAATAATGAGAATGTGGAATGTACAAAGTACAAATCTAAGAAAATTGGAATTCTCAAAAATGGAATTGAACTCTTGAAGATACATATCATAGGCATTAGTGAGCTAAAAAGGAATGAAATTGGCCATTTTGAATCAGGCAATCATGTGGTCTACTATGCTGGGAATGACAAATGAAAAAGGAAGGGTGTCACATTCATCATCAAAAAGAACATTTCAAGATGTATCCTGAAGCACAACGCTGTCAGTGATAGGGTAATATCCATAAGCCTACAAGAAAGACCAGTTAATACTACCGCTATTCAAATTTATGCACCAACCACTAATGCCAAATATGATGAAACTGAATACGTTTACCAACTTCTGCAGTCTGAAATCAATCAAACATGCAATAAAGTTGCATTGATAATTACTGGTGATAGGACTACAAAAGCTGGAAACAAAGAAGGGCCAGTAGTTGGAAAATACAGCCTTTGTGATAGAAATGATGACAGAGATCCCATGATAACATTTTTCAACACCAACGACCTATTCATTAGAAACACAATTTTTGACAACATAAATGGAAATTATACATGTGGACATGGCCAGATGGAATACACAGGAATCAAATGACCTCATCTGTAGAAAGAGACAATGGAAAAGTTCGATATCATCAGTCGGAACACACCATCAATTGCCCTTATGCAAGTTCAAAATAAAGCTGCAAAAAATTAAAACAAGTCCATGAGAGTCAAAGTGCAACCTTGAGTATATCCTATCTGAATTTAGAGACCATCTGAAGAACAGACTGGACACATCAAACACTAATGACTGAAGACCAGATGAGTTGGAGGATTTCATCAAGAATATCATAAATGAAGAAAGCAAAAGATAATTAAAAAGACAGGAATCAAAGAAAATACCAAAATGGATGTCAGAAGAGATTCTGAAACTTGCTCTTGAATGTAGAATAGCTAAACAGAGTGGAAAGAATGAGGAAAGAAAAAAGTTGATCAGACTTCAAAGGGCAGTTTGAAAAGACAAAGTAAAGTCTTATAATGAAATGTGCAAAGATCTGGAGTTAGAAAACCTAAAGGGATGAACCGGCTCACTATTCCTCAAACTGAAAGACGTGAAGAAAAAATTCAAGCTTCAAGTTGCAATATTGAAAGATTCTATGGAAAAATATTGAATGATACAGGAAACATAAGAAGAAAATGGAAAGAATACACAGAGTCATCATACCAAAAAGAACTGATCAATGTTCAACCATTTCAGAAGGTAGCATATGACGAAGAATCGATAGTACTGAAGGAAGAAATCCAAGCTGCACTGAAGACATTGGAGAAAAACAAGTCTCCAGGAATTGACAGAATACCAACTAAGATGTTTCAACAAATGGATGCTGCTCTGGAAGCACTTACTCATCTATGCCAAGAAATTTGGAAGACAGTTACCTGGTCAACTGACTGGGAGAGATCCATATTTGTGCCCATTCCAAAGACAGTTGATCCAACAGTATGTGGAAATTATTGAACAATATCGTTAATATCAAACACAAGTAAAATTTTGCTGAAGATAATTCAAAAAGAGTTGAAGCAGTACATCGACAGGGAACTGCCGGAAATTCAAGCTGGACTCAAAAGAGGACATGGAACAGGGGATACCATTGCTTATGTCAGATGAATCTTGGCTGAAAGCAGAGAATACCAGAAAGATGTTTGCCTGTGTTATACTGACCAGGCAAAACCATTCGACTGTGTGGGTCCTAACAGATTATGGATAACATTGCAAATAATGGGAAATCCAGAACACTTACTTGTGCTCATGTGGAACCTATACATGACCAAGAGGCAGTCATTTGAACAGAACAAAGGGATACTGCGTGGTTTAAAATCAGGAAATGTGTGCATCAGGATTGTATCCTTTCACCATACTTATTTAATCTGTATGAAGAGAAAATAATCAAAGAAGCTGTATATATGAAGAATGTAACATCGGGATTGGTGGAAGATTCATTAATAGCCTGTGATATGCAAATGACACAACTTTGCTTGCTGAAAATGACAAAGACTTAAAGCACTTACTGATGAAGATCAAAGACTACAGTCTTCAGTATGGATTGCACCTCAACATAAAGAAAACAAAAATCCTCACAACTGGATCAATAAGCAACATCACGATAAATGGAGAATATATTGAAGTTGTCAAGGATTACAGTTTACTTAGATCCATAAACAACATCAATAGGTACAGGAGTCAAGAAATCAAATGACGTATTGCGTTAGGCAAATGTTTTGCAAAAGACCTCTTTAAAGTGTTAAAAAGCAAAGTTGTCACTTTGAGGACTAACGTGCACTTGACTCAAGTCATGGTATTTTCAATTACCTCATATGCATGGGAGGACTAGACAATGAATAAGGAAGACGGAAGAAGAATTGATGCATTTGAATTACAGTATTGCAAAGAATATTGAATATACCATGGACTGCCACAAGAACAAACAAATCTGTCATGGAAGAAGTACAGCCAGAATGCTCCTTAAAAGCAAGGATGGTGTGATGGTTAAGATTGTATGTCAACTTGGCTAGACCATTATTCTCAGTGTTTTAGTAGTTGTATAATGTTGTGTTCACCCCCATGATGGAATCTGCTGAGTGGTACTGGTGGAGGCGGGGCCTGTGGCAGCTCACTGCCCTCTCAGTTTCATCTCTCTGACTTCGCCGGTTACCTTCTGCCTGCTCGCCTTGACAAGGTTTCTGGCTTGTTCCAGACTCAGCAGCTGCCGCTTGTTCTCTCACCTCTGGTTCATGGGACTTGAGCTAGCAGCTTATCTGTTGATCTCAGAATTCATTGAACTTCTCAGCCTGCAAACAAGAGTCCGGTTCCCAACCTGCCAACCTTGGGTTTGCCAGTCCCTGCAGCTATGTGAATCAGGAGAAACCTGATTGCCTTGTCTGCTGATCTTGGAATTCACTGACCTTCACAGCTTGTGAGCGGGAGCCCCTCTCCGACCTGCCGACCTTGGGTTCACCATCTTCTTTGGCTACTGGGAGAGGCCTCTACCCTGATCTGTGGACTTGGAACATTTTAGCCTCTTCAATTGCGTGAGCTATTTCCTTGACATAAATCTCTCTATATATATATTTATATACTTTACTGGTTTTTTGACATCTAAACTGGAGTGCAAAGATTGCATAACAGTAAGATATACTGCAACTTCTTCCATTTTCAACCACTTATTTATTTAAACAAGTTTTGTCAGTACTTATACCTATAAAAATGAAAACTAGAAAGATAATTGGTTTTGAATTTTGTTTAATTTTAGTGATAAATAATATCTAACCCAGGTTATACAAACTAAGTTTAAAAAAGCCTCATTGTTTTTATTTCCAATACAAAATTTCTTTTTGTTTAATATTTTTTAAAATTTACAATAAACGTATGTGATTTTTACTAATAAATGACTCTGGTGATAACTCACTTCAAAAACATAATTATACTGTTAGAGCGCTTTTTAACTGTTCAAAGAAGCATGAATGTAATTAGGACTTTGAAGTACCAAATATGTAATACATAAGGAAAAAGATCGTGGGGCTGGTGAAATTGAAATATTAACTCAAGGAAAAGAAATGCTATGCAGCATTTAAGACATTTAAAAATGCTTGTTTATTTTTCTGAAGATGACTTAGCAAATTTCTATTGCATTTCATTGCCAGCGTATACATATAAAGCTCTATTAAAAAAAGAACAATTTCATCTCCGTTAAGCCCTCTTTTTCCTTTCCCCTGGTCACCACTAATAAACCTTGGTCTCTATATGTGTTTTCTTGTCTTTTTATATAAGTGAGGTCATACAGTATTTGTCCGTTTATGATTGGCTTATTTATCTCAACATAATGTCTTCAAGATCCATCCATACTATAACATGTATCAAGACTTCATTTCTCCTACTGGCTGAGTAGTATTTCATTTTATGTATGTACCACATTTTGTTTATCTATTCATCTGTTGATGGACATTTAGGTTGTTTCCAGCTTTTGGCTATTGTGAATAGTGCTGCAATGAACATTGGTGCACAAGCCTCTTTTTGAATCTCTGCTTTCGAATCTTTTGGGTATATACTACGAATGGAATTGCTGGGTCACATGGTAGTCTTATTTTTAGTTTTTTGAGGAATCACCACATTGTTTTCCACACTGGCTGTATCATTTTTCATTCCCACCAGCAATGGATAAGGGTTCTGATTTCCCCACGTCCTCACTAACATTTGTTGTTTTTTTTAATCTTGGCTATCCTAGTGGGAGTGAAATGGTATCTCATTGTGGCTTTGATTTTCATCTTTCTGATGGATAATGACACTGAGCATCTTTTCATGTGTTCAGTGGCCATTTGAATGTCCTCTTTGGTGATCTGTCTATTCAAGTTCTTTGCCCATTTTATGATTATTTGTCTTTTCATTGTTGAAGTTGTCAAAGTTTTATATATTTTTTTGTCATTAGATTCTTGTTGAATATATGGCTTATGAAGGTATTCTCTCAGTCGGTAGCTTGTCTTTTCACTTTTTTAGTAAAGTCTTTTGAAGAACAAAAGTTTTTAATTTTATGAGGTCCCATTTATTGGTTTTGTCTTTTGCTGTTTTGCTTTTGTTTTTATATTAGATAATCCATTGTTGAAATCTAGGCCTGACAGCATTACCCCCGCTTGTTCTTTAGGAATTTTATAGTTTTAGTTTGCACAGTTAGTTCCTTAATCCATTTTAAATTTGTTTTTGTGTATGGTGTGATGCATGGATCCTGTTTTATTTTTCTGCATGTGGAAGTCCAATTTTCCCAGTATCACTTATGGAAGAGACTGTTCTTTCCCCCACCAAATAGACTTAGCACCCTTGTCAAAAATCAGTTGACCATAGATGTGTGGATTTGTTTCTGGACTCTCAATTCTATTCCATTGGTCTGTGTGTCTATTGTTTCACCAGTACCAGGCTGTAATTGATCTCTGTAGCTGTAGCTGTATAGTATGTACAGGGTCGATATAAGTCAGAATTGACTCAGTGGCAACAGATTTGTTTTTTTGTTTTTTATTGTTGTTGTTAGGCGCCATCAAGTCAGATCTGACCCATACTGACCCTTTGTACAACAGAATGAAACACTGCCCAGTCCTGCGCCACCCTCACAATCATTGCTATGCTTGAGCCCATTGTTGCAGCCACTATGTCAATCCATCTCACTGAGGGTCTGCCTCTTTTTCATTGACCCTCTACTTTAGCAAGCATGATGTCCTTCTCCAGGGACTGATCCCTCCTGATAACATGTCCAAAGTATGTGAGACATAGTCT
>NW_004443949.1:11786751-11804613 GCF_000243295.1 Trichechus manatus latirostris | reverse complement strand
CTCCTGATAACATGTCCAAAGTATGTGAGACATAGTCTCACCATCCTTGCTTTTAAGGAGCATTCTGGTTGTACTTCTTCCAAGACAGATTTGTTCGTTCTTTTGGCAGTCCATGGTATATTCAATATTCTTTGCCAATATCACAATTCAAAAGCGTCAATTCTTCTTCCTTCTTCCTTATTCATTGTCCACCTTTCGCATGCATATGAGGCAATGGAAAACACCATGGCTTGGGTCAGGCGCATCTTTGTCTTCAAGGTGACATCTTTGCTTTTCAACACTTTAAAGAGGTCTTTTGCAGCAGATTTGCCCAGTGCAATTCGTCATTTGATTTCTTGACTGCTACTTTCATGGGTGTTAATTGTGGATTCAAGTAGAATCAAATCCTTGACAACTTCAATCTTTTCCCTGTTTATCATGATATTGCTTATTGGTCCAGTTGTGAGGATTTTTGTTTTCTTTATGTCAAGGTGTAATCCATACTGAAGGCTGTGGTCTTTGATCTTCATCAGTAAGTGCTTCAAGTCCTCTTTGCTTTCAGCAAGCAAGGTTGTGTCATCTGTATAACACAGGTTGTTAATGAGTCTTCCTCCAATTCTAATGCTACGTTCTTCTTCAGAGAGCCCAGCTTCTCAGATTATTTGCTCGGCATACAGATTGAATTGGTATGGTGAAAGGATATAACGCTGACGCACAACTTTCCTGACTTTAAAACACGCAGTATCCCCTTGTTCTGTTCGAACAACTGCCTCTTGATCTGTGTACAGGTTCCTTTTTCACACAATTAAGTGTTCTGGAATTCCTATTCTTCGCAATGTTATCCATAATTTGTTTTAATCCACAGTTGAATGTCTTTGCATAGTCAATAAAACACAGGTAAACATCTTTCTGGTATTCTCTGCTTTCAGCCAAGATCCATCTGACATCAGCAATGCTATCCCTCATTCCATGTCCTCTTCTGAATTCAGCTTGAATTTCTGGAATTTTCCTGTTGATATACTGCTGCAACCGTTTTTGAATGATCTTCAGCAAAATTTTACTTGTGTGTGATATTAATAATATTTCCCCATTCTGTTGGATTATCTTTCTTTGATTGGGCACAAATATAGATCTCTTCCAGCTGGTTGGTCAGGTAGCTGTCTTCCAAATTTCTTGGCATAGATGAGAAAGCACGTCCAGTGCTGTATCCCTTTGTTGAAACAACTCAACTGATATTCCGTCAATTCCTGGAGGCTTGTTTTTCACCAATACCTTCAGTGCAGCTTGGACTTCTTCCTTCAGTCCCATCGGTTCTTGATCATATGCTATCTCTTGAAATGGTTGAATGTTGACCAATTCTTTTTGGTACACAGACTCTGCATATTGCTTCCATCTTCTTTTGATGCTTCCTGCATCGTTCAATATTTTGCCCATAGAATCCTTCAAAATTGCAACTCAAGGCTTGAATTTTTTCTTCAGTTCTTTCAGCTTGAGAAATGCTGAACATGTTCTTCCCTTTTGGTTTTCTATCCCCGGCCCTTAGCACATGTCATTATAATACTTTACTTTGTCTTCTTGAGCTGCCCTTTGAAATCTTCTGTTCAGTTCTTTTACTTGATCATTTCTTCCTTTGGCTTTAGCTACTCGATGCTCAAGAGCAAATTTCAGAATCTCTTCTGACATCCATTTTGGTCTTTTCTTTCTTTCCTGTCATTTTAATGACCTCTTGCTTTCTTCATGTATGATTTCCTTCTATAACTCATCTGGTCTTCAGTCATTAGTGTTCAGCACATCAAATCTAATCTTAAAATGGTCTCTAAATTCGGTGGGATATACTCAAGGTTGTACTTTGGCTCTTGTGGACTTGTTCTAATTTTCTTCAGTTTCAGCTTGAACATGCATATGAGCAATTGATGCTCTGTTCCACAGTCAGCCCCTGGTCTTGTTTTGACTGATGATATTGAGCTTCTCAATCGTCTTAGTCCACAGACGTAATCCATTTGACTCCTGTGTATTCCATCTGGCGAGGTCAACGTGTATAGTTGACATTTATGTTGGTGAGAAAAGGTATTTGCAATGAAGAAGTCATTGATCTTTCAAAACTGTATCATGCGATCTCCGAGATGGTTTCTGTCACCAAGGTCATCTTTTCCAACTACTAATCCTTCTTTGTTTCCAACTTTTTCATGCTAATCACCAGTAATTATCAGTGCATCCTGATTGCATGTTCGATCAATTTTAGACTACTGATGTTGGTAAAAATCTTCAATTTCTTCTCATTTGGCCTTAGTGGTTGGTGCGTAAATTTGAATAATAGTCGTATTAACTGGTCTTACTTGTAGGCCTATGGATATTATCCCACCACTGACAATGTTGTACTTCAGAATAGGTCTTGAAATATTCTTTTTGACAGTGAATGCAACGCCATTCTTCAAGTTGTCATTTCTGGCATAGTAGACCACATGCTTATCTGATTCAAAATGGCCAATACGAGTCCATTTCAGCTCACTAATGCCTAGGATATCAGTGTTTATGCATTCCATTTCATTTTTGATGATTTCCAATTTTCCTAGATTCATACTTCGTACATTTCACATTCCGATTATTAATGAATGTTTGCAGCTGTTTCTTCTCATTTTGAGTAATGCCACAGCAGCAAATGAAGGTCTTGAAAGCTTGACTCCACCCACTTCATTAAAGTCAACTTTACTTTGAGGAGGCAGCTCTTCCCCAGTCGTCTTTTGAATGCCTTCCAACCTGGAGGGCTCATCTTTCGGCACTATATCAGACAATGTTCTGCTGCTATTCATAAGGTTTTCATTGACGAATTCTTTTCAGAATTAGACCACTGGGTCATTCTTCCTAGTCTTCTTAGTCTGGAAGCTCAGCTGAAACCTGTCCACCATTGGTGATACTGCTGTATTTGAATACTGGTGGCATAGCTTCCAGCATCACAGCAACACGCAAGCCCCCACAGTACGACAAACTGACAGTAACATTGAGGTGTTCTTAAAGAGTATGTTTTTAAATCAGGAAATGTGAGTCCTCCTACTTTGTTCTTCTCTTTCAACATTATTTTAGATATTCAGGGCCTCTCCCCATTCCATATAAAAGTTGAGGATTGGTGTTTTCTATTTTTGTAAAGAAGGCTATTGGAATTTTGATGGGGATTGCATTGAATATAGAGATCAATTTGGGTAGTGTCTTAGTTACCTAGTGCTGCTATAACAGAAATACCACAAGTGGATGACTTCAACAAAGAGAAACTTATTCTCTCGCAGTTTAGAAGGCTAGAAGTCTGAATTCTGGGTACCAGCTCCAAGGGAAGGCTTTCTCTGTCTGTGAAGTCTGGGGGACAGCCTTTGTCATCAATCTCCCCTTGGTCTAGCAGCTTCTCAGAGCAAGAACCCCGGGTTCAAACGACAGGCTCTGCTCCTAGTTCTTTTTGTTTTGTTGTAATGAGGTCCCTCTCCTCTCTGCTCAAGTCTCTCTTTTATATCTCAAAAGAGATTGACTCAAGATGCAACCAAATTCTATAGATAGATTCTTGCCTCATTAATATAACTGACCTCTACTCCTGCCTAATTAACATTATAGATGTTAGGATTTACAACACATAGGCTAATCACATCAGATCACAAAATGATGTAAAACCACACAAAATTGGGAATCATGCCTTAGCCATGTTGACACATATTTTGAGAATGACACAATTCAATCCATAATAGATAGTACTGACATCTTAACAATATCAAGTCTTCTAATCCATGAACATGGAACATCTTTCCATTTGTTTAAGTCTTCTTTAATCTCTTTCAGCAGTGTTTCGTAGCTTTCATTTTATAAGCCCTTCACATCCCTGGTTAGATTTATTCCTAGGTATTTTATTTTCTTGTATGTTATTATAAATGGAATTATTTCCTTAATTTACCTTTCAGATTTCTCATTGCTGGTGTATAGAAACTTAAATGATTTTTGTTTGTTGACTTTTTACCCTGCAACATTGCTGAATTCCTCTATTAAGTCTACAAGTTTTCTTATGGATTCTTTGGGATTTTCTATATATAGGATCATATCCTTGAATAGAGATAATTTTACTTCTTCTTTTCCAATCTACATAGCTTTTATTTGTTTTTCTTGTCTTATTGCTCTGGCTAGTACTTACAATACAATATTGAATAGAAGTGGTATATAGTGGGCACACTTGTCTTGTTCCTGATTTCAAGGAGAAAGCTTGCAGTCTTTCTCCATTAAGTATAATGTTGGCTGTTGGCTTTTCATGTATGCCCTGAATCATACTGAGGAATTTTTCTTCTATTCCAATCATCTCTGAGATTTTTATCAAGAAAATGTGTTACATTTTATCAAATGTTTTCTTTGTACTTATAGAGATGATCTGTCTTTTTTTCTGTTGATGTGGTGTATTACTTTGATTTTCTAAAGTTGAACCATCCCTGCATTCCTGGAATAAATTCCTCTTGGTCATAGCGTATGACTCTTTTAATATGCTGTTGGATTCTGTTTGCTAGTATTTTGTGGAGGCTTTTTGCATCTATATTCATAAGAGATATTGGCTTCTAATTTTCTTTGTGTGTGTGTGTGTTTTAAATTTTTAATGTTACTTTTTCTAATATGGGAATCCCTGGGTAGTGCAAATGGTTAAGCACTAGACTACTAGCTGAAAGATCAGTGGTTCAAACCCACCCAGAGGTGCTTCTGAAGACAAGACTGGCAATCTTCTTCTGAACAGTCACAGCCTTGACCTCATGGTGCAGTTCTACTCTGCACACATGAGGTCAGCATATGTCAGAATCAACTCAATGGCAACTAACAAAGACAATATTTTTAATATGTAATCATATGTAATATGCAATAAATTATTTTTCCTCTATTTTAGCACATAATTGCAAGTTTAGATGGCAATTCTTTAAAAATTGCAAGAAGGAAGTTTTTCAGAAGTTTTTTAGAGGGTATGTCAACAAAGTGTGAAGATTACTGGTGTAGATAATAGTAACTAATACTATGCAATTCCTATTGTATGTCAGTTGTTATTTTCAAGGATGCAAATGTTATATCTTATTTATTTATTACTCAGAAAAATGGTATTATTATCCTCATTTAATAGATAAGAACATAAAGGGGTGGGGATGAAAAATAACTTGTCCAATACTGTAGAGCTAGTTAAGAATGCATATCTGATTCTGTAAGGCACTTTAGCTTTATGGCTTGTGCTATTAAACATTATGATGCAGTTTCTCTGTGAGTCTTTAATGTAATAAGTACTAAATAAATGACAGACATTATTTTAATCATTTATAGTGGTGTATTGTATAATCATATGAGAAGTGTGATGTCTGTTAGTGTTAAGACCAATCTTTTTTTTTTCTAATTTTATATATCATTTTCTTTTCCCATTATTGCACAAGTCTAGGCCATAGTATAGATGATAACTATTTATTGCAGAAATGTTTGAATGGATGACTGACTGAATAAATAAAGAGCTTCTGAACAATGTAGTTTATGAATTATAATTTCTTGTCATAGGTACTATCATTACAATATGCGCTTTATGTTCGGGCTACTCTTTACTATTATACATATGGGAGAGTGCCTTACTTTTCAAAAGTAAGGTATGAAAAGATATATTAATTAGCAAACATTTTAGAGGAAACTTCGGTTCTTTTTTTTTTTTTCCTTTCATTATGGTAATAGAATTTCTTCATTTGTCCATTATATTGGCCTACATTTCTTGTAGTATATATTTACTCAGTGAGTGAGTGCTTGGCATGACATAATATCTCTGGCCACAGTATAGGTGAGTTAAGTGATATAAGGAAAGATAGTCTTTCTATTAGTTCTTTTATACCATTTTGTTAATATTTTATAAAATGCATTATCAGTGAACACTGATTCATCAAGATAATAACTATATTTCATTAAAACAACAAAAGAAGCGTTGCCATCCATAGCAAAGTATGTTTGGAAATTGTATGCCCCACTTTGTGAATCACAACATATGTGAGCAATTGACTATCTTAGGTAAATCCTGTAACAAAGGAATGCATTTAAATTGGCTTAATACATTATTTCTCAAATTTACTTCATTTTCCAAATGTATGATTATCTCGCATAATTAGTTTTATATATGGCAGAATTTGAAGACAAAAATTTTGTATTGCTAGAAGAAATACAAGAATTCGGCAACTAATTTACAAAGATAAACAATCCAGCCAGGGAGCTTCCAAGCTATAAATCAAAAGAAATGCTCTTTTGACAAAGAAATAAAAATATCTTTCATTACTAATCACCTATTTCCTTCTCTGTGACCTTTAGCTAGTTATTCATCATCTCTACCCTCTGTTTGCTCGTATCTCGAAGAGCTGTGAAACAGTGAATTTGAGAATGTAAGGTAGAATGCAGAGAAGTGCTAGACATGTTGTGAGCTTAGTAAAGTTGTACCATAATAATTATTATTACTGAGTTGTGAAATACAATCATTTCTTTTATGTTTTCTTGGGACCTTGAAGGTATAGGACTTATTTAATCTTACAAAAACCTATATTTAAAAATAGGCTTTCTTTGTTTCTCTTGAACATTGCATCAGCAATAGTGTTTTCTGGATGTGGAGGGGATAGAGTGCTATTTTAATGAAGTTTAGAAATACATTGTTCCCATATTTTATCTGTTCTATTTGGCTATACATGTATCTATCTGTCTATAATTACCTACTCTATCATCCGTCTATCTGTCTATCTATATCATCTTTATAATACAGGTGAGTAAACTGTCAAAATGTCTTTTGCAAGATTATTAATATAGGTTAGTAAGCTGTTTAAATATTCTTTGAAGATTACAGAGAACTACATGAATTCTCTTTTCTTTGTGTATGCTCATATTTTAACATCTTTGTGCTTTCACTTGTTTTTCTGTCAAGGAGCTAAATAATAAGCTGGAGATTGCTGCTGTGGGAAATGTAATGTCTGCTGTGCCATTCAGCAAGGAAAGGAAATCACCTGTGGCTAGTTTGAAGTTTGTTCCTGAAATAGATGGAGATCCGTCATCACCTGCCTGATGTGCTAGAGGTCCAACAAATCTCTTTATCTCAGCTGTGCTGGTGAGAGAGTCTTTGTTTAATCACGATGAAAAAAAGATCCCAGGGTAAAAGGGAAATAGGTTCCCTGCAGAACCGAAGCCTCCAAATGGCCATAAACAATGTATGCAGGTAAACATCATTTATAGAGTATTTCTTTACAGCAGATTATAGGGCTCATGTTGTGTGCTGTGGACTCCATGGGGGAGTCAGGAGGAAAATAGAGTTTCTAGTTCCTAGGAAGTTGTATCAGGATAAAACAGCTAAAACAGTTGTTAGACGTAATCCCTGAACAAAATTTGAAATCACATCACTTTAAAGAACAACAACAAATTAAAACCAGTAAAAATTTGACAGAATTTTCTAAAATATACCTACTTTAGATCATAGAAAATATTTATTCTATATTTCATGCATATATCTTTATTATCACATTTTATTTTTTAAGAAAATATTGGCCAGTCATTCAAATGTGTAAACAATAAAATTAAATTGAATAAAAACATACATTTTTTTGAAAGTCAAAACATCAGACTGAGCTTGGGTCAACTATAGAGAAATGATAACTGGGCAAACAATATGCGATCAATTAATCAATGGCTTCCAATCCTCTAAACCTACTATGAGACATCAATAAACGCCATTCTATTATTGTTTGAAACAGGAATATTAGCAAAAAAACTCACTGTATATTGGTATTGTGAAATGCAAATAGGAGACGGTAACTCTACAAGTATTGTAAAAATAATTAGTCACTAAAGTATGACACACTGATAATAAAAAGAAATATAATTAGATTCTACAACTTGAATACAAGTCAATTGGAATTTTGAGTCTGAGAAAAAAAAAAAAAAAGAGAATGAAAAAAGGTAAAAAGTCTAAGAAACTTCTGAGGCACCACCAAGTGGACAAACAAACACATTACGGGAGTTCCAGAAGAAGACGAGAAAGAGAAATGAGCAGAAAGAATATTTGAAGATACAATGGCTGAAAATTTCCCTAATTTTGACTAAAGACATGAATCTATACTTCCAAGAAGTGTAATAAACTCCAGTTAAGAAAAACCCCAAGAGATTCACACTGAGATACATTATAATCATAGTCACAAAATCAAAGATAAAGAGACAATCTTGAAAAAAGTACGAGAGGAGCAAATCATCATAAGCAAGGAAAACTCAATAAGAAAACATTTTTAAACATCAGTGGAAAACCACAACAACAAAACAGCAGAATTCACCTCTCCTAGTCTTTGCAAATTGGCTCTGTGGTAACTGGGTATTCATTCAATCCTTAAGGAGTCTTGTACTGAACCTAGAGATCAGCCTGAGGTGAAAGCATAGGCTCTTCTCAGGTATTTTCTGAGCATGCTTCTTGCCCTGGACATGTGTATGGCTTTCTCAATTCATCTGCAGATACGGTGCTTTTGAATGCCCTAATTTCCCAAAGAAACTCTCTCCTGGGCTTTGTCTCACCATCAGGCTACTATTGTTTCTTTACACTCTTGAGACACAGACACCTACAGGTGATTCAAGTTTAGGCATGGTCAGCCATTTTTCTGCCCTGTATGGGCTCTGAGATAGGCCAAATAAAAATGAGTGCCTTCCTTCAGTCATTCAGGTAGACCCCAGATAAGTTAGAAGAGACACACACAATAATTTGTAAATAAAGTCTTCTCTGCTCCGTCTGGAACCAGAGACCGGGATCTCTCTCTGGGAACGCAGGCCTCCACAGCTTTAAGATTACCACAGACCCAGGACTGGGTTGGGTGTGCGCCTGTGTAAAATAAAAGCTTTTCTACCATTTTCACATTACCTTTTTCTTGATTCAGCATTCACGTAGTTGCTGTAAAGTTTTGCCTGGTTTCCATGATTATGACAAAGTAGGATCTACGTGTTTCTGGTTTTGGATTTTTTTCCCCCCTAAGGGTATAGAAACATGGAACTGCTTATGCCACCATCTTTTCTCCTCCTCAGCAACTGTCTTTTCTGACAGATAGCACCTCCTACTTTTTTAAAAGTGGAGCCTGCTTTCTCCCAACTCCATGTCAACCACCCTCTATTTTTGTGGTTCTTAAATCCAATTTCAAGCACTCTCTATTTGTGTTTGAAGACCAAAATTAGCAGAATAGATACACTACACTCTTCATTTCATAATTACTCAACGAATGTAAATAGCAATAGAAATATAAAGCAAACAGTAGTGTGTGGTAGGACATGACAGAGTGATCTTGGTTGTGTTCTAAATCTTCAATGAACTTTGAGCTGAATATTTCTGTTCAGTGGAGACATGATGTATGAACACAGGCAGTCCCCATGTAACCGGACACTTCCAGGTCTGGTTGGTGCAGCTAGAAAAGACACGAAGTGGTGAAAACGAAAGAAGCTTTATCTAGTTGACCAAGTAATAGAGCCCACTGGGACTTGTGTCACCAAGGTGGCTCCCTGAACAATGGCCTGAGAGCTTTATATGGGTAAAGTAAATTGAGTCTGGGCTCTTCAGGGATGCCCCAAGGTGGAGTCAGCCTGCAGATTGGTTTAGACCAAAAAGGCGTCCCTGGGGTGATCCAATCTTCTGTGCTTGCTCACTCTAAGAGGGGGGCCACAAAGAGGGCATTTTGCCCACATCCGGGGTGTGTGTGTGTGTGTGTGTGTGTGTCTGTGTGTTTTGGCCTCTGACGTCAATAGGTCATCCAAGGGACACAGTTGTACTGCACATGTCAGGCGGGCCAAATGTGGTTCTAGATTAGTTTCAACTGGTCTTGAGACCCTAGTCTCTTGTTTTTCTTAACTGAGCAGGAACAAGAAGTATACCTAAATAAGGAGATATCTTAAACACAAGGTCTTAGTTCCTACATTACCTAATAAGGAGATAGTTTACATGCATGGAGTTAGTTCTCATATCACATACGATGGCAGACACCACCCCTTGCTTATTCAAGATGGTGGGCATGCTATCAGCCTCATCCAGGTCACAAATGTCTGACTTATGTACAATCTGTAGTTATGAACCAACCCTGTAAAGACTATTATATTACAAATGCTATGTACATATAATGATTCATAATAACAAAGGGGCGCTTGTTTGCTACATGCATCAAAATATTATTATTGCTGTATTATTATGTTGAAGATGTTTTAGTGTATCTGGGAGTGTTTTTAATTTTTTTTATGTATAGGAAGGTACACTATACACTATATAGTAAGACAAATGTTTGACTAACTGACATTAGACAGGAACAGTACCTGTTAGGACTTAGATACAAATTCAACTTAAAGACAGAGTTAGGAAAGGCACTTGCTCATAATCCAGAGACTGCCTGTAGTTTGATTTGAAGAACAGCCTACCTCATTCCGTCTAACCTACAGCAGATATTTGATGCTGGATAACACAGTTGAGCAAGGAGTTGTGCGTTTCCACCTGACTGTCAGGTTTTGATCCAGGGATAGGAAAACATTCAGCCTTCAATTGAAAAGGGAAGGGCTGTAAAAACACTCCACCTATATTGTCAATGATCTGTAGTTGTACCTTCTTTCAATAAAGGAGTAACTATTAAGAAAAAATATCAAAAACATGAAAAGAAAGTAAAATATCTGTCTGTACTTTTCAGATGATTTAATAGGGTAAGCCACCTGAGTCACCTGTAGGGCATGTACTTTCTTTCTTTACTTACTATTTAATATTACTAAGGGCCATATCATACTCTGTAAAGTGAGATGTTAACCTGCAAAAGTTTGATAAATCACAAATAGTTTTTGTCCTGGAGAGTTGCAAGTGGTTTTTGTCTGATTGAAAAAATAAACCTAAAAGTTTTTGTTTTATGTCTTTGAAAGATATTGATCATCTTTTAAATATAAAAATAAAATCATATTACAGCTTTCTTCTTAAAATGCTTGTCTTCTGGTGTTCTCATTTTATGCAGCTTTATAGTTCTTCTGGTTCTCTTACAAAGGCATTAAACTAATCTTTCACAACTGCTCGTTTTATATTAGTTTTGTTTCTTTTTTTTTTTTTATCTTTTTGAAAATTGTGCTTTGACTTCACCCACCGAGTAAGCAAATCAGGCCCTAGAAAAAATTACTGCTTATAATGGATTGAATTTTTTTGGTGGAATGTGAGAGAAAGGAAAGTAAAATTATTTTAAACACACCTAAAGAAGGTGGTAATTACTAGATTGCATAAGTAAAACATCAAAATATACACATATCATGAATCTCCTCTACCTTTCAATGATGCTGTCATATATGTTGGTTTTATACAATAGGCTGGCTGTTCCCATGTGACAGCAAAGTAGCCCATGAAAGCTCTAGGCTTATTATCTGCCACGTTAGCAACAAAAAATAAAGACAAATTATTTTCTATTGACCCGAACCCCATGTGCTCTGGCTCATCGGTCTGGCTTTGGGTCTACTCCTATCCATGAAGCATCTACTGACATTTGGACTTCCCACCCTTTGAAGACATTCCCAGCCTGGAGCCATGCATGTAATCAGTTGACCAAAATATGTCAACTGGGAGTTGGACTGGGGTGTTTCCAGAGGATGAATATAGGACAATAACAAAAAGAAAACAAGAAATGAAAAGTTGCACTTAATAATAATAAATGATGCAATCCATAATCGGTATCTAATAATTAGGAACGTACCAAATAGCAGAAACATATGTTGTTGTTGTTAGGGGGCATTGAGTCAATTCCAACTCATAGCAACCATATGTCCAACAGAAGGAAACACTGCCCGGGCCAGTTCCATCCTCACAATCATTATGCTTGAGCCCATTGTTGCAGCCACTGTGTCAATCTATCTTGTTGAGGGGTGTGATGGTTAAGATTGTATGTCAACTTGGCTAGACCATTATTCTCCATGTTTTAGTAGTTGTATCATGTTGTGATCACCCCCATGATGGAATCTGCTGAGTGGTACTGGCAGAGGCGGGGCCTGTGGCAGCTCACCACCCTCTCAGTTTCATCTCTCTGACTTCACCGGTTACCTTCTGCCTGCTCGCCTTGCCAAGGTTTTTGGCTTTTTCCAGACTCAGCAGCTGCCGCTTGTTGTCTCACCTCTGGTTCGTGGGACTTGAGCTAGCAGCTTACCTGTTGATCTCAGAATTCGTCAAACTTCTCAGCCTGCAAGCAAGAGTCCGGTTCCCCGACCTGCTGACCTCGGGTTCACCAGCCCCTGCAGCTACATGAATCAGGAGAAACCTGATTGTCTTGTCTGCTGATCTTGGAATTCACCGACCTTTACAGCCTGTGAATGCGAGCCTCTTTCCAACCTGCTGACCTTGTGTTCACCAGCTTCTGCGGCTTCGTAAACTGGGAGAGGCCTTTACCCTGATCTGTGGACTTGGGACGTTTTAGCCTCTACAATTGTGTGAGCTATTTCCTTGATATAAATCTCTCTATATATATATTTATATGCTTTACTGGTTTTGCTTCTCTAGAGAACCCAGCCTAAGACAAGGGTCTTCTTCTTTTTTGCTGACCCTCTACTTTACCAAGCATGATGTCCTTCTCCAGGGCTCGATCCCTCCTAATAACATGTCCAAAGTATGTGAGACGTAGTCTCTCCATCCTCACTTCTAAGGAGCATTCTGGCTGTACTTCTTCTAAGACAGATTTGTTTGTTCTTTTGTTAGTCTATGATATATTCAATATCCTTCGTCAACACCATAATTCAAAGGCATCAATTCTTCTTCGGTCTTCCTTATTCATTGTCTAGCTTTGGCACGCATGTAAGGGGACTGAAAACACTATGGCTTGGGTCAGGCATACCTTAGTCTTCAAGGTGACATCTTTGCTTTTCAACACTTTAAAGAGGTCTTTTGCAGCAGATTTTCCCAATGCAATTCATCATTTGATTTCTTGACTGATGCTTCTATGGGTGTTGATTGTGGATCCAAGTAAAATGAAATCCTTGACAACTTCAATCTTTTCTTGGTTTATCATGATGTTGCTTGTTGGTTTAGCTGTGAGGATTTTTGTTTTCTTTATGTTGAGATGTAATCCATACTGAAAGCTGTAGTCTTTGGTCTTTGTCAGTAAGTGTTTCAAGTCCTCTTCACTTTCTGCATGTAGAAACAAATTAAGATAAACACATAATAGAAATAAAGATAAATAATAAAGAAAAAAATATTATAGAAATAGAAACCTGAATACAGTAGAACTAGTATATAATTCAAAGAGTGTAATGGGGAATTTCTGGGAGAGTATGCTTTAAAATCAGAACTAAGACATCTTTGCCATACAGTGCACACAATAAGTTAATGTTTACATGGAGACTCTAATTAATACAACTAGAGGGCAAAAATAATTTTTAAAAAAGGTAATATTCTTTCTTGTTGAAAAAAAATTCTGTGAGAGTTGATACCTGAAAACAAAATAATTCTCTGTCCCTATGTTAAACAATAGTGAGACCAAACAAGAGTAACTTAACTGGATGCTCCAGGACATATTTACTCTGGAAGATTAGACTGTGAACTTGCCAAACATCTTATCAAGTCTAACAGTTTTCTCTTCATGGATCCCTCCAAGATAATATTGCTAGGTTCACCATTCTAAAAAAAAATCTCTGCCTACCTCCAAGCATTTTCAAAGCACCACGGCTTTGTAAAACCTGATTTAAAATCATACATCCCAGGCCCTAAATTCTATAAATATCTGTCCTCAAAAGCCACATATTGCAATATTCCACTTATATAAATTTTCCAGAGGAGGCATATTGATAGCAACAAAAAGTACATTAATATCTTTGCAGGGTTAAGTAGGATGAAGAGTAATAAGCAGTGAATACTAATGGATACAGGGTTCTTTGAGGGATGATGCAAATGTTCTAAAATTGATTTGACAGCTGCACAACTCTATGAATGTATTAATAACAACATTGAATTTTACAATTAAATGAATTAATTGTATAGTATGTGAATTTTATCTCAATAAAGCTGATATATTAAAACATATTAATGGATAGGCGTGATAGAGTAAAAATATTACACATTTGGAAAATTGATTCCAATCATTCAACAACTCTTTACGAATGCCTTCTTCTTGTCAGGAACTATTCTAGATACTGGGGATACAGGGATGAGCAAGACAACGAGATCTCCTGTGATCCTGAAGATTAAGTTATAGAAGGAATATGTTTGACTGCTTTCTATGCATTCTTATTAAAGTATCTGTTCTTTACATAATCCAGAAGCAATAAGTTTACCTTCTTACCTAGTTTCATTATAGATAAACAGTAAATCATGATGAACTGAGGCAAATGCTTTAAGCATGGCTTATCTTTCCCATAAACTATCCTCTACATAGTGACATACTAAGAGTAATAGGAGAGAACGTTAAAATTTCCCTGATTATGTCTTATAGGCAGCTTGGTGGTATCCCTTATTACAGGGTGTGATGGTTAGTTTTATGGGCCAACTTAGCAAGTCTAGTCATTTAGTCAAACACTAACCTAGGTATTGATGTGAAGGTATTTGGTAGATGTTGTTAACATCTATAATTACTTTAAGTAAAACAGACTACACTCAGTAACGTGGGTGGGCCTCATTCACTCACTCTTATGGAAGGCTGTAAGAACTGAAGTTTCCCAGAGAAGAAAAAATTCCTCCTCAAGACTGCAGTATTAACTTCTGGTGAGTTTCTAGCCTGCCCACCTGCCCTAATAATTTCTGACTTGCCAGCCCACACAATTGTCTGAGTCAATTCTTTAAAATAAATCTACTTTCTGTCTATCTATGTATCTTTCTGTCTGTCTGTCTGTCTATCATCTGTCTCCTATTGGTCTATTGGTTCTGTTTTTATTGAGAACCTTGCACACTGATACACTGATACACATAGTTAGGTATTTATTTGGTCCTGACATTTTATAAAATGAAAAAGTTTTCATTTCTAGACCTATCCTTCATGATTACTACAGTGTACTTCCATGATACACAAAAACCTGGAAAGACAATTAAGTCATTGGTCCTTAGGGAAGAAAGAATACTAAGGAACCAGTGAGTGAGGAAGGAAGTGTATATAATAGAGCATCTAGGACATCCAATAACAACTTTCTCTACTTTATAGATTTTACTACACCTAGTTTCCTTGTACTTAAACAAGTATGTTTGCCTGTATTTATGCTGTATAAGGGGTCTGCACATGTATGCACATGTTTAATCTGGTAAAGGATGTGTCATGGATTTAACTGTGTCCTCCAGAAATATTTGTCAACTTGACTAGGCCATGATTCCCAGTATTGTGTGATTGTCCTCTACCTTATGATCTGGTGTAATTTTCCTATTTATTGTAAATCCTAATCTCTGCCTGTGTTTAATGAGGCAAGATTAAGTTATGTTAAAGAGGGTTAGAGTGGGATACAATACCCTTACACAGATCACAGCCCTAATCCAATGAAAGGGGAGTTTCCGTGGGGTGTGGGCTGCATCACCTTTCATCTTACAATAAATAAAAGGAGAGTGAATTGAGCAGAGAGGTAGGGACCCCTGTCCACCAAGAATGAAGAACCAGGAGGGGAGTGTGTCCTTTGGACCTGGGGTCCCTGTGCTGAAAATCTCCTAGACCAGCAGAAGATTGATGACAAGGACCTTCCTCCAGAACTGACAGAGAGAGAAAGCCTTCCCCTGGAGCTGGCACCCTGAATTTAGAATTTTAGCCTCCTAGACTATGAGAGAATAAATTCCTTTTTATTAAAGCCATCCACTTGTAGTATTTCTGTCATAGCAGCACTATAACTAAGACAGGTTGCAACATCAACTAATTCTATTTGAAATCATTATGTTTGTTTCTAAATGTCAATTAATTTTTCTTAAAGAAAACCATTTCAAAACTATTAATTTTTTCTTAAAGAAAAACATTTCAAAATTATCTTAATTAAAAAAGAGTACATAAATACTTCTTGAAAATTCAGTTACTGATAAGAGTAATTAGAAACCATTTAAAATCTCAAAATTTTTTTCAATATTCTTACTTTTATTTTTCAATGTTATCACTATTATTTGTAGCATGATTGAATTTGTGTCTGACCCCTGGCAATTTTTCAATAACAGGCTTTAGAGCATTTGGTAATGGAAAGTAATTTCACACAACACTCTTATAAGTAGGTATTGAACGTAAGAGAAACTTACAATGCTTACAAAATTCTCCTATCTTAGTCAATAAATCCTTTTACAACTCTACTTTGTTCTGAGTGTGTTTTTGAGAACACAAACATCACCTGAGTAGTGTTTCTGTACTATCTGCTTTATTTTTGTCTTATTGAGAAATTCAATATTAAATTTTATCAAGTGCCAGTTTATTCTGAGAGAAACCATAAGCAGGTGCAGACACAGCATGCCCACTTTCTTCTACTGTCTTTTGCCTCCTTGGGTTCCCTTGGAGATATTCCCTCTTGCCTGACCAGGACAATTGCTTAGAAAGGCAGCCAGTGACAAGAAGAGTCAGATAAATCATGACATGACTTTGAGTTTGTCATATTTTCTCATAATTATGTGACCATCATGCTGAGAAAAGCACTTTCTAGGGAATGAACTATTAAATTCTCTTTCACCAAGTCAACTATTATACGCTGCCCAGCGTCAGCCTGTATGATGCCATGCAAGCATCTGATTCCTCCTGTGGATGTCATTACTAGCTTGGGAAAAGATATATTAGTTTTCAGCATGTTGCAGGTGGCATATTTCTAAAAGAACCTAAAATATTACCTGTATCTGTCCTGAAGCAAGCCAGTATACTCAATCTATCAGATTCATAGCTGCAAAACATACCTGTCATTGAACATTATATATTATGAATGATTGCTTTATTATATTGAGTAATACAGGAAACACTAAATTAGTGTCTTTTGAACAAAGCGCAATTTTGAGTGTTATGGGAGTAAAAATCTGAATAAGACATAATAGGTGTCCTTGGAGATCACAGTCAATTAGGAAGTTGCAAAGATATTCTTTAAAGTGTTAAAATAGTGACTAAGTTGTTAATTGCTAATCACGTGAGGCAAATATTATTAGACAACCTGTTGAGTAAACTTAGACAATATTCAATTAAATTAATTCATTAGAATGATTATCAGTAGTGTTAATACAATCTTCATTTCTTTAATATTTGATCCTGTATATTATTGCTAATAATAGAATCATAATATTAAATATATAAAAAGACAGTATACTTTTTTACCTTAAAATCACAAATAATTTTTATTTTCACATTTGGATGGTGCAATTGAACTCCACATTCACCAATTTCTCTTTTTTCCTTGACTGAAAGAAAACACGTTCTGATAATTGACAGCTTTTCTCTAGTTTCTCAAGGTAAGAAGGTAATCCCCGAGGACAATATTCTTTTGCGGAGCTGCATATGCTCAGAGTTGTTGAACAGCCAGATTTCTCCAATTAAACTCATGACTGGAGTCATGTTCTATTGAAGGGTCTAAAGCTATGATGTTCAATACTTTCGCCACTAGCCACATGTGTCTGGTAAATTCGAATTAATTGAAATACTGCAAAATTATAATTCATTTTTCTCAAATGCATTAGCCAGATTTCATGTGTTCAATAACTAATTAAGCATAGTAAATATTATATTGGACAATGCAGAGAAAATTTCCAGCATTGCAGAAAGTTCTGCAAGAGAGTAATAGTGGACAATCTTTCAGTATCAATAAAATATTTATAAGGATAAATGGAAGATTTTTTTTTTTTAATATTTTATTGTACTTCAGGTGAAGGCTTACAGAACAAATAGTTTCTCATGAAACAGTAGTACACATGTTGTTTTATGACATTGGTTAACAACC
>NW_004443949.1:11754691-11779353 GCF_000243295.1 Trichechus manatus latirostris | reverse complement strand
TAGAGAGATGAGAAACTGAGCAATGAAGAAAGACAAAAAGGGAAAAAGAGGGAAAAGAAAACAAAACAAATAAAAAAAAAAGAACAAGAAAGGACCCCCAAAAATCAGAAAAAAAAAAAACCAACGAAAAAGAAATGTCCTCAGGGATCCCTCCGCACGTCTGTGGAAGCCGAAGGGGAGTTCCTTGCCACGCAGCTCCGCCTGCCCAGAAAGGGCTCCCAACTCAAGAAAAGGAAAAGAGAACAAACAAACAATTCAAAACGAAGAAATGAACAAAGGCCCAGGATCCCACCAGCGTGGTAGCCGAGACCGGGAAGCAGCTCCACACTCGAATGGAGCTCTGCAGCCTCTCAGGAAAAAAGCAAAGATGGAGCACAGAGCCAGACACTCAAGCGAAAGGAGGGGGAGGCGGCTAGAGGCAAGCAAGAAATCCAAAGAAGCAGGGGGAAAAAAAAAAAGCCAACACCAGCAACCAACAAATGGCACTCAGAGAGCCAGCCAGTGCGGTGTGGTGTTTCTGGACAAGAGACTGTGTCCGCGGGAAGCAGAGGAGGCCGAGTGTGGGTGAAGAAGGGTGGAGAGTGGTAAAGCGTATATCAGAAATTGCTGGTGCTCTGAAGCCCCTCAGGAAGAAACAAAGATGGCGCACGGAGCCAGGCACTTGAGTGAAAGGAGGGGGAGGTGCCGAGAGGCAAACTAGAAAAAAAAAAAAAAAGGCAACACTAGCAGCCCACAAATGGCACCCAGAGAGCTGCCTGCTTGGGTGTGTGGAATACAAGCAGCTGGCGCCACCCGGTCAAGAGACCGTGGCCGTGGGAAGCAGAGGCACAAACGAACAAAAGCCCCGGGATCCCACCAGCGCGGCAGCCCAGACCGGGAAGCAGCTGCACACTCGAATGGAGACCCACTGCCCCTCAGGAAGAAGCAAAGACGGCGCTTGGAGCCAGGCACTCGAGCAAAAGGAGGGGGAGGTGGCGAGAGGCAAGTGAGAAATCAAAAGAAGCAGAAACAAAAAGCAACACTAGCAGCCAACAAATGGCACCCAGAGAGTCGCCTGCTTGGGTGTGTGGAATCCAAGCAGCCGGCGCTTCCCAGTCAAGAGACTGTGGCCGCGGGAAGCAGAGGAGGCCGAGCCAGGGCGAAGAGGGGTGGAGGGTGGGAAAGCGCACACAGCAAATTACTGGCTGTTTTGTCTCCCACTGGACGCTCCGTGAGGCTGCTTTCTCGTACCCCCGTTTGCTGGTCTCCAATAGGAGTCCAAGATGGTGGATCCGTGCTGCGTTAGCTGGTAGGGGACCTCTGCATGAATCTCTCCTCGCTCTCCGTTCTCTGTCAGTATTCTCACTCCATTTGGTGCTCGGCTGAGTTCTTTATCTCTTCATTTGATGTTCTAGGGTTTCAGGATTGTTGCATTCTCTGTTTGGCTTAGTTTTTCGGATCTTTGCTGTGGAGGGACGGCGTGGTGCTTCTGCCTAGAGCGCCGTCTTGCTGGAACCTGCGACACTATATAATCTTGTCAACCTCATCAGTATATCCTCATAACAGTGATAGCATTTACAACACATAAGGAGATCACATATAAACTCATCATAGTGATAGAGTTTGCAACACATAAGGAAATCACATCAGATAACACAATCATACAATACTGAGAATCAAGACCTAGCCAAGTTGCTACACACATTTTTGGGGGACACAATTCAATCCATGACATTCCACCCTTTGGTCCCCCAAAAATCACATCCTTGCAACATGCAAAATATATTCATCTCATCATATCATGGCAAAAGTCTTAACCCCAAGTCCAAAATCCAAAACTTCCTCTTCATCTGTGAAATCTAGAATACAAGTTATCTGCTTCCAAAGGTACAATGGCAGAACAGGCACAAGCTAGACATTTCCATTACAAATGGGAGAAATTGCAGGGAAAGGAGGAATAACAGCCACCAAGCAAGTTAGCAGAACACATTACATTAGCCCTCAAGGCTTGAAAATAATCCTCTGTTCTCTGAGACAATTTACACAATGGCCCTGCCCTCCAGACTCTAGGTATTGGCCAGTGTCTGGATTCTGAGTGGAGGGCCCTTGGCCCTGGGCTTCAGCTCTGCCTTCCAGGCCCTCTGGGACGGCAACTCTGCTCCCTGGGCTTTAGGCGCACCATTCTCCTAGTTCTTTGGAATGACAACTCCACCCTTAGAAACACCAGAGGCCATGGCTCCACCCTTTGAAACCCCAGAGGTCTCGGCCATACTTTTTGAGACTGAGGCAGCTTGGCTTCTCGTGTTCCTTGTCTCTTCAGCTTCTGCTTCCTGTGGCCTCTTGGCCCTTGGGCCTCATGCCCACATCTGCCCTGCTGGGGCAAGTGTTCCAAAGCCCCGTAGCTCCACTGATGATAAAGTGCCCAATTCAATCCATGATAGACCCTATGGCCTGAAAAGCCAAACCTATTTATTATCTGTCCCTTTACAACGTTTCCCAAGATAGCTCAGCCATATTCTAAACTGGCCTTCACTTCTAGTTTAATTTATGTGAAGAAGGATTTTTATTAAGTATATAGTGCTCACTACTTACCAGTGACTCTTAAATATTCTAGGATGGGAAATAGTTAAAAAGGTACTCAATTAAAATTCTTAATTTGTTTACTACTTTATTTCATTTTCCTGGTTAGTTTAGTCTTGTTTCTTTAAAAAAAAAAAGTCAAGACTGCATCTTTTTGACCAGCTCAACTAATTGTATGCAAAGGGAAATACATATAAGTGTGTTTGTTGATATGTATTGATAATAAATTTATGACATATAAATGGACTTTGCTACCATTACACATTATGACATATTTATCTAAAATGTCACTGCAGGAAAAAAAAAAGTCATATTTTCTAGTATTACTACTAGCTAAACCGTAAGGTTTATGGAACCCATCCAGAGTTGCCCAAGAAGAAAAGCCTGGTGATCTGTTTCTGAAAGATCATAGCTTTGAAAATCCTATGGAGCAGTTCTACTCTGCACTTATGGGGTTGCCGTGAGTCAAAATCGACTCAACAGCAACTAACAACAATAATATATGTATAATACACACACACACGTATATACACATGTATGTAATATTTAAATGACCTTGCATTTAGAAATATATAATATTAAAAATGATCAGAACAGAAAACACTGACTATACTCAGGTCAGGAAAATGTAAATATATTGAAAATTAAATTATTGTCAAAAAATAGTTTATTATGTATGTCTAGTAATGAAGAAAAAGTTTATATGACTATTCTATTACAATTTAATAATTTTTCATAACTATTGTAAGCCTTAATATTTAATAATATAAATGTGTCTACTTCTATTACAGATAAGAAAATATAATGTTAAGTAATCCATTAACTTTTAATGTGACAGTATCTCATTTATTTCTTTGGAATGGAAAAAAATACATCATATTAAATAAATAGCTTCTTTTTCATATGGGAGTGACTGTGACCAATTTAATATTTTTACAGTAAGATTGTTTTCATTAGGAAACAATCAGGAATTCTGTATGGTTAAGTAGGGAATACAGAAATCAGTATATTATCAAAATTGGTTTTGAATATGTGAATTTCAAAACTTCTGAAACTGAAATATTATTATTCAATAGTTTAGCAAACCGATAGATAAAGAGCCTTTCAGCACATATTGATTCAACCTCTAAAGTTTATTTTATTAAGATATGAATTTTTCAACATTTTATTACAAAAACATATTTAGGTAACTATATGAAAAACTCGTAAGAGCAGCAATCTTTTTTATCTTTTTATTAATTGAACCAAATAAAATATTTCCTATTCCACTCATAGATTTATTTAGAAAATGTTTCTAATAAATAAGAGTATAGTAAACCAAAAAATTGGAGGCCTGGTGGCACAGTGGTTAAGAGTTTGGCTGCTAACCAAAAGGTCAGTAGTTCAAATCCACCAGCCGCTCCCTGGAAAACCTATGGGGCAGTTCTACTCTGTCCTATAGGGTTACTATGAGTCGGAATTAACTCAACAGTAATGGGTTTTATACTGTATAGTCTACTCTACTATATATAATATACTACACTCTTTATACTCTTAGGGAGCCCTAGTGGCGCAGTGGGCACTTGGCTGCTAACCAAAATATGGGTGGTTCAAACCACCAGCTGCTCTACAAGAGAAAGATGTGACAGTTGCTTCCGTAAAGATTTACAGCCTTGGAAACCCTATGGGGCAGTTTCACGCTGTTCTATAGGATTATTACGAGTTGGAATCAACTTGATGACAACAGGTTTTGTTTTTTAATTATCCCAAAAAACAAAACAAACCCGTTGCCATGGAGTCAATTCAGACTCATAACGACACTATATGACAGAGTAGAGCTGCCCCATAGGGTCTCCAAGAAGCGGCTGGTGGATTCGAACTGCCAACCATTTTTTTTTTTTTTGGTTAGCAGCCGAGCTTTTAAATACTGTGCCACCAGGGCTCCATACACATTATAGTAAAAAAATATAATTAAGACAGATTATAAACAAAATCTACTTCCAACCCAGAAAACCTTTCCACAAATATGATTTAGAAGATAATATTGGAGCCATTAGTCCCTGTCTTAGAATGTGACCCAGCTGGAGCTGGACTCACAAGGACTTGCAAGGACACATCAACTGGGCCCTGAGGTATAAAGACAACAGCTAGGACAATCTCAGAAAATATCTTTTAGGGAAACTTTCACCTAAACAAATCATAAAACAGAACACTTACCTTTTTCTATTAGCATTTAGTGAACAGAAAATTTGGTGGACCAATGAAGATCCTCCTGACTATCCTTACTGAACCCTGTACCAATGATTGTTAAGAAAGACAATTCAAAACACAGGATCAGAGGTTCCACCAATCTGTGAAAAAAACGAAGCTTTCAATAGTTTTGCCCATTTGTAATGTTAACATATACTGATGACTCTGTAATGTTCCTTGGACTTGGGCAGACATGGCTCTAGCAGCATGCTTGTCCATTTTCCCATTCTTGCCTATTCTGTAATATTTCCTTGGACTCGCGCAGACATGGCTGTAGCAGCATGCTTGTTTTTCCTGCTTTTGCCTCTTTGAATCTATGCCGAATAAAAATTTCTTTTTGCTCTACTAAGCTTTGTGATGTTTTTTCCCTACAACAAATATATATGAGAAACACAAGTTTTATTATTGAATAAACATTAAACCAGAATAGGATGCATCAAAATCAATCCACTAAAGCGATTGGGAAGACAGAAAGAAATCTTCCCCTTTAAATAGCTGAGCGGATAGAAGACGTTACATTCTGTTTTCAGGATAAAATTACTGATTTTCCCAGCATCTTTACGGCAGGATTCCTGAAGATATGCTAATCTCCTTTCAGGAAACTAGGAGGTAAGGGTGTGATTCTTTGATTACATTTCAAAAGACATGGTTCCTAAGTCCTTGAGGAAACATCTTTGATTTCCATTCTTTCAAAACAGACATTTCTAAAGCTGAAAGAACGGAAGAAAAAATTCAAGCCTCAAGTTGCATTATTGAAGGATTCAAGAAAAAAATATTAAACAATACAGAAAGCATCAAAAGAAGATGATGGAAGAAATACACAGTCACTGTACCAAAAAGAATTGGTCGACTTTCAACTGTTGCCAAACCCTAGAAGGCCACAAGATGCTTGCAAGTATTTTCTTTGTCTATCTTGCAAAAATATCTTGTTGGCAACAGTAGACAGACAGTACTCTTCCTAAGTATGTGTATTTTGAAGGGTACAGATGGTCACTTGGTTAAGACCCATCAGGGGATATGGTTTCACCTCCTGGTTTTGACCACTGAGGAAAAACATGTTTTTCTCAAAAAACATAGTTGTTATTCTAGAATCCAGATTAAAATTAAGACAGCATAGTCAGTATCCTATGTCTCTGTCTCCCTGACTGCACTGAAAGTTGTCTTTTTCTCAGATACGTCTAAATCAATAGTAATTTGATTTTAGTGGTCAACTAAATCTCCATGAATAACAGCCATGTGCCTTTGTTTATCTGTCTGTATTGGAACTTGAGACTACTACCATGAATACGACAAGGCCGTCTGTGAGAAAAGTAGTAAATTCCCTAGAATATCTCTTTCACTTTAGTTCAGTAACAAAACCAATTACTCTGAAAAACTGCAAGTTTTAAGTCCAGAGTACAGTCTTCATATTGTGCCGACTTCATATGGGAGGAATGAATCCATCTGGATTTTTTTCTTTCACTTTAATGGCTGTTTGATCAGCAACACTTAAAAGAGGTGCTTTACAATGTACTGATAGCTTGTCTTTCCTCCAGAACAACTTTCGTTGTTGTTATGTACCATCGAGTTGGTTCTGATTCATAGCGACCCTATGTACAATAAAACGAAACACAGTCCAGTCCAGTCCTGCACCATCCTCACAATTGTTTCTGTATTTGAGCCCACTGTTGCAGCCCCTGTATTAATCCATCTCGTTGAGGTTCTTCCTCTTTTCGCTGACCCTCTACTTTACCAAGCATGATGTCCTTCTCCAGGGACTGGTCCATCCTGACAACATGTCCAAAGTATGTGAGATGTAGTCTCACCATTCTTGTTTCTAAGGAGCATTCTGGCCGTACTTCTTCCAAGACTTGTTCGTTCTTCTGGCAGTCCACGGTATTTTCAATATTCTTTGCAAACCCCACAATTCATAGGCATCAATTCTTGTTTGGTCTTCCTTATTCATTGTGCAGCTTTTGCATGCATATGAAGCCATTGAAAATATCATGGCTTGGGTGAGGCACACCTTAGTCCTCAAAGTGACATCTTTGCTCTTAAAAGCTTTAAAGAGGACTTTTGCAGCAGATTTGCCCAATGCAATGCGTGTTTTGATTTCTTTTGACTGTTGCTTCCATGGGTGTTGATTGCGGATCCAAGTAAAATGAAATCCTTTGCAACTTCAGTATTTTGTCCATTTATCATGATGTTGCTTATTGGTTTAGTTGTGAGGATTTTTGTTTTCTTTATGTTGAGGTGCAGTCCATACAGAAGGCCATAGTCTTTGATCTTCATCATTAAGTGCTTCAAGTCTTCTTCACATTTAGCAAACAAAGTTGTGTCATTTGCATATTGCAGGTTGTTAATAGGTCTTCCGCCAATCCTGACACTGAGTTCTTCTTCACATCCAGTGCGTTAACCGATGCCTGGTTCACAGTGTATTATCTTAAATATGTTTTTATTATGAATAACTAAAATTTTGTCTAAGTTCTCCCAATCCAGATGGCTTTGTATGGTTGTCTAATAACATGATGGATATCTTTGGTAGGTTTACTTTTAGCTAATTGAGTTAGGAGACTTTGTTTATATATACAAAACTGTAAAATTTGCATTTTATGATCCGTTAATAGGAGTAAAGATTAAAAAACGAAAAATGTGTTTTCTACTATTTTTATATACTATCTAGAATTGAATATTTTGTTCTTAAGTGTAGTGTGCCAATATTTGTAGTATGAAAAGAGATTTAAAAACCATAAAAAAAAATGGTGAAGTTGGCATCAGCAATCTTTCCTTCTTCTGATAAGGTTTTAAATCTTCCATAATAATGTGAGTTTTTATAGAGATGTGTTTAGAGGACATACTTAGGAAGTTGCTGGGATTTCTCAGATTATATAATCTTTGGGAAACTTTCTTTCTAAATCAGACTTTAACAAGTACTGCTTGACTTTCATGCTATGGAATTTATATGCCAATACACTCTCTTAAAAAGTCCGTTTATAATGAAATTTACAACTATTTATAGTACCCTTGTTTCTGATTTCTAACCGTGCTGGCTATCTTTCCTGAGCTCCTAATCAGTGACAGGTTTTGTGATAAGCATTCACATATACTCTGTCATTTAAATTTTACCATTAATATGCGGGGTAGGATATGTTATCTTCATCTTACAAATTAGGACACCAAAGCTAAGATGATCTGAAAACATTTCAAGGTAACTGTGATAGTGGCTGTAGTGGTTAAGAGCTATGGCTGCTAAACAAAAGGTCAGCAGTTTGAATCCAGCAGGCACTCCTTGGAAACTCTATGGGGCAGTTCTACTCTGTCCTGTGGGATCACTATGAGTTGGAATCACACGACGGCAATGGGTCTTTTTACAGGTGATGGTTAATTTTACGTATCAACTTGACTATAATTCTCCTTGGTATGTCCAAATACTAGACTGGTTGCTGTTTCATAATGTTGTGTAATGTAATTACTGTCCATCATATGATCTAATTTGATCAACCGATCAGTTGAATGGGAAGTTTCCTTGGGAATGTGGCTTGCCTCTAGTATATAAATGATGTTCTGAAAATCTCTCAATTCTATACTCTAATCTGCTGGCCTCTGGTTTCTGGGACATAAGCATGCAGAAGTCTTCATTCTGCCACATGACTAGCAGATTTTGGATTCCCCAATCCCTACAATCCCATGAGTCAGCAGAGGTCTTCAGCCTCCTGTCTGACCTAAGAATTTTGGACTTACCAGCTACCACAATTGTGTGAGCCATTTCCATGAAATAAATTTCTCTATACATTTATATATACACATCTCACTGGTTTTGCTCCTCTGGAGTACCCAGCTAAGTGACACAGTTAGCAGGGGAAGCATGAATTATTTGAATTGACATCTAATTGATTGCAAAGCTTGTGTCGTTATTCACTGTGCTGTATTTACTATTACAGTATATGTCTTTGTAGATATTTAGGTTTATTTTTATTTTAACTTTCAACTCTCAGTGATATTTTTATACTATTATTTAAAATACTTGTATGGCATATTTTTGCATAAACTATTACTCAAGGAGATTACACACTTCAAGAAAATTATTTTAAATTAATATTTAAATGTATGTATATGTACACACATATATATACATCCCCCACGCGTCTGTCTGTTTGTCATACTGTGGGGGCTTTCATGTTGCTGTGACGCTGGAAGCTATGCCACTGGTATTCAATCTGTATGCCGAGCAAATAATCTGAGAAGCTGTAATAGATGAAGAAGAATGCAGCATCAGGATTGGAGGAAGACTCATTAATAACTTGCATTACGCAGATGACACAACATTGCTTGCTGAAAGTGAAGAGGACTTGAAGCACTAACTGATGAAGATCAAGGACCACAGCCTTCAGTATGGGTTACGCCTCAACATAAAGAAAACAAAAATCCTCACAACTGGACCTATAAGCTACATCATGATAAACGGAGAAAAGATTGACATTGTCAAGGATTTCGTTTTACTTGGATCCACGATCAACACCCATGGAAGCAGCAGTCAAGAAATGCAAAGATGCATTGCATTGGGCAAACCTGCTGCAAAAGACCTCTTTAAAGTGTTGGAAAGCAAAGATGTCACCTTGAAGACTAAGGTGCACCTGACTCAAGCCATGGTGTTTTCAATCTCCTCATACACATGTGAAAGCTGAGAGATGAGGAAGATTAGAGAAGAAGAATTGATGTCTTTGAATTGTGATGTTCAGGAAGAATATTCAATATACCATGAACTGCCAAAAGAACAAATAAATCTGTCTCAGAAGAAGTACCACCAGAATGCTCCTTAGCAGCAAGGATGGTGAGACTATGTCTCACATACTTTGGACATGTTATCAGGAGGGATCAGTCCCTAGAGAAGGACATCTTGTTTGTAAAGTAGAGGGTTAATGAAAAATAGGAAGCCCTTCAAGGAGATGGATTGACACAGTGGCTGCAACAATGGGCTCAAACATAACAATGATTGTTATGATGGCACAGGACAGGGCAGGGTTTCGTTGTGCTGTACGTAAGGTCACTATGTGTTGGAACCAATTTGACAGCACCTGTCATGGATTGAATTGTGTCCCCCAAAAATATCTGCCAGCTTGGCTGCGTCATGATTCCCAGTGGTTGTATGATGGTGTAATCTGATGTGATTTCCTTAGGTGTTGTAAACTCTATCACTATGATGAGATTATATGTGATCTTATGTGTTGTAAATTCTATCACTGTGATGAGGTTATACTGGTGAGGTTGACAAGATTAGATAGTGTTTTAATGCAACCTCTTTTGAGATTGAAAAGAAGAAAGCGAGCAGAGACACATGGGAACCTCATACCACGAAGAAAGCAGCGCTGGCAGCAGAGCGTGTCCTTTGGACCTGAGGTTCCTGCGCTGAGATGCTCCCAGACCAAAGGAAGACTGATGCATCACAAGGACCTTCCTCCAGAGCCAACAGAGGGAGAAAGCTTTCCCCTGGAGCTGACGCCCGGATTTGGACTTGTAGCCTACTGGACTGTGAGAAAATGAACTTCTCTTTGTTAAAGCCATCCACTTGTGGTATTTCTGTTAGAGCAGCACTAAATGACTACGACAGTACCTAACAACAACAACAACTATATGTGTGTGTGTGTGTGTGTATATGGATTTAATTTTATTTACCCATGCATAAAAGTGTAATTATGTAATCTTATTATTTTATTTCATTTTTACTCAACACTGTATCGTGTTATGAAATTTAGGTTTTTTGTTTTTGTTTTTTTTAAATACCATACAATTCAATATAAATAATATTACTGTTTTGTGCAACCAGTATGCATCAATGCTTATTTTTATTTTTGGTTGTGACTTTGTGTTTTGTTAATATTCTATTATCTTGCTATGACAGTCCAATGTTGCTAATACATTTCAAAGTATCAGGCTATTTTTAATTTTTCTTTTGGAAAAATGGTAAAATATTACAATTTTTACTATTTGAATGCGTATTTATTTCTATAATTTAAGACAAATAATAATTATATCCATGGCATCTTGGATTTTTGCCTCTGTTACACTTGTTCTCAGCTTCCGGGATACCTATTAATCATATGTTGAATTACTAAAAAGTACCAGTGTCTTAAAGCTGTTACATTCTTCTCATACATCCACTGCAAGTTCCTTTGGTATTCTGTATTGACCAATATAATTTAGAAGCTATTGTATAGTTTCTGATTTGATTAATAGTCCTTGTTAAAGAAGTTGTATTCATACATAATAAAGTCACTTGATCCATCTTAAAACGTGTCATTCCTTAGTTTATTTCCCATAAACCCATGGATTCCATAAAAATTTGGATGGAGACTCTTTTTTTTTTTTTAAGTTGTGCTTTAGGTGAAAGTTTACAGCTGAAGTTAGTTTCTCATGCAAACATTTATACATACATTGTTATGTGACCCTAGTTTCTATCCCTACAATGCGATTACACATTCCTCCTTTCCACTCTGAATTTCTGATGTCCATTCAACCAACTCCTACCCCTTTCTGCCTTCTCATCTTGCCTCTGGATCGGAGCTGCCCATTTAATCTCGTGTATCTACTTGAATTAAGAAGCACACTCTTTACAAGTATCACATTATGTCGTATAGTCCAGCCTATTCTTTGTCTGAAGAGTCGGCTTCAGGAATGATTTCAGTTCTGCTTTAACAGAGAGTCTGGGGGCCATGTTGTCTGGGGTTCCTTCAGTCTCAGTCAGACCATTAATTCTTCTTACTAGAGTTTGAGTTATGCACCCCACTTTTCTTCTCCTCCATCAGGGACTCTCTGTTTTGTTCCCTGTCAGGGTGGTCATTGGTGGTAGCTGGCTACCATCTAGTTCTTCTCTTCTCAGGCTGATGTAGTCTCTGGTGTATGTGGTCCCTTTTGTCTCTTGGGCTAATATTTTCCTTGTGTCTTTGGTGTTCTTCATTTGGAGACTCTTGGATAAACATTTGATTGTGAGAGTTAAAGAGAAAAAGTAAAAAAGAAACACTATTTTAATCTAGCTATCAAAGTCTATATTGAATTATTAATGTGTACAGTACAATAGAGGAGCCATGGTGGTACAGTGGTGAAGAGCTTGGCTGCTAACCAAAAGGTCGACAGTTCAAATCCACCAGCTCCTTGGAAACCCTATGGGGCAGTTCTACTCTGTCTTATAGGATTGCTATAAGTAGGAATCCACCCGACGGCAACAGGTGTTTTTTTTGTTTGTTTTTTTAACAGTACAATAGGAAGTGTGGGTGAAGTGAAACAAGTGAAGGTCAGCTGATTTATAGTATTTTGCTGCTAACTACAGTAATTGGTAAACTACATTTTTAAGTACATATTTAATAATTAGAGGAGTGCAGTGGTTAATTGTTAGGCTGTTAACCAAAAGGTCAGTGGTTCCAACCCACCAGCAGCTCTGATGGGAGAAAGATGTGGCAGTCTACTTCTGTAAAGATTTACAACCCTTGAAACCCTATGGGGCAGTTAGATTTTGTCTACAGGGTCACTGTGAGTTGCAGAGGAGTTGACGGCAATGGGTTTGGTTTTTTTTTTTTAATAATTATATTAAAAGGCCGGGAAAGTAAACATATAATATACACTGCATAAATCTTTAAGTAAGGTGAAAATTTTAATCTTGGCCAAGTTAAAAAAAAATTAAATCTACTAAGAGGCAAAATAATAGTAACAACGAAATGTCCACTTTAAAAACTAAGAAAGGCAGATCTAACTAAACTTAATACCAACATAAGGTAATAATAAAGATTAGAATAGGCATTAATGAAATAGAAATAGAGAAAAATCAATGGAAGTAAAAATTAGTTCTTTGAAAATATCAACAAAATTGACAAACTTTTAGCTAGACCGACCAAGAAAGATAGAGAGGGCTCAAATTACTAAAATCAAAAATGAAAGGGACGTTACTACTGACTTTACCTAAGTAAAAAGATATAAGAAAATACTATGAACAATTATACACTAACAGATAAATTTGATGAAATGGACAAATTCCTAGAGAAACACAAAGTATCAAAACTGAATCAAGAAGAAATAGAAAATATGAATGAATCTATAACAAATAAAGAGATTAAATTAGTAATGAAAACACTTACCACAAAGAAAGGTCCAAGACTGAATGTCATCACTAGCATTTTCTACCGAAAGTTTAAAGATATAACAATCTTTCACAAACTCTTCCAAAAAAATAGACTACAAGGAGCCACTTCCCAACTCACTGAGAGCAGTATTACCCTCATAAAAACCACCAAACCAAACCTGTTGCCATCAAGTCGATTCCAACTCATAGTGATCTTATAGGACAGAGTAGAGCTGCCTCATAGGGTTTCCAAGGAGCGGCTGGTGGGTTTGAACTACCAACCTTTTGGTTAGCAGCCGAGCTCTTAACCACTGTGCCACAAGGGCTCTATTACTCTGATAGAATTACCAAATCAATCACAAGAGAAAGCAGCTAATAACCAAAATCACTTACGAATAAAAACACAAAAATCATCTACTAAGTACTAGCCAATGAAAAGAGGCACATAACAGAGGTAGAAAAATGAGATCACTGTAATTTAGAACCGTAAAGCAGTTCTTTTTCCCTTTCATTTTTCTTAAATATAATCACTTAATGAAATAACATAGCATTGATGTTTTCTTTAAGTGCTCCAAGTAGCCTATGATATAATAATTCAATATATCTTTGTTATGGAATAAATTGTGCCCCCACCCCCCAAAATGTGTGTCAACTTGGCTAGGCCATGATTCCCAGTATTAGGTGATTGTCCTCCATTTGGTAATGTGATGTAGTTTACCTAAGTGTTGTAAATCCTAACCTTTGCCTGTGGTTAATGAGGCAAGATTAGGTTATGTTAAAAAGAATTAGGGTTGGGTACACTACTCTTACTTAGGTCACAGCCCTAACGCGATGTAAAGAGAGTTTCCCTGATGTCTGCATCACCTTTTATACTACAAGAGATAAAAGGAGAGAGAAGCAAGCAGAGAGAGAGAGAGACCTCATACCACCAAGAAAGAAGTGCCCGGAGTGGAGTATATACTTTGGACCTGGATCCCTGTACTGAGAAGCTCATAGACCAGTGGAAGATTGATGACAAGGACATTCCGTCTGAGCTGAGAGAGAGAGAAGGCCTTCCCCTGGAGCTGGGGCACTGAATTCAAACTTCTAGCCTCCTAGACTGTGAGAAAATAAATTCTTGTCTGTTAAAGCCATCCACTTGTGGCATTTCTGTTATAGCTGCACTAGATAACTAAGACAATCTTTTAAGTCACAAATTTCAGGCATGTCCCTGATACTCTTGAACAAGCTAAATCACAGGCGACAAATATAAAAATAAAATATATTCAAAATGATCATAAATAATTAGGTGTTTTAAAATAATAGAGCTCTCTTTTGGTGTAAGAGACTCCATATTGGTTTTACAATATACAAATCCTCCCAGTCGATAGCAATATCTTGCACTCAGTTTTTACAATAAAAATTATACTATGAATTATGTTTGAGATAAAATACATTGTGACAGCTGACTGAATCAAAATAAATCTTTTTGTATATTTTAGCGCTTTAGTAGTTCAATGCTCTCATAGAGTGATGGGGTGACTTTCATGAATACTTCTGAAAATCAAGTTATATATTACTTGTTTAATACTATATAAAATTAATTATAAATATTTTATTCAGTTTAAAGCAAGCTATAAATTAGATTCTATCATATATCTCACCTACTGTAAAACAATAAAATTTTCCCCCATAAATCACAGGAAAGCAAAAATTAGACTTATTTATAAACATATGAGTATATTTATAGGCCTGTTGGAAGAGCAAACTGCTTAGAAAAGTTTGTATCAGCAACAGCAATAATAGTCTAACTTTCTATTCTTGCCCGGTGTGTACTAAAATGGTACCTGGCATTTCCTACAAAGTAAGAGTGCCAAATTCTCAAGTGTCTTCATATAAGTCTAGAATGGCTATTATTATTATTAATTATTAATAAAGTTCAGTCAATTAGTAGAGCAGTGTAATTAATCCATCACTTAATTCTTTGAGAATACCAATTGATAGAGTTTTTATTTTATTATTACATTTGATGAGTATAGTTTTTAAACTCATTTCAATCTCAGAGTCTTATTGTTTTCCTTTTGTATGCTTTATTACATATACAATCTGGTTTCATTTTCTGGGAAATGCCTCTTCTGAGCCTGACATTAATACTAATTGAATTGTTCCATCTAATCCTTTGTGTGCCATGCTGGAGGTGGTGCGTTAATGACAAAAGCAGTCAAAACACCAGAGCTAATGTGTGGTTAATTAACTTAGGTTATTGAATTTGTTTCCTTAAATTTTCACATATTTGAATGCAACAGCGTTACAAAATAATTAGACATTTGCAGACCTGTTCTCAACTGCTGGATAAAGTATAGAAATGACATCTGACAGGTGCCATTCCTGGTTGGCATCTTAAAATGACACGTCAATCTCAAAAAGCATATTATTCTATATAAAAAAAAAAGTTTTAATATTTTAAGGAAAATAATAAAAGTCAGTCAGTGGGTCCAAGTAAATAAAAAATACCATCCAAAAATTTTCTGTCTCATTTGTTTTCTTTCATTTTTTTTCTGCTTTGTTTTTCTGTTGGTGACATAGAAAGAAAAACACTAGTCTACTCTTCATTGAAAGGCTGTGTAATCTTCATATGCTTGTAAGTTTATTACCCCACATGTGAAATTCCATAATTGCATATGTACATACTTAGATCCTAACTGATTATTTGCATTTTAGCAGGATGCATCTTTGAAATATAAAGAGAGAGAGAGAGTGTGTGTATAGAGTAGGTGTGTTATTCAAGTTAAGTAAATAAGTAATGGAAATAAATATATAAATATGGTAAGGAAAATAATTGTACATTTTGGAATATCTGTGTGGATTTTATTATATTCAACACATATATTGATTTGTGGCTCCTTCAGAATTTTCTTATGCTTACCAACTGGAGTTAGGAGAATATTGATTTTCTTACAGTCCCCTACTTCGAGGACCTAAGTTTTGGGGCCAGCATACAGCACTCATATCCGTTTATACATATACACTCTGACATTTTCAGCTTTCTTTTAAATTGTAGCAGAGGAAATAGGTTTGATTTATTTTCTGTGTTTAACTAACAACCTTTTTACTAAAATTAAGGCTTTTAGCCATAATGTTTCATATAACAAGAGGTAAAGAAAATTTTACTTTAGTTTCGCTATAGTTATTTTAATTACAATTATCCCTGTAATGGTCATCTGAAAAATTTAGTAATATATGTGTGCACTGACATAATAATCCTGAAAAATAATTGCGTCCCTTGCTGAGTTCTGGTGATTAAGGCCTACTTTTTATGTAGCTACAGCTGAAATAAATCTTAGTTACTGCTAACATTTCAATAAATGAAAACATCAAAAATCTTGAAAGATTATGATGCTTAAGCTTCAATCTTTCGAAAACTGAATTCAATTGTTACATTTGCTTTACTGCACACATTTTTTCCTAAATATTTAAATTATTATGTAACAGTGTACATAGATGGGGTATGCTGTTGCTGTTAGGTGCCCTCAGATCAGTTGCCACTCACAGCGACACTATGTAAACCAGAACGAAACACTGCCTGGTTGGTCCTGAACTATCCTCATGATCGTTGTTATGCTTGTGCCCGTTGTTGCAGCCACTGTGTCAGTCCATCTCGTTGAGGGTCCTCCTATTTTTTGCTGACCCTCTACTTTACCAAGCATGATGTCCTTCTCCAGGGACTGATCCCTCCTGACAACATGTCCAAAGTATGTGAGATGAAGTCTCACCATCCTTGTTTCTAAGGAGCATTCTGGCTGTATTTCTTCCAAGACAGATTTGTTCATTCTTTTGGCAGTCCATGGCATATTCAGTATTCTTTGCCAATGCCATAACTCAAAGGCATTGATACTTCTTTGGTTTTCCTTATTCATTGTCCAACTTTCACATGCAAATGAGGCTATTGAAAACACCATGGCTTGGGTCAGGTCCACCTTAGTCCTTAAAGTGACATCTTTGCTGTTTAACACTTCAAAGAGGTCTTTTGCAGCAGATTTGCCCAGTACAATGTGTCGTTTGATTTCTTTACTGCTGATTCCATAGGTGTTGATTGTGTTTCAAAGTAAAATGAAATTCTTGACAACTTTAATGTTTTCTCGGGTTATCATGATGTTGCTTACTGGTTTAGTTGTGAGGATTTTTGTTTTCTTTATCTGGAGGTATAATCCGTACTGAAAGCTGTGGTCTTTGATCTTCATCAGTAAGTGCTTCAAGTCCTCTTCACTTTCAGCAAGCAGGGTTGTGTCATCTGCACAACACAGGTTGTCAATGAGTCTTCCTCCAATCCTTATGTTGTGTTTTTCTTCATATAGTACAGCTTCTAAGATTATTTGTTCAGCATAAAGATTGAATTATTATGGTGAATAGATACAACCCTAATGCATACCTTTCTGACTTAAACCACACAATATTCTCTTATTCTATTCAAATGACTGCTTCTTGATCTGTGTACAGGTTCCTCATGAGCACAGTTAAGTGTTCTGGAATTCCCTTTCTTCACAATGTTATCCATAATTTGTTATGACCCACACAGTTGAATGCCTTTGCATTGTCAGGCGGATCTTGGCTGAAAGCAGAAAATACCAGAAAGATGTTGACCTGTGTTTTGTCGACTATGCAAAGATGGGGTATACTTGTTACTATTTGTGGCATGCTCATAAGAAGTATTTGGTGACACAGGGTGAAGTACTGGTTAAAATAATAATGCCATATTTCCCTTGGGCATTTTGTGGTAGATTTACAGTAGGTTTTATATGAATTTTGATGTTAACAATATTACATTTTCCAATGTATGCTACAAATGCATTAAAGACAGATGCGTTATAAAGTACAGTGTTGTTGCAATAACGTAAGTTTCAAACTACATGCTCTATTTAACTAAACATCTAATGTGTCAGAACTTGGATTAAAAACAAAACAAACAAACAAAAAAATCCTGCCATTCAGGCAAAAAATATTTGGAAGGCATATTCATCTTATTACATAGTCCTTCCTGTATATGAATGTGTGTGTTTGTGTAGATATAGAGATAGATAGATAGTATATCAGATTATCTTTTTTTAGTAAGAGGTCAGCTAAACTTCAATACCAGTAGGGAAAGAGAGGGAAATTCAGAAGGAAAAAAAAAAAAAAAACTGATTAAATTAATGAGACTCTACAAAAATAAATAAATCACGTATTAAAAAAAAGAATATGCAACCAAAATTCTTATAATCTAAATTTGTCAAATAACACATATCGTCAGTTGTCAGATGAACATAACAGCACACACACACACACACACACAGAGCAGCTGTGCAATCTTAATAGGGAAAACATAAAAATAGGGACACTCAAAGTTTGAAAGTAAAAGAATGGAAAATATTAAACTGGCAAATATTAACCAAAATACATTATTTTCAGGTGCGATATACATTCCTGTATAAAGCCTTCTCAGATTTAGAGAGTCGGCGATATTCCGTTACTATCTCCTGTTTGCTTTCCAGGTCTTCGCTCTGCCCTTCTCTATTCTGTGTCCAGATGGCTGACAGACATTAACTGCGTCAAAAGACTCCCTACTCCTCTACTTTCTCCTTAGTTTTAACTGAAGGAAGCCTCAATTTGAGACAAGAAGAAAGGCAGGAAGTGAAGGTCAGGGTGTTTACTCTTTGGTTCCCTTTCTGCTGGATTGCTGTGAGGTGACTCTGTCTCTCGATCAAAATCCTTATATCCTGTCACATAGTTTCCTCCAAACACCTACTCTATCTAGTTCTGCTTTATTTTTTCCACCTTTTGGATAAAAGTAACCAAGATAATCAGTCATCAAATTACCAGAACTTCCAGAAAGCAATCCATCCAAGACTGGCCTCCATTTCCCTTTAAACATCCCTTCCAATCACTCAAAACAAGCACTTATATAATAAGAAGGTCCTGCCAACTTCCCCTTATGGAGGTATCCAATAGTTTGTCTGATGTGCACCCTCCCTTGTTTTCTCATGTTATGTAAAACTAAAGACATTTGCCAAAAGATATGTCACTGGTGACATTTGGCTGGTGGGATTTGGTAACCAATATGCTTTATATTACCTGAAGCATAAAACATGAATACTAAATTCTTTTAGAAAAACAAAAATGTATATGTTTGCATTTTTTGCAGCTCCTAGAGCTGGGCTAGTCCATATTAGTTAGCCAAATTATATTCGATACAGTGGAATGTAAGATGCAAAGATATAATCAAGACATATCACAGTGAGTTTCCTATGGAGATTTGGGAATTAATTAGTATATTTAACTATATGAATTGCCATGAAGTTGATTCTGACTCATAGTGACCCTATAGGACAGAATAGAAGTTTCCCATAGGGTTTCCAAACAGGTAAATCTTTGAGGAAGCAGACTGTCACATTTTTCTCCTGCGGAGAGGCTGGTGGGTTGAACTGCAGACCTTTCTGTTAGTAGCCCAGTGCTTAACTACTGCACCACCAAGGTTCCACACTTATCTATAAAACTCACTAATAAAAAGCCCATATGTACATATAAATGTTGGTTGAATAGGAATAACACAGGATTTTGATTTTTTAAAAAGTATAAATCGTAAGAGCTTGTTGATATCACAACTCATTAATATTCTCCCTCAGATTTAAAAAAGTAGTCAAAAATTCCATTAAATTATGTACATATTGGTTATTTTGCTGAAGATAAGTTATGATCCTCTGTCAAAATAGAATAAAATGTCAATAAATGTGTAGCATTATGCTTTTCTCAATGCATGTTCCAGATATTCAACAGAAAGCAGTTTTAGTTATTGTCTAAGAACAGATTCCCAGAATACTTTTCATATTCCAGTGTTACTTTTAACTATATTGAATATACATGACAAACATATGTGTATATCATCTAATTGGCATGAATTTAAATTTAAATTAAATTAAATTAAATTTTTTTTAGTAACTTTTACTATACTAGAATATTGTCTTCTTTTAATCTGTATCTCAAAAGGGGATGTTAATGCTTATGTATGTTTTCATTGTTTAGACATACTTTTCTAAATGTTACTGTTTCTTTAAAAAGTCAGGTTGCTTTGACATGTTACTCTGTTAAATAATACCAAAGATGAGTTGATTAATAATTTACCAGTGCTTATTCAAACTTGTTCAGACATAAAATACTTCCAGAGCTCAAGAAGTGAACAAACAAAGCAATAGCATTTATACTAACAACATCCAGTAAAAACAAAGGTTTAGGACATAGTTACAACACAGCTTATCCTCTTGATACATAATTTAAAAAGCAAACAAGAAATAAAAGGAAAGAAGACATATTAATTTAATCTGAAACCAAGACAGCTGGTATGCTTATATTATACATTTTGAAAGAGTGGGAGTGAGTGTCATATTCAACTAAATTGAAAAAGGCTACAAGGACAGATCATGAACACAATGCAGTGTTGAAGTCTTGGATAAGCACAACACTATTCCCGAATGGACTCAAACTTGGAGTGCAGATGTGTTGGCATGGCTGACAGCAGCAGATGCCTATAAGTAAAGAAACTGGGCATGGTTCTGTCCTCATGAGTGGTGGAAGGTGTGTATATATATATACATATATGTATATGAACTGGTTGCATGAGTGTCAGAATTGAAAATAAGTCTACTTTTAATGTGTTTACCAAAGATAGTAATTGTCTTTGTCTCCTAGTGCCACCATAATAAAATACCACAAAGAGGGTGGCTTTAAAGAGCATAAATTTATTTTCTCATAGATCTTACGGCTTGAGTTCTAATTTCAGGGCATTAGCAGTGCCATTCTCTCTCTTTCTCTCTTTCAGGTCTAGGGGAAGATTGTCCTTCATTTTTTCTTTCAGCTTCTGGTAGCTCTGGGTGTCTCGGCTTTCCTTGACTTGTAGAGGGATCCTCACATAATGTCTTATCGTCATGTGTGACCCTACGTCTATTCTCCCCTTTTATAAGAAATCTCTCAGAGGGTTTAGAACCCAGCCTATTGTGGTTATGACCTTTTTAGCCTAACTGATAACATCTACAAAGAAAAATCCTATTTCCTTAAACAAGGTCACATTCACATGTACAGGGTCAGCATTTCAACATATCTTTTGGGGAGACATACTGCAATTCATAACACTCCACACTCTGACCCCAAAAAATGCATGACCTTCACATGTGCAAAAATGCATCCACCTCACTTTATTATTTTCCTGGAAAGTCTTAGCCCATTCTATCAACTCTAAGTCTAAAATCTAATCTTCTAAATCAGGTGTAGATGAGACTCTGGGTATGGTCCATCCTAGGGCAAAATTCCTCTATCTGTGGACCTGTGAAACCTAAGATACAAGCTATCTGCTTCTAAAATACAAGGATGGAACAGGCATAAGTTAGACATTCCCATTCCAAAAGGGAAAAATTGGAGAAAAAGAAAGGATCACAGCTACCAAACAAGCCTGAAACCATTCAGAGGTAATTCTATTAGATCTCAAGGCTTGAAGAGAATCATGTAACTATAAAAATATATTAAATAGTCTGTTTCTATATCTTTGAATAGTACAACGTCCAAACAGACTCAAATCTTTGAATTCATAATGGTTGCTCTCTCTTTTTATCTTCATGTCTCCATTATTGTCCCCATAACCCATTCTGCATCTCTCTATTTATGTAGAGAGCAAATCATAGCAAATCACACACACATACACACACACACACACACACTTTATTACTTTTCAAATTATGAAATAAAACAAAATAGAGTAACGTAAAAAAGAAATTATATTTTCAGAGAGAAAAATACTTCAGTAAGGCTTTAAGACAGTAAACCTTGCTGGCAATTACACCAAGGATAGGCTGGTCATTCTTCTCAAAGCATTTTAAATGAAAAGCAAATCTTTAATGATAATAATCTACAAATCGCAAGAATTATCCATGAATCCTCAAACATGGGTGACATAACTAAAATAAAGGAGGAAAATTCTATAGGACTTCTGCAGATGTAAGAATTGTTACGTGGGATTAGTACAGTGTGTTGAATATAATGTGTCAGCAAGAAAAAGTAAGTTATGATTTTATTATTAATATTATTGTTATTATTTTGATGACTGCATATATTCAGGTATATATTTAAATACACACTTTTTTCAGCTGAAATATATGCAGGTTATGTCTTGTCCTCTAACGCCCAATATTTTTCACTCATAATGTTAAAGTAGATTAACTTTATTAAATAGGGCACTTGATGTTTAATTATAGTACTTAAACTATTAATATATTTATAAGATATAATTTTATATATTTAAATGCTATACAGGGGAAAACAAGCTTTAATAAAAAACAGCACAGACATTGAAAGATTAGCAAAAAACAAAAAAACCAAAGCCATTTCCATCAAGTTGATTCTGACTCATAGTGACCCTATAGTACAGAGTAGAACTGTCCCATAGGGTTTCCAAGGAGCAGCTGGTTGATTCGAACTGCAAACCTTCTGGTTAGCAGCCTAAGCTCTTAACCACTGTGCCGCCAGGGTTAGAGGAGACAATAAACGGCAAACCAAAGTTCGTGTTTCTCTACACGTTGCCACTAACTAATAATTTTTAAATCTGCTACTGAACTCTACCCTTTTCCATCCTGGCCTTTCCAATATTGTGACTAGTTTGAAACAGGTTGTTATCAAAGTCTATCACCAATAAGTCATTCAACACATTGACTTAAAGAAAAACTACTTGAAAAGAAAAAAATGACTTCATTACATAGATAATTGAAAAATATATAAAGGAATCCGTTTCTTGTTTTCACTGCTGCTCACTTTATTAGTTATGTAGTCAGCTCCATCATGTCAACAACTAATGTCTATAAAACAAAGTTCAAGATACTATTTTAAACTCTGGTAAATAGCATCAGAAAAAAATATATTTGGATATAAATCAATTGATATACCTTATGTAGCATTATTGATCATTCACTTTTCAAATTTATTTAATCTCCACTGTTATTTTACATGTAACCAGTTACTTCCAAGAGTAGGCTAATTATACAATAAATATAGAAACAAAAACCATTCAGGAATAAGGCAAACAGGTCTTTAATAGTTATAAATTTTAAAAGAATGTAAAGAAACGTCAACATTCCTAATTTACCTTTTTTTTAATCTCAAATGGTTTTGCCTCTCCTCTCAAAGTTATTTTATTTCTAAAATATTCAGTCTGGTTTCCAGTGCACATGAAAATGTTTTAGGAAATTATCAAGAGCCTGAATAAATCTGTATATCAAAATCATAATCATGATGTACCATCCATCCGGAGTTGGTCTAAGAAAAGCATACTCATGTTTCCATACCTATATGGTCTCATAGTTAAAATAATCTGTCTTAAAGATGACATCTTTTAATAGTGGTATGTGTCCAACTCTGTAAATATTCTATAATACTTATTTTTAATTGTTGTATTTTATCATTTTTAATTAAACTATGAAAATATAACTTTCCCTCCCAAAGAACTAACACAGTTCCTCGAATGGAGTTGAGTTCCCAAAACATCAATGAATAAAAATGAGGTAAAACTTTGCAAATTAGATCTTTAAATATTACATATGAATTTGACCTTAGATATCTTGTATTCCAATTCCTTCATTTTATGAGGTGAGGTTTCTGAGATCCAGAAAGCTCATATTATCTGAGCTAATTTTTCATAATGCACTATTTTTTCCTACATTTATTTTCTTTTTTTTCCCATATTTTATTTCAAACCACCATTGAAAAATGTCTACTTTTCCCTATATTTTATTTCAAACCATGAAATCTAAATTAAAGGTAACTCCAAATTAACAACAACAACAAAAATGAGTAAGTTACACAGGAATACCATTATTCCCTACAAATCATATTTCAATTCCAAATTAATGTCTTGAATAATCATATTCTCTGTCTATGAATATTTGTATAACATTTTTCTCTAATTAAAGCAAGTTGGGTAGAATTAACACAAATTATGGACTGACTGACTAGTGTAATAACTGTAAATAGCAAGTTCTTAGATGTGGTTCTCAGTCGGAAGACACAAAATGATTTAGGGAATAACCACTTTCTCATGGGTAACATTGTCGTTAGTGGGAAAATTATGTAAAATAAGTAACAAGATAAATAACATGTGCTGGTGCTGAGAAATATAAGCAAACATGACAAATAAGGGCCTGCCAAGGATTAGATGATATTTACAGTTCAGAATCTCTGGGAAATATAACTGTAACCCGTTGAAACTGCAATTATGCCTAGTTTACAATTTTATTTTTGATGGCATATTGACTAAATAATTATGTGCAGGATACCTTAAAAAGTCTGTGGCTTAGATAAGTAAAATAGTGGTGAGAGCTTATTTCATAATGGATAGACAAATGAGTAAAGCAACAGAGAATGTAAGATGAATGAAGCTGAGAAAAAATACGGAATTGGATCCATAAAAAAAGAAACTAGGTTATGAGAGCAGTTCATTAGAATTTATATAGAATTTCTCTCTGCTTTATGCTTATATTAAATATCCCTATGATGTTATGAGAAATATACTTTCTTATGTAAAACAACACTATTTTATCAATTTATGTTCACTGTTGATCAAGGTAAATTTATTTCCTTGAATAGGTAGGACATGGGTTTTGGTTTAAACTACTTACTGAGATACATATATATCCATACACATATACACATATGGAAACCCTGGTGGCGTAGTGGTTAAGAGTTTGGCTGCTAACCAAAAGGTCAGCAGTTCGAATCCACCAGGTTCTCCTTGGAA
>NW_004443949.1:11694837-11754591 GCF_000243295.1 Trichechus manatus latirostris | reverse complement strand
AAATTATTTAAAATTATTCCGTGGCCAGGAGCACCTAGATGAGGTCCCCAGACAGCAAAACAATATTTACACGGGAATTAGGAGGATTGAGTGGTCCCAAGACTGTGAAAGAGAGGACTTGGAGGGAAGACATTCTTGGATTTGTGGACTAGGGCCAAAATGGAATATGTTCCATCCCAGGCCCATCATGGACTACACCATGTGGGGCTGGAGTCACCTGATGAACCTCGGCCCTGAAGCTGTGGACAGTGAGAAGAAACCTCTGTTCACAGGTGAGTCACCGTGCTGCTGGGTCTAGAATGAGTCTTTATGGTCCAGAAGATCCGTTCCTGGAAGTCACTCAGGCTGATATTGTTTTCGTCTCCTCCTATTCACCCCATTGATTAGGGAGGCATTCTCTCCCTACAGTTATGAGGATAGCTGAACACATGACACCTACACTGGGCAGATGAGAATGACAGCAGTTTACTAGTCACATATACTCACAGTCTAGGGGAGGAAGATACCACACACAGTGCAGGGCCACACAAGAGCTGCACCTAGGAAGAGAATGAATAATCTGGGGCTATGGGAGGCTGACTATGTCATATCAAGAGGGAGAGGTGACCCCTGGTTCCCAAAGGAGGATGTGGTTGGCTTATTTGGATAATTCCACAGGGTAGCAGGGAACTGAAACCCACTACTCAGGGAAAAGCAGGAACTGTATCTGGTTTCTTGATAAGGAGCATTGTTTAAAAAGGAGACCTTAGTCACAGGAGCAGAGTAGGGAGGATAACTTACAGTTAGACCGTTTGAGGTCCTCTCAATTTTTCCATATGCCAAGGAAGCACATAATATTGAGTCTTAAGTCTTACAACACAAACGTTTACTATAATATTTAGGTTATGGATTTCAATTTGGAGGGCTTCTCTTTAGAGGTACTACAAAAAACTATTCTGGTAAAATTTCCCTCAGGATTATTGTAGTGCAAATTAGAGAGATGACGTCTGACATTTGTTTACTGGTACATAGAGTATTCTCATACTGATCCCCACAATGGGACTTCATATGTAATTTTTAAGAGTGAGACCAAGGAAGGGCAACTTATTGTTATTTAAGACCAAAAATCTAACACACATTGTGTAAGGTGATAGGGATGTATGAATGAATTAAACTAAGTCTTTGACTTTAAAGAAGTCGCATTTCAATGAGAAATACAGACATGTCCAAAAATATTTACAGACCAATAGGACAAGGGTGAAAAGTGGCAATAATTGCTACGGAATCATATAACAAAGAAATCTTACCAAAACAATAGAAGTATCCTTCATAGCAACCATGAATACCGACCCATTCAAAATTCTTTGACAAGAGGTTCACCCATATGTCATATGATTGGCACCAGCGGTTCCCTAAAAATTGAAATTCATAGGACAAATGTAATTACCATCAGATTCTTAAGTTCCGATAATACAAGTCTCCATCACATTTATGTTGTATATTTGTAAATAAGGTGCTTGTACCAGACCTCTCAGTTCTCTAATGAAAATCATACTATTGAGATTGATAGTGAAGGAATTTGCCACAGTATTTCAGGGTTATAAAAAAACTAAACCAAACCACAACATCCACAACATGCTGCCCCATCTTTCTGTCTTCTGGTGTTCTTCAGTAGAAGAACGTTGTAGTTCCTTCAGATATTTCGTGAGAACTGATTCAGAGATGCCTAAGTTAGTTAGAACTGTTGCAAAATAGGAGTGGCGAGGTAAGCACTTTATTCCAAAATGATATAACTTGCAGTAGTGTTGATTCAAATTCTGCAGTCTCAATCGCAGCGATTAAAAAAATAAATAAATGAAGTGACACGTTTTGAGGCAATGAATAAACAAGCCAATAATCAGTTAAATTCTTTTCTCACAATCCCAGTTTTTCCATGGTATATACCAATATAGTCTGGACGTTTGACAGTTGGATTCATGTGAATTTAATCTAGGGAATATTCTGAAAAGTTGCTGTGCTAAGTCTTGACTTGTCCTAGGCTCCATGTGTAAGAATCATCTATTTTATCCAACATCAGAAGGCATGCTACAGCAGTTCCATTTCCTGATTAGAAACATTTCTTCTTTTATTGGCTTTATTTTTCTCATTAGGGACATAGTCTGCTTCACTATTGGACCATTTTCATTAAAAACAATGCTATTTAAAAAGAAAAAAAAAAGTGAATTGGCCTTTCTGACCTTGAGGAATGCAAAATGAGCTAAATCAACTAAAAGTAGGAAGCTGTTTTTTTTCTTTTTTTTAATTTTATCAGCATTCATTATGTAAGTATAGAAATGACAAACCATAAAATGAAATGCTTATTCCCCTTACAAATTAAACTTCCTACAGACTGTTTCAACGTGCTTATTCTTTGCCTCATAAAATGAGTATTTTCAAATTGAATCAGGGAAATCTTTTTATTTTTTCTTCTTACCGACAGATGAAGCCATTTTCCTCTGTTAGTAGAGGTTATAGACTCTGATAACTGACAGTCATAAACCTGTATAACAAAAGTCCTTGCACTATCCTACACGTACTAGACCCAGGTGAGAATAAAGAAACTAAAACGTCGGTAAATCACGTTCTGAATGCAGGTGAGCTGAACATCAGGAATTTGAGACACAGTGTTTATAGAAATAATCCATTGTAGAATCCATAAAAGCATCAGTGCATTTATTATACCCTTGTCACAGATAAAAGCATCTTTAACTATATAAATTGGGAATCTTTAACTACATAGATTGCCCCCTACAAGCTCAGCTAAGTTGTACAGATACATCAGTGTGTTAATATTATGATAAAAAATATAAGAACATTATGGAAATTTTGAGATTATATTAAAGTTCTTCCAGTCTTAAAATTTTTAGCAGTAATATAAGCAATTATTTAGCAATAATGTGACAATCGGTCTATTTAGTAATATATTCTTTCTTTATACTTTATTGTAATTAAAAATATAACACTTAGAAAATTCTCTAAAATTATATTGCTGAGAATTTAATAAATACAAGGCAGTCATCTATGTTAACTTTATAGCCAGAATTTTAAACTGTATTTTAAATTGAACTTTCATATTACCAGATTTTAAGTCTATTGGTTTAAAGCATCAACGGACACATTTTCACAGATTACCTAACTGCTTATGTTTTCTAATACCTTCTGATCACTGCTATAAAGTCAGAGATATATGTTTGAAAATTAGGGGAAAAAAAAAAAAAAAAAACACTTCCCATCTGTCTTTACCAAGATGTCATTGACATGGCCTGTAACAGACTGTAAAATATCTGTGTGGTTTGCACTGGAGTCACTAAAACAGTAGGATTGCTCATAAGTGGTTATAAAACCTATTGCCTTTGAGTGGATTCTGACTCATAGCAGCCCTACAGGACAGAGGACAACTGCCCCACAGGGTTTCCAAGGAGCGGCTAGTGGATTCAAACTTCTGACCTTTTGGTTAGCAGCCGAGCTCTTAACCACTGCATCACCAGGGTTTCCAGCATTAAGAAAGGTATAGCTAAATATGTATCTTGTACGTTCGAGTGTGATGTGATTGTCAAGAAATAGCATGAGAAAGTAACCACAAAACCAAGGATTTTAGGAATATAGAATAGATAATTACAAAGAGTATTACAGATCAGACACAAATTGTAAAGATTTTTTGTTTTGTTTTGTTTTGTTTTTATGAAAAGAAGTGTCAAATATACTCCGTAGGCAACAGGGGACTTCTAGAACTTTATAGCATGGGAATGATCAGTATGTATGATGGATTTAAGAGAGAATACTTTGCATTCAGGACTCATGAGTATACTGAGCAAGCAAAAAAAGAGATGTTGCAAAATTTAACCAGGGAAGTTAAACTAGTAAGAATGTAGATTTGGAATACATTTTCACTGCAGCGTATTTTGGTTAGAAAATGACAGGATGGTAATGGGAGAAACAGCAAAACAAACAAATAAACAAAACAATTATAACACACACACATACACACAAAAACACTACACATCTTTTGGAAAGAAAACTTTGCTACTCTAATAGTGATTTTACAGATGGTGATTTATTAATGGTAACATAAGACTTACTACAAGAAGTAATCTTATAGACCTGATACAATATTTTATACAGAGAAAACGTATATAGATAACTATTAGAGTTAGGCAGTGTGTTTGAATGTTTATGTACTTTATTCTGGTTACTGAGAAACATTTCCAAATTTTACATTGTATGGTTTGACTTACTACACTATTTCTATACATTTCTTAGACTACACATGATATTTAAAAATATTTGTGAGGAATTACTGAAATTGTTATGCAATCTAGATGTTTAAAAATATTTTACCGTGTTCATGCCGAAATGAAAGGATCTGACAACATAAAAGTCATATACCACAGATTATTTTTATTAACTAATTCATTTCATTTCTACATTTCAAAATATATAAATCAGTAAGGGCTTTTGAAAGTTTAAAAAATATTCTTTAAAATTTAAATGTCATACATGTTGGTAAAGTAAGACCAGAGTTGATATGAATGAGATGTGCTGCCTGAAGATCTGCAGAATATTGACCACTGTGAAAAAATGTGATTTAATCAGCTATTAAAATATAATCAACTATTATAATATAAAATATATAATAATTCAGATAATTATGACTCCTTTGTTTCATATATTTTTTGCTTTCCTTTCTTGATTGAGGAAAAAGAGAACAAATAATTTGTTACTTGTTACTTGTTTCCTCAACAGACAAATTTTTTTGAAGAAAAGAATAAATACCTAGAATTAAAAGAACTGTAGATAATATTTATAATTCAGCATTTTACTCTTTTTTTATTTTGGATATTAATTGCACAAAGAAGGACACTTAATGCATTCCACTAAGTGAAAGAGGCCGGTATGAAAAAGCTACACACCATATGATTCCAATATATAACATTCTGGAAAAGACAAAATTACAGAGGCAGAAAAGATCATTGGTTTCCAAGGAAGTAGGGAGTGATGAATAGGTAAAGAATGGGGCATATTAAGGGCAATGAAACTATTCTGCATGACTGTGAGACAACATCATCAGGCCCTGCTTTGTTGTGTCAAATCTGAGCAGTAACATGGCAACTCTGTGTTGGAATCAAATGTGGTCACCGATTTATAGATTGCAGCAGTGAAGAAATCAAAAGACGCATTGCATTGGGCAAATCTGCTGCGAAAAACATCTTTAAAGTGTTGAAAAGCAAAGGTGTCACACCTTGAAGACTAAGGTGAGCCAGACCCAAGCCATGGTGTTTTCAATCGCCTCCTATGTATGTGAAAGCTGGATGATGAATAAGAAAGACTGAAGAAGAATTCACGCCTTTGAATTGTGATGTTGGAAAAGAATATTGAATATACCATGGACTGCCAAAAGAATGAGCAAATCTGTCTCGAAAGAAGTACCAGAACGTTCCTTAGAAGCAAGACTACATCTCACATATTTTGGACATGTTACCAGGAGGGATCAGTCTCTGGAGAAGGACATCATTCTCGGTAAAGTGTAGGGTCAATGAAAAAGAGAAAGACCTTCAATTAGATGGATTGACGCGTGGCTGCAACAACAGTCTTAAGCATAACGATTGTGAGGACGGCTAAGGACCCGTCAGTGTTTCATTCTGTTGTACATAAGGTCGCTGTGAGTCAGAACTGACTCAATGACACCTAACAACAACAGAAGGTCAGTACAAAAAGGGAATTAATATGGATTGCTCCATTTCTATCACGTCCTTCCTATTAGAGCCTGAACATGAGAAGTAGCTTTTATTAGCACGAGAAGTAGCTTGTATCACTTACAAAAATAACCAAACATCATACAACAGAAAAAGTTTCATGGTGAGAAGTACCCCTTGGCTCAAAAGCTGTCCAGTAGTAGATGAAAATTTCTAGGCCTACTTTACTATGTACCACAGACAAAGGACTTAAATGAAACAGTTACATGATATGCTGGTCCTCCCTGACTTCTGACAGCTCTCCCAGTGGATATAAAAAATTCTTCCACACAAGCCCTCCACCTGGCATTACGGGTGAGGGACAAAATGGGAGCCTACCTTCTGCAGGTCTCCCTCTGGACGTGTAGGTGCGTTTAGGTGGATTGTAAACTTATGCTACACAGGCCTCACCTGTACCGTAGCTGAGGAGACAGAAAAATCCCTCCCTCAGCCATTTTATACACCAAGCCTATGTGATCAGTTACATGAAGATTCTTCCTGCCTGAACACCCAAGGAGTGGTATTCAGACACCTTGACTCCTCACCCAAGATTGTAACTCTTTAACCCATAGAAATGTACGACAAAAAGAGCAAATCCTAATGTAAACTATGGATTTTAATTAATAATAAAAAATAATGTGTCTATACCAATTCATTAACTGTAACAAATGTACACAATTAATGCAAGATGCTAATAATAGGAGAACCCGTGTTCAGGGGAGAGGGGTATATTGGAACTCTATTTTCTAGACAATTTATAGGTAAATCTAAATTTGCTCTAAAAATAAACTGTATTAAAACAACAACAACAAAAATCACCAACATAACTTTTAGCTGTTACTATCTCATCATGTGATCAGTACTAAATTAAATGCATTTTACATGAGCAATCTTAATTTACACAATAATTCTGTTAACCTAAAATTAGTATCTTTGCTGTCCGCTTATGCAGAAACTGAAGCACAAAGATTCTAAATAATTCACCTATAATCAAACAAACAGCAAGTGGTGGGTCAAGTTCCAAAATTCATTCATTGTGTTCCTCATAAAACTGCCTACAAAAAGTATATGTACAAACGCTGGCATCAATTCTTAGAAAATTATACCACCACTACTCAGGTCCTTTAACCAAAATCCAGTAAGACCAAGTTTATTTTTCTCATTTCCCTTATCAATGCAATTCATCAACCTAAATATATCTGATATATATTCACATAATTTTCTTTATCTCCTTTATCATCCTAGACTAAGCCGGCATCGTCAGCTAAGAATCTGGGCAGCTGCAATAGCTTCCTAACTTGCTTCTTCAACTCTTGCACAATCCACCTCAACATAGAGGCTAAAGTTACCTTTTCAAAATAAAAATCAGTGTACTTCTCTCCCAGCCATATGGCAGTTTTGATACTGTGAAAGGATATCCGTATTCACAAAATATCCAGATGCCATACAAATGGAAACAAATATAATTTTATATGCATCTGAGAAAGCTGAAAGCGCAGCGGTAGGTGAAATAAAAACTGAAGGGAATGTTTAATCAGAGGCACATTTCAATAATAGGAAGTTTGTGAAATTAGCAGGCACTTGGAAGAATTAATTTTAGTAAACCAAAGATACAAAAACCAAACCCCTAGCCATCGAGTTAATTCCAACTCATAGCAACCATGCAGAACAGAGTAGAACTGCCCCATAGGGTTTCCAAGGAGCATCTGGTGGATTTGAACTGCTAACATTTTGGTTAGCAGCTGAGCTCTTAATGACTGCACCACCAGGGCTCCAATTTAAGTGAAGCAATCAACAAAGTTGTGCCTTCCCTGACATTAGGTAACAGAAATGACTCTCAAAATCGGTAACCATAGGGCATCTATTATTTAAGGCTTAGTTTTAAATTACAATACACAATTACAATATTTAGTAACAACCCAGGTTAATCCCTTTACATCAGATTAAAAGGAAATCAAAATAAAATACATTTAAATAAATACAACTGTTACCAAACATCGACTACGGAGAAGTATAACCTCAATCAAGACTCAAATATTCCTGCAAATTGAAATTCAGCCTAATGTGACTTCACAAACTTCAATAAACCCACAAGACAATAATCAACCATGGCTAAGAGTTTGAAGAAACCACCTATTAGATTTAGACCATGAAAGATTTCCGATTTTGGAGTTGTCTTATATAGAATAGGATGATATTTTTCAGTAAGACTTAATGAAATAAAGATAGCGTTGTTGTTATTAGGTGCCATGAAATCAGTTCCAACTCACAGCGACCTATGTACAACAAAACTAAACACTGCCAGTCCATGCACCATCAATCATTGCTATGTATCAGCCCATTGTTACAGCCACTGTCAATCCATCTCATTGAGGGTCTTCCTCTTTTTTCACTGACCCTCTACTTTACCAAGCATGATGTCCTTCTTCAGGGACTGGCCCTTGCTGGTAACATGTCCAAAGTATGGAAATGAAGTCTTGCTACCCTTGCTTCCAAGGAGCACTCTGGCTTTATTTCTTCCAAGACAGACTTGTTCATTCTTCTGCCAGTCCAGGGTATATTCGATACTCTTCGCCAACACCATAATTCAAAGGCATAAAGTTTTCTTCCATCTTCCTTAGTCATTGTCCAGCTTTTGCAAGCACATGAGGAGAATGAAAATATCATGGCTTGAGTCAGGCACACTTTAATTCTTAAAGTGACGTCTTTGCTTTTTAACGTCTTTGCTTTTGCAGCAGATTTGCCCAACGCAATACATAATTTGATTTCTTGACTGCTACTTCCATGGGCATTGATTGTGGATCCAAGTAAAATGAAATCCTTGACAACATCAATATTTTCTCCATTTATCATGATGTTGCTTATTGGTTCATTTACGAGGATTTTTGTTTTCTTTCTTGAGGTGTAATCCATACTTAAGGCTGTAGTCTTTGACCTTCACCAATAAGTGCTTTAAGTTCTCTTTGCTTTCAGCAGGTAAGGCTGTGTCGTCTGCATATTGCAGGTTATTAATAAGTCTTCCACCAATTCTGGTACAACATTTTTCTTAATATAGTCCAGTTTCTCAGATTATTTGCTCAGCATACAGATTGAATTAGTATGGTGGTGGATACAGCTCTGACGCACACCTTTCCTGGTTTTAAACCATACTATATCTCCTTGCTCTATTAGAATGACTGCCTCTTGGTCTATGTACAGGTTCCTCATGAGCACAATTAAGTGTTCTGGAATTCACATTCTTTGCAATATTATCCATAATTTGTTATGATCTACACAAAAGAATGCATTTGCATAGCCAATAAGACACAGGTAAACATCTTTCTGGTATTCTCTGCTTTCAGCCACGATCCATCTGACATCAGTAATGATACCCCTCGTTCCATGTCCTCTTCTGAATCCAGCTTTAATCTCTGGCAGTAGACGTACTGCTGCAACTGCTTTTGAGCTTTTGAATGATTTTCAGCAAAATTTTTTTTGCTTGTGATATTAGTGATACTATTTGATAATTTCTGCATTCTGTTGGGTCACCTTTCTTTGGAAAGGGCACAACTATGGATCTCTTTTAGTCTGTTTGCCAGGTAGCTGTATTCCAAGTTTCTTGGTATAGATGATTGAGCATTTCCAGCACTGTATCCTTTTATTGAATCATCTCAATTGGTATTCTGTCAATTCCTGGAGCCTTGTTTTCCGCCAATGTTTTCAGTGCAGCTGGAATTCTTGCTTCAATACCATCATTTCTTGATCATATACTACCTCCTGAAATGGTTGACTGTAGACCAGTTCTTTTTGGTACAGTGATTCTGTGTATTCCTTCCATCTGCATTTGATGCTTCCTGTGTTGTTCAATATTTTGCCCACAGAATCCTTCAAAATTGCAGTTCAAAGCTTGAATTTTTTCTTCAGTTCTTTTAGCTTGAGAAATGCTGAACCTGTTCTTTCCTTTTGATTTTCTAACTCCAGGTATTTGCACATTTCATTATAATATTTTACTGGGTCTTCTCGAGTTGCCCTTTGAAATCTTCTGTTCAGCTCTTTTACTTCGTCATTTTTTCCATTTGCTTTTGCTACTCTACATTCAAGGACAAGTTTCAGAGTGTCTTCTGACACCCATTTTGGTCTTTCTTTCTCTCCCATCTTTTAAATGACCTTTGCTTTCTTCATGTATGATGTCTGTGATGTCATCCTACAACTGATCTGGTCTTCAGTCATTATTGCTCAATGTGTCAAATCTATTCTTGAGATAGTCTCCAAATTCAGGTGTGATGTACTTAAGGTCATATTTTGGCTCTCATGGACTTGTTTTAATTTTCCTCAACTTCAGCTTGAACTTGCATATGAGAAATAAAGATAGAACAGGATAATGAGAAACAACATGATATTATCAAAAATGATGAGTCATATTTGATAAGAGAACAAAGTACAAATTTTGGAAACAACAAATAGATTTGTTTCAGTCAAAATTTATAGACGAAGGTCTGCTCTTCTAAATGCTGAATAGTTGGTTTTTGATCAACTACTCCACTGAGAATAACTATTCCAGATTAAAAAAAAAAAAAGTTTGAATAAATGTTTCAGCTATAATTGTAGTAATAAAATGTTGAGTATTAATCTGTGGGAAAAGCAAAGGCAAAAGATAAGCCTGATATTTGAAGTCACTTTCCTCTTGATGCAATTGTCAATTCCATAAACACAAGCAATAGCAACAGCTGAGAGGTGCTTTCTCTAGATCATTACCCCATTGGTACTGTCATGAACATTGAAGTTCAGGGATCATCAAAGAAAAAGGCCCTGTTACAGACTCCAGGCTTTCATCATGGGCCAAAAGTTGACACATTTTAGAAGGTTGAACTGAAAATATATTAGTGATCACTACACCAGCAGGATTCCTTTAATTTACATTAAACCAAACCAAACCCGTTGCCATTAAGGAGATTCTGAATCATGGCAAGCCTATAGGACAGAGTAGAACTCCCATTGGGTTTCCGTGAACCAGCTAATGTAAATACTACTTTGTATTGGATGAACACCTATGAACTAAGTATCTATCTCAAGAATGTAGAAAAAAGAAAAGCAAATTAAACCCAAATTATAAAGTAATAAAATAGAGAATAAATTTAGTAAAATATAATTCAATATAGAGAAACAACAAAACATAATTTGTTCTTTGAAAAACTAACAAAATTTATAATCTCCTTGTAGGGATGATTAAAAGAAAATAAGGCATAAATAATTTTGGTATGAAAACATGGAAAATCACTAAAGTTCCTGAATATATTAAGGAAAAGATGAGAAGTTATCAATAACTTTATGCCAAGTGATTTTAAAAATTTAAATAAAATGAGTAAATACCTGGAAAAAGTAAATAACTAAAAAAAAATGACAAAGGAAGATATTCAAAATATGAATAGTTTTAACTTTATAACAGGAATTAAATCTATTAAACAACAACAACACTTTCATAAAGAAAATGTCATACAGAAATAGCTTTAATACTGATTTATTCCAAACATCTAGGCGAGAAATTACATACAAATAATCTTCTTAGAAAGAAAGGAAAAACACTTTATATCTCTTTTTATGTTGCCAGAATAACTCTGACATCAAAATTGAATAATAACATTACAAGAAAGAAAACTTACAGGCCATTATTTTTTATGATAATAGATACAATAATTTTTAATTATTATAAATAATTAATACATGAAGCATCAAAACAGAATAATTCATAACAACTAAACTGCACTTATTTTATGAATGTATTGTCAGTTTCCCATTTAAAAAGAAATCAATTCTTATTCAAGAAAAGTGTACTACATGTTTTAAAAATATCAATGTTATGAAAATACAGTGACATGAAAGTATGCAATGCTATAGAGTGAGTTTCATGCGGGAGGGAGTGAATGAGAAAGGAGAGAGAGAGAGAGTGCAAATGAAGCAAAATGCTCACATTTGGTGAATTTAAGCAAAGGTTGTATAGATGTTTATTGTACTAATATGTATTGATTTTTTTCCCCAAAATTAAGGATTTGGGACAAAAATTAGTAAATATAATCCAATTTATTAACCCCCCAAAAAAGATTTTATGAGTTAAAGTAATTCAATAATCATTTATACTAATAATAATTTAAAACCTCTTAGTAATCTTCTTATTGGAAATCATTCTCTTAATCTATTAATAAATAGTTAACTACTCTCACACACTGCTGTAGAAATATAATTTGGTGCATAAATTTTAGAAATCTGCTTGTCAGTATCTAGTAAAATTAAATATACTTATCTTGCAATTTTACCACTAATTTTAGACCCTACAGAAATGCATAGTGTCCACACACACATAAACACAAATTATACTTTTTCTTATGCTGTGAAATAAAAGAAACACCACAAAAATAATCCATTCCATTTTTAAAACTTTCAAATTAGGCAAATCTAAACTATAGTGTTTTAAGTCATAGATGTGGTTGTTTGAGGGGATTAGTAAGGGATAGTAGTGGGAAAGAGGGTTGAAGGGGACTTTTGGAATGATGATAATCTCTGTTGAAATGTTTTGGTTACTTGTTTGTATTTGATATACCATATGATTGTGTATGGTTAGTATCCGTGCATTTTCCATTATGTATGTTATAATTTAATTGAATTTTTGTAAATTAAAAACATATATTAAAAGAGAACTAGAAAAATATGGGGTAGATCAAGAAAAATTTACCCTAAATGAAATCTAGAGTATAAATATTAAAACATTTGATAATTTAAAGGGTCAGGACAGATGTTAAACCACCAATTATCATAAGCATAACTGGTTGGAATAGAAATTGGCACACTTTTTTAGAAAAAAAATATTCTTTGACTTAATCTTGCACATGTACTAGGATGTATCTACAATAATTTATAAGATAGCATTGTCTTTAATAGCAAAAATAGAATAAATATTTGTAGAAAGGGATATATTATGTATATATTGATTAAATGAAAAACCATGCACAAATGACAATAAATGAACTTCAGTATCACATATTTATAAGGGTAAATTCCAAAAGATAATGTTATTAAATATGTAGCCCCTTTCACATTTTTGTGCATACTTAAGGGTGAAATTGTAAAACTGAAATTAAAATAAAGAAAACGATGATGGAAAATAAAACAGGATGTATCCTTTTCTGGGAGAGCGAGGAGTAAATAGAGAGTTGGTAATGTTTTATTTTTCAACTTGGATTATACTCTATTATTCTCTGTTTGTGACGTATTGTATGTAGTTTTTGTATGAAGTATTTCATACTGAAACTAGAGGTAAGCTTGTGAGATATAGTTGGTTCTGCACTGGGAGTCAGTTAGGTGGGGTGGTAGGCACAGTGACTGCTACTGTTCAACTCCTGCTCAGAGAAGAGGCCAACAGGGCTTCAAGTGAGTGCTGAAACTCTCTGCCACTGCCCCTCTCTTCCCTTCTGTGGAGAAAGATAATCTTTCTCTTCAGCAGCTGCACTTGTAAAACATTCAAGCAAAGAAGTATATACTGAAGATTCTCATCAGTATGAACTCTTAATACATGTAAAGGCAACTAGGAAGTGGGAATCTGACACAGACTATTACATTGCCAGAGATAGAAGACCTCAGTGAGTGGATTACAGTTCATATTCTGCATTTCTTTAATCAGAATATTACAGAATTCTGCACTGAAACAAGCAGTCCAGCCAGGTGCACGTCCAAAATAAGAATACAATTGGGTACTAATGCTAAAAACCCAATCAAATGTTCTGCTCCAAAATACCTCGACAATTCTTTCGTTATGGATCAGCTTTATGTTAGAACTCTTTTTTCTTCTAAGGTTGGCATTCTGTTTCCCAAAAACTTTATGTCAGTAGCAGAGAATATTCTACAGTGTCTGTCAGGGTTTATGCCCTGATATATCATCAGCACTTTGATTCTGTGATGCAACTGCAAGAAGAGGCCCACCTCCACATTTCCTCTAAACACTCTATTTTCTTTGTCGTTCTTGTTCAGGAACAAAATTTGATTGATAAGTGCCAGTTAGCACCTATTCAGTAATTATTTAATAATCTTCGATCAAAACACAAGTAAACATTTCCTCTAGAACACAGTTACCTTCTCGCTTACTCTTTGGCTATAGCTACCTCATTGCTATTTGTTATAGACTAGTGACACGAACTTTGAGGAAATAAGGTAAAAATACACTCATTATCTGTGTCTACCGGTAAAATTATTCCAAAGGTAGGTTGGAGTAATAGCTTCAAAAGGATAATGTAAGAGCATAAGGAATTCTGAGGTACTATGTGTGACCACTATTCTTATTGTCATGGAATCACACTTGGTTGTACTATTTGATAATTAACCTATAGTTTATAAGTTTGCTTATTTTTCTTTTGCAGAAGGAAATAATTGTCTCTTTCAAATAACAGTAAAAGGGATATTAAGTATTACCACAGGAAGAGCTCAAGATGGCATCTTAGTCAGACAGACCATAAGGTTCCCCTACAACAAAGACTAGAGAAACCAAGTGAAAAGGCCACAGATGACAACCTTGGAACCCTAAGCATCAAGGCTGAAGAATTAGAACAAGCACCAAGTGGAAGGAGAGACTGAAAAATAAAGTGGATGATCATAGGCACCCTGCAAGCTAGCCGGGCACAGCTTGAGACAAAGGAAGCAGCATTACCAGGTGAGAAGCCCAGGAAGGCAGCTCCATGGAATTCACGATAGAATACAGGGATACTGTGTAAACAAACCCAGAATGAAACAAAGTGAGCAGGACATGAACTAGATCTGAAAAGGGAAAGTACAGGAAAGCAGGCAACAGCTTCATTTATCCTGGGGACCACAGAGCAGGGAAAGAGGCAAAAACTAGGGATGGGACTACTCTCTTGCAGCAGTGCCTGCTCATTTGGACAGGAAACACCTACACAGTAGTAAATCCACTGATTAACAACTAGAGGTCTCCCACCCAGCCAGACTCTAGGCAGCCCCTTACCCAATCATAGTTAATCAGGCCAAGCCCTGATCTAGGAGTACTCCAGCCCTCACACTCGAAGACTGAGGGTGCACTCCCACGCCTCCCACCAGGCTACCAGCAGTGCAACTCCCATGTCCCCTGCCCAGCAACTAGTGACTCAGGCTCTCCTGCCCTGGCCCAGGTGGTTTCACTGGGGAATTCTACCAAACATTCAGAAAAGAGATGACACCAATTATATTCAAACTATTCCAGAACATGGAAAAGGAATAATCCTTAATTCATTCCATGAAGCTAGCATAACCCTGACACCAAAGCCAAGCAAAGACATTACAGAAAAAGAAAATTATGGACTAATATCCATTAGGAATAGAGATGCAAAAATTCTTAACAAAATTCTAGCAAACAGAATTCAACATCATATCAAAAAAATAATACACTATGATCAGGTGGGATTCATATCAGGGATGCAAGGGTGGTTCAACATTAGAAAATTAATCAATGTAATTCACTACATAAATAAAACAAAGGAAAAGAACCACTTGATCACATCAGTTGATGCAGAAAGAGCGTTTGATAAAATTCAACACCCTTTCCTGGTAAAAACTCTCAGAAAAATAGGAATAGAAAGGAAGTTCCTCAATATAATTAAGGGAATATATGCAAAACCAACAGCCAACATTATTTTCAATGGAGAAAGATTGAGAGCCTTCTTCTAGAGAACAAGAATGAGACAAGGATAACCATTATCACTACTCTTGTTCAGTATTGTACTGGAAGTCCTAATCAGAGTAATAAGGCAAGAAAGGGAAATAAAGGGTATCCAAATTGGAAAGGAAGAAGTAAAACTATCTCTATTAACAGATGACATGATCCTATACATAAAAAATCCCAGAGATTACACAGGAAAGCTACTTTATCTAATAGAAGAATTCAGCAAAGTGGCAAGTTACAGGATCAACACACAAATATCAGTTGAATTCCTTTACTCTAACAAGGAGAGCTTCAAAAAGAAAGTCAAGAAAATATCATTTACAATAGCCTCCAAAAGGATAAAATACCTAGGAATAAACCTAAGTATGGATGTAAAAGACTTAGACAAAAAAACCTATAAAACACTACAGCAAGAAACTAAAAGAGTCCTACATAAATAGAAAAACAAAAAACATTCCGTTCTCATGGACTGAGCTCATGGATTAGAAGACTTAACATTGTGAAATTGTCAATACTACCCAAAGTGACCTATAGATATACTGTAATCTCAATCCAAATCCCAACTACATTCTTTAATGAAATGGAAAAACTAATCACCAACTTTATACAGAAAGTAAAGAGGCCCCAAATAGCCAAAGCATTATTGAAGAAGAACAAAGTAGGAAGCCTCACACTTGATGATCTCAAAACTTACTATACAGTATATCTTTGGCTATGTGTATTTTCACCAAAAAAAAGGTTGAGAAGTTAGAGGGCTGACATGTTATGGGGTTGTTAACCAATGTCATAAAACAATATGTGTACTACTTTTTCATGAGAAACTATTTGTTCTGTAAACCTTCACCTGAAGTACAATAAAAAAAAAAGAAAACAAAACTTACTATACAGCCACAGTAATCAAAACAGCCTGGTACTGGTTCAATGACAGACGCACAGATCAATGGAATGAAATATAGAACCCAGAAGTAAATACATCTATCTATGGGCAGCTGATCTTCTACAAAGGGTCAATATTCCTTCAATGGGAAGAAACAGTCTTTCCACAAATGGAGCTGGCAAAACTGGATGTCCATTTGCAAAAAAATGAAACAGGATCCATACCTCACACCATACACAAAAACTAACTCAAAATGGATCAAAGACCTAAATGTTATAGCTAAAAATATAAAGTCATTTCTGAAAGATAACATAGGGGCAAAACTAGGAGACCTAATTTTTTGCATAAATTTTCTATGGAACACAACTACAAATGCACAAAAAACAGAAGACAGATAACTGGGGCCTCCTAAAATTTAAATACTTATGCTCATCAAAAGACTACCACAAAAGTAAAAAGAGAACCTACAAACTGGTAAAAAATCTTTGGCAACAGCATTATCTGATGAGTCTAATGTCTGAAATATATAGAAAACTTTAACATCTCAACAACAAAAAGAAAAACAATCTAATCAAAAAAATGGGCAAATGACATGAACAGACACTTCCCTAAAGAGGACATTCAGGGAGCTAACAAACAGTTGAAAAGATGCTCATCATGATCATTAGCCATAAGAGAGATGTACATCAGAACTACAGTGAAATACCATCTTACTTCTGCAAAAATGGCACTGATCAAAAAAAAAAAAAAAAAAAAACAAAACATGCTGGCAAGTTTGTGGGGAGATTAGAACTCTTACATACTGCCGGTGGGATTGTAAAATGGTACAACTGTGGAAAATGGTATGGTGCTTCCTCAAAAAGCTAAAATAGAAATACCTTATAATCCAGCAATTCCACTCTTAGGCATATATCCTAGAGATATAAGAGCAGTGACACAAACAGACATATGCACTCCTATGTTCATTGCACCATTATTCACAATAGCAAAAAGATGGAAACAATGTAAGTATCCATCAGTGGATAAATGAATAACAAAACTGTGGTGCAAACATACAATGGAATACTGCGCAACTAGTAATAATGAGTCAGTGAAACATCTTATAACATGGATGCATCTGGAGGACATTATGCTGAGTGAAATAAGGCAATCACAAAAGGACAAATATTATAGGATCTTATTTTATAAAAAGTCAAGAATAGGTATTCACACAGAAAACAACATTCTTTGATGATTACCAGAGAAGGAAAGCAGAGGGAGAGGAAATTACTTACTAGATAGTAGACTAGTTATTTTTGGTGATGGGAAAGGCAATACCCAAATATGGGTGAAATCTGCACAACTTGACCAAGGTAAACGAAGACACTAAAAAGTATGCTAGAATAAGGGACAATTTTGGTAAATACTATAATATATGCAATTTTTCAATAACATTAATAACAACCAAAAAATATGTAGGTCATTACATAGGCAGATATGTATGCATATATTGTATAGGAAGGCATATGTGACTACATGCTCATGTATATGCATGTATAGGTGTATCTGTAGCCATAGGTATATATATTTTTTGTGTGCTGCATATATATTCATATATATAATAAAGCACATAGGAGGCACAATTACAGAGATTTCCTTGACATATCTAAACACCTCACAGGATTCGTTTACTGTGTTAAAATGCTAGTACCATAATCTTGTCGGACAACTTGGTCAATGGGCATAATAGTTCATGAAGACAATGTTCTACATCCTAGTTTGGTGACAGCATCTGGGGTCTTAAAATCTTGTCAGTTGCCATCTAAAATACTACTATTGACTGCTACTCATCTGGAGCAAAAGAGAATGAAGGAAACCAAAGACTCAATGAAGAAACTAGTCCACAGACGAATAGCCCACACGAACCATGTCTTCATCTAGCCTGAGAACCAGAAGAACTAGATGGTGCCAGGCTACCACTACCGACCTTTCTGACCAGGGAAACAATAGAAGATCCCAGATAGGATGGAAGAAAAAAGTAGAATAAAACTTAAATTCCTAAAAAAGGCCAGGCTTACTGGACCCATAAAGACTAGAGGAACCCCCAAGACTATTGTCCTAAGATACTCTTTGAACTTGGAACTGAATCCATTCCTGGAAGTCACTTTTCAGACAAATAATAGATTGGTTTATAAAATAAAAAATATCATCCTTGAATTATGTGCTCCCTTAAATCAATTGTATTGAGACCAAACGGTCAGCATTTACCCTAAAGCAAAGAAGAGAAGGTAAGGAGAGGCAGGGAAGCCAGGTTAATGGAAACAGACAAACGGAATGGAAATAATGACAATGCTGACGTATTGTGAAAAATGTAACTAATGTCATGGAATAATCTGTATAAAAATTGTTAGATAAAAACCTAATTTGCTGTAGAAACTTTCACCTAAAACATAACATTATTTAAAAAAATCACAAGTAATTTATTAAAAAGTTTCTCCAAAAAATTTTCTAAAAGCACAATCAAATTTTATTTCACTTATATTTTATGAATATATATATTGAAGTTTCCTTAACAAATAAGACATCTGTATCATTTTGTATAATCTGTTATTCTCAAGATTGTATGCCAGTTCTTTTATAGATATAAATATGCATATGTATTTTTACAAAAATTTTGATTGTGATTTCAATTGTTGTATGGTAAATACGATATGGGAACTACCAAAGTTGTTTTTCAGATGATTGTATTTTTCATCTTTATTAGGAATTTTATTGCATATAAACTTATCTAAATTATTAGGGGTGTATATGCATGTGTATGCCCCAAGTGTCTGTCAGTTTGTCATAATGTGAGGGCTTGTGTGTTGCTGTGATGCTGGAAGCTATACCACCGGTATTCAGATACCAGCAGAGTCACCCATGGAAGACAGGTTTCAACTGAGTTTCCAGACCAAGACTAGGAAGAAAGACCCGACAGTCTACTTCTGAAAAGAATTAGCCAGTGAAAACTTTATGAATAGCAGCGGTACATTGTCTCGTATAGCGGAAGATGAGCCTCCCAGTTTGGAAGTCACTCAAAAGATGACTGGGGAAGAGCCAGGTCTCCTCAAAGTAGAGGTGACCTTAATGGCATCGATAGAGTCAAGCTTTCGGGACCTTCATTTCTGTAGTACATAGGATCGCTGTAAGTTGGAACCGACTGGATGGCACCTAACAACATGTACGTGTATCAGAAAATTTATTTTAACAGTTCAAAGGATGATCATATAGATTTTATTTTTTAATGCTTCATTCAGATTACTTTTTTAAACACATAAAGCTTTTAATTAAGGAAAAATAATGAAAATTACAAAAAACTTAGATCTCAAAGTGACTATTTTTATTTATGTTTTTTTCAGAGATCTTGAAATTCTGGATAGGGGAATAGAAGAAAATACTCAAGGTGCTTGCATTATTTTGTTCCGAGTTTACTTTAAAAAATACTTTTATGTCTGTTTTTGTTAGGACTTAAGAGTTAGTTAAGAGTATTATGGGAATGCATGAACTTTATAAAAATAAAGATTAAAAATACCACAATAAAAACCATGAAGATGTACAAAATCTTAAACACATACACACACATAACTAGCTTTAAAAATAAAGTGATTATATATTGCTCATCAATATATACTTCTAATTATTAGTAAATTTTGTTTTAATTGCTCCCTTTAAATATCCTAATATTAAAACAAAGAGTAAAACTGTAAAAAGTGGGACTTATATGTTAAATGACTAAAATCTACATTGCATAGAATTTCAAAACTATGATGAACTATATTTAAAACAGAATGTTAAGTTTTCACATATATCTCCATGTGAATGGAAGTAGTTTAATATTTTGAATGAAATCTCTAAGATTCCTGAATTTAATAAAAATTCCAGAAGAGGGAGATATTTACTCTCAAATGAAAAATATTTTTTGTTCAAAGTGAATGAATTGGATTTTATAAAACAAAGTAAGAACAAAAACTTTATGTCATCTTTAATATATGGAAATTATAGATGCTAAGTCTCTGTTGTAGTTACAATTCTATCTTACTCTATACTGAATTATAGGTATTTTGCCTATTTGCAGATAAGTTTTTTTTACCAAGTAATTTACCTTACTTAAATAAGTGCCCTAAAAAGCTCTTATAATTATTCTAAAATATAAAGTTTTTGTCTTCTTAGTCATTTTAAACAGAAGTTGGTATTCAATATAGGAAGAAATTATTTATCAGGTTGTATTTTCTTACTTATTGCGAATAACAAACACGTTTTGTTACAATCATTTAAGAATAAGATGAAGGCAATTATATTACTATCCTGATATACTTTTAAATTAACCATACATTATTTATAAATATGTATCGATATATAGATGTAGATTTTCATTCAGCTCCTTTATTTTCTAAAGAAATGATAATTATTTCTTATACGTAAATGCAATGAATAATTTTGCCATTGTCTTTCTGAGAGTGTTACAATAGATGCACTAATATGCAGTGGTCTGTGTTTCATTGTACATTTACCATTTCCCCACCTGACTAGCCCATGAGACTCAATATTGGCAGCATGGATCTTACAGACAGAACACATATACACAAAGATTTATGTTTTGTTTTTTCATCTGCAACTATCTTATATGATATCTCTACTTCTGCACTCACCCAATTCAATTTGTCTCCTTTATTAAGTAGAATGTATGTGAAAAGCCAGTGCTAACTTCTGTATCATTTGCATTAGTGTATTATTTTGCTGGAGCTCTGGTGACACAGTGGTTAAGAGCTTGGCTGTTAACCAAAAGGTCACAAGTTTGAATCCACCAGTTGCTCCTTGGACTGTATGGGGCCGTTCTACTCTGTCATACAGGGTCGCTGTGCATAAGAATTGACGCAATGGGTTTGGTTTGTTGTTTTGGGGTATTCTTTTGCCAAATATTTTCTTTGCCTGCAATAATATGGACATGTGTCCTGTATTTCTTCACTAGTTCTATTTGAGTTTCTAGAAATAAGGAGTAAGTGGTGCCTAGTTAGCAGTGAGTATCATATCATTTGCATCAACTTTTTCCTTGACTACTGATTTATACAGCTTTAAACTGTAGGGAAATTATGTAATGAAATATCAGTATCAGAATTATTCAAAAAGAGATTTTTTTTCTCTGAGAAAAACAACAACTGTATTGATAACAAACCTAATCTTTCTCAGAAAACAGTACTTTAAGTACTGTGTATTATTGTCAACGTCCTGAAAATTCTGACACCTGCACCAAATTAGGTACTTATTGTTCTCTAAAATAATTTGTTGTGAAAGGCAGTACAGTGCTGATTTAGATATGCTCCCCAAATGGGCTTTCTTTGAAGAAAGTTTACACACAGAGTAAAAACAAATCATATAAAAAAAGTTGCCAACAACAAAAAAAGCCATTGCCATGGAGTCGGTTGGGTTTCCAAGGAGCAGCTGCTGACGTTTTGGTTGGCAACCATAGCTCTTAACCACTACGCCACCGGGGTTTCCAAGTTGCTAATAGACGTTGTAAGAGTGCACTTCTAAATTGAGCAGCCTTTGGTAAAACTCGTGAAGAAATGATAATTCTAATAGGGTGTCTCTATCTTCTTTTTATGTTATTCTTCACACTTTTATTTCACCCTCTATAGCAAAACGTCCCATGTTTGTAACACCTCATCTTGAATCAACCTCAGTGATCCCTTTTCGTCGTTTATTTCATCTAGCGTGTCTTTACCTTTCCAAAGAAAAGTGTTGAAATGCCTACTTCTTACTCACGTTATGTTAATACTATTCTCAATGATAAAGGAAGACGTTTACAATTTAAATTTGATATCTATTTTTGAGAATATGCATAAAGAATATTAGAGAATACTCAGAAGAGAGAAGCAAAAGATAGAGTTACATATTTTCATCATAAAAATATCATTCCTCTTCAGAAATCTTTTAAGGGCTATCAAGTATATTCAGAATTAAATTACAATACCTTAGAATTGCATTAAATGATTTTATTTACTTGGCCATTAGCTCTTACACTTTGCAATCTACTCCATTATCCCAACACCTGTAACATCCTGTGACCCAGCCTTGCTTTACCAGTGCCCTTCATGTATCCAACTTTGGCATATCACTTGACCTTAGGCATTGTGTTTACTGACGGGAACTGACTTTGTTGTTGTTGCTGTTAGTTGCTATCAAGTTGACTTACACTAAGGATTTTCTGAGAAAACATTTATTCATCCTATAAAACATACCTTTTTCTTATCTTCCTGGAAGCTTTCCTTTTCATTCTCGCTCTTTATTAATTCCTATAATGAGCACTCTTAGAGAGTATTTTACCAACTGGAATGAGAGAACTTATCAACTGTTATATTTTAAGATATATATTTTCCACTAGATTGTCATAGGGTGTGTGGCTCTGTTTTATCTTGGAAACTATACACAGTGTTCACCCAATAAGTAGTTCATTATTGCTTCGAGTTTATGCTATCGTTTTAGTCTCTCATGTTCTCCCAACTCGTATCTACTCATATGGGCTGTGCTTGTTTAAATTATATCCATAATTTAAGTCCACGTTCAGATTTCCCTCTCACTGACCACTTCATCTTATTATTCTAGCCAGTGTTGATTTTTCTCTACTATATTCTTAGATGAAATCACTTCAAACACTCTACAACTTAATGCTTATATACTTTTTTGGTTGATGTCCCATGTTGTCTTTACCATTAGATTTTAAGTTGCTGAAATCAGAGTCTTAAAAGTCTTTTGTTTCTTATTAATCTCTAATGGTTTTTAGGTCAAATATAGACACATAACACATACAAATCAACACTGATGAAGTTACTGAAATGTTCAAAGAGAATTAAACGATAATACATAACAAGTAAACTTTAAAAATGCTTTTCAACCCTTGGGGACAAAATTTCAGCTCTCTTTTTAACGTTTCAAATGTTAGGATACAAAAATAGTGCCCCTGAACATGAGTGATAGAGAGTAAGCTTATAATATGTTGATGAATCATTAGACATTCTTTTCAGGTTTTTTTTTTTCCCTTCAGAACTTCTAATAAGAACGTGTGCATTAATCACAAGCAAGGAGTCCTGCATAGCTCGTGGGTGGATATCAGAAGATGTAACAAAAATAAAAATAAAAATACAATCAGAATAATAAAACTATAATACCTTCAATCTTCTAAGTATGGTCTAAGGTATAATTCTCAGTAGATACCTAGGGTTTTTGATCCACAGATGTAATAAAAGGAGGACAATATGCTATAGCTTTTTGTGTTCTCTCTTTAAAATGTAGCTATACGAAGGTAAGACATTTCCTACCCACTACCTGGTATCTTTTTTCCCAGTGCTATCTCATAAAATAGGTTTCTATTTGCCAGTGGGATTTAAGCTTCAAGACCACTACATGTTTTTTCCCAGCAGAAGCTTTTCATTGCAGCAAAGCTATCAGCAGTGCAAGCCAAGATAACAACCCCATGCTGAAAGGCTTCTTCATGGCTAGAACAGCTCTCAGGATACAGATCTTTTGAACATTGTCAGTGTAGAATGAACTTCTAAAGAGATTTTACAATACAGGAATTGGCCTTCTTATAAAAACAGGTATGTTCATACTTGTTGATTCACATTATCATTTTTATGCAAAAATGTTGTATGAGGAAACATATTCTCCCAACTTCTAACACCTGGAAATGAAAATAAAGCTTATGTAACAGGTCAATTCGTATTACATCACATTTGTAAGCTTCGTTTTCATGCTGGTAACACCTTCTTCTTAATCATTCCCCTGAACCCCTGCTTCCTTATTCAAATTTATGAACAGCATGCTTTTTTTATCATGATTTTCGACAAGTTTGTTGGTGTAATCCTAATGTAGCTATATTGCATTTTATTTTTACAGTATGGGGAGTGTTTTATAATTCATAACATCTAATATTTAAAAGCTTTTCCTAATATCAAATTCCACATGAGAGACAATACAGTGAGAGCTATAGATAACAAATATAGTAATATAACAACTAACTATAGTTTCCATTACAGTGACATGTTTACGGTGACATGAAGGACATCCAGAGGATAGACATCTGCTAGGATTTGTACTACTAAATTTCTAGAAAATCCTAGTCAAAATCTCTGACTGAAGGCAGAAATATAATACCCGAATTCTGAAATGTTAGATAACGTTCAGTGATCTTGTTTACAAAAGACCATACTTTATAAGGAGAACCAAATGGTTGTTGTAGATTAGACTGCTAGAAAATACAATGCAAAGTTAATATTTGTAAGATTATAATTGATATGACTTTTACATTTTTCTTGCTCTAATTTAGACTATATTCTATGAGAGATTTTACATGTGTTTTGGAAATACTTTCACGCATGTTTCTACTGAGTCTTGTTAAACAAATGCTATGCTTAGCAAGCAGTAATTGTACCATATTCAAAATTCTAATGGAAGAGAAAAAGCAGTAGGAAGAATAGGCCACCCTGAAACCGACGCTTTATTTATTTTTTTAATGAGTTTGTATGTGTATATTTCAATATATTTTTAGATAAATACGTGTCCGTTAGACTTTTATAATAGTAAGCACAACAAACTAATGTTAACTATGCAACTAAAATATAATTGGAAGAAAAGAGACAGCTCACTGTTGGGGCGATTAGTATGAGTTTTACTGTAATCTAGTTGAAAGATATTTACCTTTGATCTAGAACATGAATAATAGGGATGAGAGAAATGAGTGAAGGGACATTTTGAATTAAAACTGAAGAGATGTTGTAATTGATAGCTTGTGAGTAATAAGAAATAGAGTCACAAAATTACTTGGTCAGTTGGCTAGAAGTAAATCCATTCACAGTGCTATCAGATATAGTTACGAAGAGCACGTTTCAGGTCTAAGATTTGGTTTTCAATATTGGAATTATTTACCTTTAGATAAACCCCAGTTATCCTAGGGAAGATAGTTAAGGAGAAACTAAATTGTTATATGCCTCTGAGATCTACAGTAGAGATATCAACTTGATGACTTACAAACATAAAGACTATAAATATAGACATGGAAATTAAGAAGAGTGCCCGACTTGAATGTCTACAGTAAGAAGAGAACAGAGCCTAGGAAAGAATATTAATAATTCGGAGACAGACAGATGAGTGGAAACTCAATATAAAATGGGGAAAACTAGAACTTCTAGAGAAAGAGTTAATATATTTACACAGAAATTTGGGAAATAATATTTCCATTGACAGAGATCAATGCAAGACCTTCCTACAAATCATTACAGATACTAAAATGTGTTCACTGGATTTTACAGCCAGGAGCTTATTGATGTCCCTGGCAAAAGACATTGTAGTGAAGGAACACATGCAAAAGGTTGAATAGTGCACCAAAAAATCACAGAATTGGAGACCATAGGTGCAAATAATTTTTTCAAATTTTGTGGAAGGAAAGAACCAGAATAAAATGTAAAAATGTCATAGAAGATTATGCCACACTGCTGAAATTATGGAAGTAAAAGCAAAAGAGAGGCTTGGAATATTAGTGAGAAAGGAGAAAAGAATAAAGATCAGGTTCTGAGGAGGTGGAATGAGAAGTGATACCAAGAAAAGAGGAAGAGATTAAGCATAGTCACTATTTCAGAAACAGCTATGTTATATGAAGAAGGAGGGAAAAGGTGGGTATCAACAGAAGTTAAGATACACATTTAATTGTAGGAGTCATTACAAGTTAATTCTAGTATCTTTTCAATTCCGTGTGAACTAAGAAGTAATGCTATCTGCTAAGAATTATTGAAATGGTGAGAGAAATCATGGTTTTAAAGAGAATAGAATTGTTTTTGAAATAAAAACTATTGTGTATAAACAGAGAAAAACTCACCTTAGAAATTACAGAAGTTGAGATATAACTACGATTAATATCAACTGAATGCCCAGTGTATTAAATGATGTTCAAATCCCTGAAGAGATAAAATGATACACAACATAGAAGAGTCTCTGACCTTTGTAACTTTGTTACTTGAGTTCAGGGATGGACTCACGGGGATGCGTGCTGTGATCTGGGGATTTAAAAGTTCTTTGGTAGGAAAGAAAAAGTAGGTCAGTTCTTGCCTTCAAGAGTCTGTAACCCGAGTGTTAGAAGAGAAGGAGAGCGTAACTGGGTGAATCTAGAGTATTAAAAAAGAAGAGAGAGCATATGTGAAGTATCAGAGGTGACTGAAAAGTTCAGCGTGATGCAAGAATAAAGACTAAGGGAGGGAGGAAAGAAACAAAAGTTTCTGCTTATGGATGTGTGTGTGTGTGTGTGTGTGTGTGTGTGTGTGTTGCGGGGCACTGTTGAGATTTACCGCTGCACATGCAAGCAAATGAATATTTTCACATGTCACTTTAGGTTAATTCTAAGAGTTTGGGCCAACATAAAATCAATAAGGAACCAGAAATTATGTATTAGTAATTAGATTTGTCTTTTTTAAGTTATCAAACTTATTTGAGTAAATTGATTAAAGGTGGACAAGACAAAGGCTAAGACTGGGCATGGTGATTGCAGTGTTCCAGTTGAGCCCAAATTTGGAAAACGTAGCATAAAAAAGGGCAGGTGTGAGAGACCTTTAGGAGGATTTGGTTATTTATTGGCCCTGGACTATAGAGTAAGTTGACACCAAATTATTAGTGGCATGAGTCATTCATTACTGGGTGAAAGCTGGTGCAGCTCACCGAATCAAACACAGGGGGAAGAGCATATTTTGGGATACAATCATGAGTCAAGTTTTAGAAGACTGTGCTATACTGAAATCGATGTTCCTTTTGGATATTCACAGAATAACGCTGGACGATTTTCGCTTAGAATTTTTAATTTTCATGTTGTTTTGTTGGCTTTTTGTTTGTTTTGGTTTGGTTCTTGCCCAAACAGCATATTTTATCTATTTTTGTTACGAACACAGGTTCTCAGGATGAGTGATACATTTTGTCTTCTCCAGTTAAATTTCTACTGTTTTATGTTATTCTGTTTTCTTTAACTTTCGTTTTTATCTCTTTTGCCATTTAGCTTCTCTCCAGAAGTTCTCTCTTCTGTCTAAACAGAATTTAACTTTTCTGCACATATTTTTACTTTAATGACATAATTATTTTTATTTTTATGTTTCTATCTTTTCTAACTTCCTGGCAGGGCCGGCTTTTTCCTTTCCTACCTCTGATACTGATGTTGATGGTGACTTTCTGTTTTCATTTTCATCCAGCTTTCTTAATTTTTCCTGCCTCATAGTAATTTTTGTATTCTCCCAGTCACTTTCTTATATTATCTTCAAGCTCTTTTTCATGAGGTATGTATTTCTATGAAATTTAATGAGGAACAAAAGCAGATGTTTTCTGAGATTGCATACACTTTTTTCTAATTAGATGTGTTTTTTATCCCCCCCCCCCCACCTTCTGAAATATATCCTTCAAATACATCCAAAATACTACTTTCTCTTTTTTTTCCTAAGGCCACTCACTAATTTTTTTTCGAATTTTTGGTTGTTTTGAACTAGGAGAAATAATCCTAGACCTATTTTTTGTTTGATAACATCTAATTTATCTCCATAGATTACTGTCCTCAAGCCTTAATGTGGAGAGCTCATTAATGTACTGACTTAAGCGATAATCTGCTATTATCATAAATAATGCATGGAATACTCAAACTTCATACTATCTCATCTGCACAACTTTGGAAGACTAGGATTATTCCTACTTTGTGATTTCACACCCAGAACAAAACACCAAACCTCATCCATTCATCCTATATTAAATTTATCATGCTTGAAAGTATAATTCTACAGTGGATGCACAGAGATGTAGGAGGGAATGGTAGCTAACGTGATAATATGATCTTGGATAACTCAGAAAGAAAAAAGAAATATGATCAAAACCTTCCTCTGACAGTGAAAATCCCATTGTTTTTAATTGGATATTCATAGTGGTGGGTACCAAAAAAAAAAAAAAAAAAAAAAAAATCCGCTGCTATAGAGTTGATTCCCACTCATAGCTGCCCTCTAGGACAAATTAGAACTGCCCTAAAGGTTTTCAAGGATGTAAATCTCTACAGAAGCAGACTGCCACATCTTTCTCTTGCGGAGCAGCTGGTGGGTTCGAACAGCCGAACTTTCAGCAGCCTAAATGAGTACTTAACCACTGTACCACCAGGGCTCCTATAATAGTGGGTAGATGGGAATATTATACTGTTGATCTGCTAGTTAGTCTATTACTGCTATAACTGCTAACTCAAATACTCAGCCTTTTGTATTTTTTTAATCAATTTATTATTTTCTATCAGTCCTTATGACAGATTACTGAATAAAATTCCTTATTTCAAAAGTTATTGAATATTGTGTCACTTTCATTTTCTTCTAAATATTACTTGAATGTTGGCTGACAATAAATTCTGAACTGGTTTATCTGAAAATCTAAACTCAGGACTCTAATATAATATAGTTTTAATTAGGTTATTTTGTTATTTTGATTACGCTTTCCTTATGGTCCTAACGGACATAATTTCATTGTCATTCTGTTATGTGTATTTTAGTCAAAAACCATTGGAAATAATACTTCTTTTTAGGCCCATATTGTTTGTTTCTTTTCCTGGGCTATGCTATGGGAGCTGCAAATGTGTGCTTCCAAAAATGAGATTTTAATTTTTCTACAAACGACATCACATGTGTTCCTTGTCAAGGATAGCTAAGAGTTCTTGAAAAGATTATTACTTTGGTCACCTCTGCCTTCCAAAAAAAAAAATTAATGTTCCCACCAAAAACTAATTATTTTTTCTAACAGACTATTTTTACAATTGCAATGCCTTATAGTTCTTAAATACAGAACTAAAGCTACCTAGCTAAACACAATTCAAACATTTTCTTTATAAGCATTATGACTTAAATTATTACAAGTAATAAACTAAAACATAATTATATCAAAAATTCTACTTAAATAAAATCGTACATGAAGCATGTAGCTCTGCTACATTTATCCTTGTAGTTGTTATTTTTAATAAACTTCGTTTAATTCTTCTTAAACTAAAATACTTCTGGATTTTTCTTAGAACATAGTGGTTAGAGAAGAGATCATGGAAGCAGCAAGAAAATGATGCAGATATAGGCTGAGAGATTTAGCTATAAAAGCTGTTGTGAAAATCCACTAAATCTTTGTTCAAAGACTTAAGTTTCTGCTCAAGTTATTTTCTATTTAAAGACTACAGTCCCCTGTGGAAGTCAAAATCTGGCACTGAAATAAAACTGCTTTATGATGCATTTACTGCCAGACTGTAGCTAGCAGACAATTTGTCTACCAAAATAAATAATTTCTTTTCAAAAAAGCAGATCACTTCTAAAGCAGCTCCTTCGGTTCAATTTATTTTTCGTTAATTTTTTAAATAGATATATTCAGTACATTTTTTATCTTTATCTATTACCGGATGCCCTTTCTTCTTTCATCTAGCCACATCAATCCACTCAATATCTTTTTAGCAGTTTACCTAAGATAGCATTTTTTTCTCACATTTTTCCTTGTGACTACGTAGTCATATATATGGAGATATTTATCATCATTAGCTTTATCAAAAAGTATACAACCTTATGCACGTTTTTGTGAATGTACCACTCAAAGCGAAGTTTAATTTCTTCGGGTAAACTGGTGTAGGTTCAATTCATTCTTCTTACTGTTTTTATCAATGCACTGACCAACCAGCACTGATATTATTTCCAGTTGTTTCTGCTATTGGAAAGTAAGCTGTAATAAACATCTTTAAACTTCTATTCTCAAACACACATTTTCTTTTTCACTCAGACGGATGGATTCCCAGCAATGGAATTGTTGGAACAAAGTGTGTGTGTATTTTTAATTCTTGTAAAGGTTGCCAGATTGCTTTCTAAGATGTTTTTCTAACAATTCACATCTCTTCCAGCAATGTAGGAGAGTACATTTTGCCTGCATTCCTGCTGACAATAGATGTTATCACTCATTTTAATTCTGTCGGGCTGATATGTGTAATATGATATTTCATTGTTGCTTTAACTTGCATTTTCCTGACCAGCAGTGAATTTTAGCATCTTTTCAAATGCATGCTGACCATCTGAATTTGCTGTCATGTGACTTGCATTTTCATATTCCTGCTTTTCTGTTAGGAGGTTTGATTTGTTCTTTTCTTATGACATATTTTCTCTTTGCATTCAAAATACTTTTTCTAACATTATATTGTGTCTCTGAAAACCTGGTTCATTTTAGTCATCATTAAAAAAAATTCTGCATTTTAATTTATAACAATTCTGTTTTCAGTTAAAATTGTATTCCCTCCCCTAAGATTATAAACGTATTCTCAGGGAATTTTTCAGGTTTTTTTTTTTTTTTAATCGTCTCTAATACTAGGTTTTTAATACATGTCTAATTTATTTTTATATTCTAAGATTTCTACCATCAGGTTTATACCATCAATTTTTATTTAAAATGGCTTCACTTTTCTAATACTTAAAATTGGTGCTAATTCTTTTTTAAACATTTGGCGGAATTTTCTGTTCCTAGAGATTTCTTTTGGGAGAGGATTTTTTTTTTTATTACAAATTCAATTTTCTTAACAACTATAGAGAAATTAAAATTATATATTTCATATTAAGTAAGCTGCATTAGCGCTTGCTTTTCTAGGTGTGGATGCATTTTTATGTAAGTTGTCAAATTTATGTGCATAGCAGTATTCGTAGCATTCTCTTCTTATCTTGTTTGAGTCTGTAACATGGACCATGTTATGCCTTATTTTGTTAATATTTGTTTCAGTCTTTCTAGAGGTTTGTCAGTTTTTTTCTTTTTTCAAAAAATTAGACTTTTACTTCATTGATGTTCTTGATGTTTGTTTCAAAGGATTCCTAAAGTATAATCTCAAAATGTTAAATTATTAAGTACTGTAAACACCCTTAGTATTGCATGTTTCCAAAAGGATTATAAACATTTCCTGAAGATTAACAAGTGGCTGTATAACAATATAATATATGGTATAATCAAAATCAGGAATTTGCAAAATATAGCCCATGAACAAAATATGGACCACCACCTGCTTTTATAAATAAAATGTTTTTGCAACACAACCAATATTTCTACGTATTGCGTATCGCTGCTTCTTTACAGTAGCATGAAAAACAAAGTTGCTGTGGAGTCGATTCCAACGCATGGTGACTCCATGTGTGTCAAAGTAGAACTGGGCTCCATAGGGTTTTCAGTGGTAGATTTTTTTTGGAATTAGATTGACAGGCCTTTCTTTTAAAGCACATCTGGGTGGATTAGAACCTCCAACCTTTCAGTTATCAGCTGAGTATGATGTTAATCTTTTGCATTAACCAGGGATTCCATTAGTGTTGAGTATTTATGTCGGAGATAGTATGTTCCATAAAGGGTTAAAATATTTACTGGTTGTTCCTTTACAGATAAATTTTACTTGTCCTTGATATAAATAACAATAATAATAAAGCAAGGAGAGTTTGCCAGAATATTTAAACTGAAATAAAAATCACATTATTTTAAATCAAGCAGTCATTTCAAATTTGTTATATGAGGTATTTTTCAATCTTCTTTAGAATACAGTACTGGTGCACATTTTAACATACATGTTAAACTAGTTATAGACAACTTATGACGTTAGTAATTCAAAATAAAATAAATGTTATAAAGCTTGCAGAATTTCATAAATGCTGATGAAATTCTCAAAATGTAAATATTTGCATGCAGTTGTCAGTAATTCAGCTACAGTTTCTTCACTCGTTTACATCTGCCAAATTTGCTAAAAGTGAGAATCTAATGGCTTTGAGCTTGTATCACAGATGTTGAAATTTAGTTTTTTTTTATGATGGTTATTTTGCCAGCTGTTGGCATCACTAGTTTTATGAAAATGACCCGATCTGTAGTGTGACAGACACTTGAAACTTCCCATAGCATGGTTATGTCATCTTAACTGTCATTTCACTCAGCATTTCAAACCCACATTCTTAGCATATTCTTCTTAATGGTTTTAGAGACAGTGAAAACAAACAAACTGAAACTGGAGCTCCCAAAGAGAAACAGAAAGCCACCTATTGACTTGACCTTTTGGAAATATTCCAGACATTTATTTCCACTATTGCACTATACTTCACAGTAACTCACCAATATTTGTTTTCAAATTATGTGAAAGGAGAACTGTTGAGAATATCTTATTCATTCAACATTTATTGAATATCTTCTGAAGCCAAAACTGGCTTAGGCAACAAGTAGTTCAAAAATGAAAAAGAAATGCAGATTTGAGATAGAAATGCTTACAAAATCAAGTATAATGTGACTAAAATAAAATAAATCATTGTCGATATTAAAATATGGTGTAAGAGTTCAAATAATAAATATATTGTTTCTGAAAATAGTAATTTTTCGTGGGGAAAGAAAGAATTTGTTATTAGTATTGAAAAAAAGAAAATAGTGAAGTAAAATGATAGATTTCAAAATTATTGCATTTTACACAGTATTACAGTTTTGGTAAAATGCTCATTTACATATGTGTTTCCAGAGAGATGTATGCTTTGCTGAAGAAGTATATCATAAATACCAATAAGAGGTAAAGTTAAAAAAATATTTAATTTGAAATATATCAGATTGACAAAATTAAGATAAATATAAGTAATCTGTAAGAGGAAAATGTAGTTAGAGATGATAAGATGACAATCAGATAAAATATGTGTTTATACGTATTCATATGCCTTAAAATAATTTATACTGTACAGATAATTTTAAAGGCAATATTTAAGCCAGGATGTTATGATTATTGTAGCATCTTAATCATTAAAAAATTTTTTAGAGCTCTTCAGTAACTTTTATTTTGTTGTAGTCGTTAAGAATATACAGAGCAAAACATACACAGATACAACCTTTTTATATGTACAATTCAGTGATACTGATTTCATTCTTGGACTTGTGCATCATGACAAAAGTTGTGTGATAGATATATTTACAATAACAAAAAAAAAAAAAAAGTAGCTGTCAAGGCATCTTATGTACAACCAAAACCTCATAGGATTTGTTTTCTTGGTTTGGAGGTTTAGGGTTATGGTTTCATGGGACGTCCGAGTTAATTTGCTTAGTAACGTGTTAAGTGTTTCAGTTCTATCTCCTAGTTTGTTGAATAGTGCTCAGGGTCTTAAAATCTTGCAAGTGGCCTTCCAAGGCACAGCTGTTTTGTTGTTAGGTGTCGGAAGAGTCTGTTCCAACCCATAGCAACACTATATACAATAGAACTTAACACTGCGCAGTCTTTTATGCTTTAACCCATTGTCGCAACCACCGTGTCAATCCATCTCGTTGAGAGTCTTCCTCTTTTTTGCTGACCCTCTACTTTACCAAGGATGATAATTGGTCTATATTCAACTGAAGCTACAGAGGAAGAAGGACAGTCAGGAAAAAGAGGAAGATATGGAATGTGTGGCTAATTGCCTCTGTGAACAACTGCCTCTTCTGCCATAAAACCAGAGGATGCCTGCATACCATTACTGAACATTTTGATCAAAGATTTTATAGAAGAATCCTGATCAGAAAGGGGAAAATTTAGAACAGAATTTCAAATCATTAACTTTAATTCTCACATTGAAATACACTTTTAAAATACTGTTTTCAGAAATGATTTTTCAGTTAATAGGCAATTTATTTGCACTACTTCAGTAAAATAAAGATAATAACATAAATTTATACATATTTGTATCTTTTCCATTGAAAACAAGAAGATCTGCCTCCTCAAAATAGAGTCCACCTTAATGATGTGGATGGAGTCAAGCTTTCAGGACCTTCATTTGCTGATGCGGCACTGCTCAAAATGAGAAGAAACAGCTGCAAGCATCCATTAATAATTGGTATGTGGAATACACAAAGTATGAATCTAAGAAAACGGGAAGTCATCAAAAATGAAATGGAACCCATAAACATCGATATCCTAGGCGTTAGTGAGCAGAATAGGACTGGTATTGGCCATTTTGAATCAGACAATCATATAGTCTACTATGATGAATTGAAGAGGAATGCTGTCTCATTCATCATCAAAAAGTACATTTCAAGATCTATCCTGAAGTACAACACTGTCAGTAATAGGATAATATCCATACACCTACAAGGAAGATCAGTTAACATGACTATTATTCAAATTTATGCACCAACCACTAAGGCGAAAGATGAAGAAATTGAAGATTTTTACCAACTTCTGCAGTCTGAAATTGACCAATCACACAGTCAAGATGCATTGATAATTGCTGGCAATTGTATTGTGAAAGATGGAAATAAAGAAGGATTGGTAGCTGTAAAATATGGCCTTGGTGATAGAAATGACACTGGAGAGAGCATGATAGAATTCTGCAAGACCAGCAACTTCCTCATTCCAAATACATTTTTTCAACAACATATGGTGTCTATACATGTGAACCTCGACAGATAGAATACACAGGAATCAATTCAACTACATCTGTAGAAAGAGACAATGGAAAAGTTCAATATTGTCAGTCAGAAGAAGGCCAGGGGCCCACTGTGAAACAGACCATTAATAGCTCATATGCAAGTTCGGATTGAAGATGAAGAGTATTACAGCAAGTCCACCAGAGCCAAAATACGATCTTGAATGTGTCCAACCTGAATTTAGAGACCATCTTAAGAATAGATTTCACTCATGGAACGTTAATGACCAAAGATATGATGAGTTGTGGAATGACATGAAGGATATCATAAATGAAAAAAGCAAAAGGTCATTAAAAAGAAAGAAAAGATCAAAATGGATGTCAGAAGAGACTATGAAAGTTGCTCTTGAACTTACAGTAGCTAAAGCAAAAGGAAGAAATGATGATGTAAAAGAGCTGAAGAGAAGGTTTCAGAGGGCAGCTCGAGAAGACAAAGTAAAGTATTATAATGACATCTGCAAAGGCCCGGAGATAGAAAACAAAAAGAACTGAAGAAAAACTTCAAGTCTCGAGTTGCAATCTTAAAGGATTCTACGTGGAAAATATTAAATGATGTAGGAAGCATCAAAAGAAGATGGAAGGAATACAGAGAGTCACCGTACCAAAAAGAATTGGTCGATGTTCAACAGTTTCAGGAGGTAGCATAAGATCAACAACCTATGGTTCTGAAGGAAGAGGCCCAAGCTGCATTGCAAGCATTAGCAAAAAACAAGGTTCCAGGAATTGATGGAATACTAACTGAGGTGTTTCAACAAACAGATGCAGCATTAGAAGCACTCACTTGTCTGTGCCAAGAAATTTGGAAGGCAGCTGCCTGGGAAACTTACTGGAAAAGATCCATATTTGTACCCATTCCAAAGAAAGGCGATCCAACAGAATGTAGAAATTATCAAACAGTATCATGAATATCACACACAAGTACTGTTTTGCTGAAGATCATTCATAAGTGGTTGTACATTGACAGGACACTCCCTGAAATTCAAGCCAGATTCAGAAGAAGACTTGGAATAAGGGATATAACTGCTGATGTCAGAGGGGTCATGGCTGAAAGCAGGGGATACCAGAAAGATGTTTACTTGCATTTTATTGACTATACAAATGCATTGGACTGTGTGGATCATAACAGATTATGGATAACATTTCAAAGAATGGGAATTCCAGAACACTTAATTGTGCTTATGAGGAACCTGTACTTAGAACAAGAGGCAGTCATTTGAACATAACAAAAGGATACTGCATGGTTTAAAGTCAAGAAATGTGTGTATTAGGGTTGTATCATTTCATCATAGTTATTCAATCTGTATGCTGAGCAAACAATCCGAGAAGCTAGACTACATGAAGAAGAACACAGCACAAGACTGGAGGAAGACTTACTAACAACTTGCATTATGCAGATGACACAACCTTGCTTGCTGAAAGTAAAGAGGACTTGAAGCACTTACTGACGAAGATCAAAGACCACAGACTTCAATATGGATTACAACCTCAACATAAAGAACACAAAAATCCCTACAACTGGACCAATAAGCAACATCCTGATAAACAGAGAAAAGATTAAAGTTGTAAAGAATTTCATTTTACTTGTATCCACAATCAATGTCCGTGGAAGAAGCAGTCAAGAAATCAAAAGATGCATTGCCTGGGCAAATCTGCTGCCAAAGCCTTCTTTAAAGTGTTGAAAAGCGAAGATGTCACCTTGAAGACTAAGGTGCACCTGAACAAAGCCATGGTGTTTTCAATCGCCTTATATGCATGTGAAAGCTGGACGATGGATAAAGAAGACTGAAGAAGAATTGACGCCTTTGAATTGTGGTATTGGAGAAGAATATTGAATATACCATGGACTACCAGAAGAATGAATGAATCTGCCTTGGAAGAAGTACAACCAGAGATTTCTTAGAAGCAAGGTTGAGGAGATTACATCTCACGTACTTTGGACATGTTATCAGGAGGGATCAGTCCCTGGAGAAGGACATTATGCACAGTAAAGTGGAGGGTCAGTGAAAAAGAGGAAGACCCTCAACGGGATGGATTGACATAGTGGCTGCCACAATGGGCTCAAGCATAAAAATGGTTGTGAGGATTGCGCCAGGACCAGGCAATGTTTCGTTCTGTTGTATGTAGGGTTGCTATGAGTCGGAACCGACACGATGGCACCTTACAACAACTTACATATGAATGTGAAAGCTGGACAATGAATAAGGAAGACCAAAGAAGAACTGATGCCTTTGAAGTATGATGTTGGAGAAGAATATTTAATATACCATGAACTGCCAGAAGAACGAAGAAATCTGTCTTGGAAGAAGTACATCCAGAATGTTCCTTAGAAGGGAGGATGGTGAGACTTCATCTCACATACTTTGGACATGTTATCAGGAGGGACCAGTTCCTGGAAAAGTACTTCATCCTTGGTAAAGTAGAGGGTCAGCAAAAAAGAGGAAGACCCTCAATTAGATGGATTGACACAGTGGCTGCAAAAATGGGCTAAAGCATAGAAAAGATTGTGAGGATAGCACAGAATTGGGCCGTGTTTCTTTCTGTTGTACATAGGGTTGCTGTAAGTTGGAACTGACTCGACGGCACCTAACAACAATATGTTAGGTTCATTTTGACTGTGCAATTTTCCTTGGAAAAATCAGCTTTTTGATTATTTCTTCTCACATGATATTTGACTTTTGTGGCAAGTTTTATTTTTAAAAACTAAGACCAAATCCTAATGGTGACTTTTCTAATCTAAACTTAAAAAATAATTTTTTGTTTTCCCAACTTTTCTACCTTAAAAAATCTGTTTTTTTTTAACTGAAACTTTTAAAACCACCAGTTAGTGTACAGTAACTTTAAATGTTTCATTTTACTTTCGGTCATTAGTTATTTCTAAGTAAAGCTACTCACTAGCTTCCTAATACTTAAATGACATTTTGGTTATGTCTTTATAGACCTTTGCTATTTCCTCTGTTAGAGTCTTAGAGAATTTTAGCTCACCTGTGCTGTTTTAGCATTTCCCTCTTTTATAACTTCTCTCACTTGAAATCTAAACTTAAAACGGACTATAACACTTAAAGTGTATGTGTATTACGAATGTATGTTTCCGTTACTATTGGTGCTATAAGAAATTACCATAAATGTGCTTGCCTAAAGCAATGTAAATTTTTCATGTTACATTTCTTTGATTCCTGGGTGATGCAAATGGTTATGTGGTCGACTGCTAGCTGAAAGTTTGGTGGTTTGAACCCACCTAGAGGTGCCTCAGAAGACAGGCTGGCTATCTGGTTCAGAAAACACAACTTTGAACAACTCAAGTTTCAAAGTTGAAGTCACAACTTTGAAAACCCTATGGTTCAGTTATACTCTGCACACATGGGGTCTTCACGAGTTGGAAATGACTCTACGACAGCTAACACCATCAACAACAGTTTTATGGGTCAGAAGTCTTACTGGACTAAAATCAAGATGTCGACTAAAATCAAGATGTCGCCAGGGCTGATTTTCTTTTGGAAGCTGTAGAGAAGGATTTGTTTTCTTGCCTTTTCCAGATTTTAGATGTTTCCTGCATTTTTTGGCTCCTGGCTCCTTCCTCCATCCCCAAAGCCTGACAAATAGCATCTTCAAATCTCTCTCTCAAGCTGACACTCTTGCCTCCTTCTTATAAGGGCCCTTGTGATTACTTTGCGTTGACCTAAAGAATCTGGAATAATCTCCCTATCTTAAGGGCATTAACTTAATGCAAAATATGTAGTATGATCCCTTTCCTAGATAATAATTTATGCTTTTAACTGGAATTTGATGATTTTTTTTTTTAATTTTCAAAAAACATTTTAAAGTGTGCAATTTAATTCTATGTTAAGTTAGCTAATAGGATATGAGCTATCTCCTTGCTTACTGTACTCTAAAAGGGACACCATACACATCAGCAAATTTTAGTGAATTGGGAAAAAAAAGCATACAAACTGTCATGTCTTTGTAAATCATACTGACTTGAGTGGATATAATTAGATAATAGATCAATATCTGTGATTATAGCTTGAGACCTTACACAGAGCTGTTACATTTCTGCTTTGGTAATTGCTCCCTCTTCACATTTTCTAGACTCCATGGCTTCTTGTGTAAAAGAACGCTACAATTTTCTCTCCTACTTCAATCAGCAATTTCATGTTCACCTCTAACTACAGTCATCTCAAATATTCAGAGATAATGAAAAGTTGTACTTTGCACTATTTAATAAGCTCTCTTTATGAAATCAAAGATTTGGCATAAAATTTATTTTAGAGTACTAAAGTATGGAGCAAATTAAAGAAATGAATAAATGTCACAAAGAAAAATCGAGTTGCCATTTTAACAATAAGGTATGATCAACAGTATAGAAAAAGTGGCACACTTTCTATTTTAGTATAAATATAATGTGGATCGCTGAAATTAAGAAATAAAGATTCCAAAGGCTTTCCAAGAACAAAAATCTTCACTAACAAGATGACATTGTGTTTACTCGTTTTAGAATAAGTGACCTTCGAATTCCCTAACTGAGCAAACTGTCTCTTGAAACACTTTGAGAACTTGTGAGTAATGAAAAGGAAATATTACATGTAGTTTAATGAAACATTAACTGTATATTATGTGGCTGAATTGAGAAAAACTATACAATTCCAGATAAATTAGTTTTGCAGACAAAACTAAACAGATCATTATTGGGACAGATGCATGTTTCAAGAAAGATTGTGTGAGAATTTAACCTAATTTTTTAATAAAGTGAAATTCAGCATTTAACATTTTGAAAAATGAATGGTAGAGAGTTGAGCACTGTAAATATCTAATCGGAAAACATAAAGCATGCTTAAGGAATGACATTTATTGAAATGGAGTTAATGATACAGATGACAACAGATAGAAATGTAATGATTTTAGTATAAAACGGGGCGAATAGCCATTTTTGTCTTTGATTAAAAGTTTGATTTCATGTAAGAAGCAAGTAAGGACCATAGGAGAGTTCTGAGAAGTGGATGTCTTGACAGGATAAAAACAGCACTCTAGGAAAATCATTCTTGTTTTCTTTGTAGTACACTTGGTGAAGAGAAAGTTGTGGCCATAGGATAATAAATCTCCAGATAACTGAAAGCATAGCAAGGATTGTAGGGATGGTGCAGACCTGAGCAGTATTTCGTTCTGTTGTATATAAGGTCTCTGTGAGTCAGAACTGACTCGATGGCACCTAACTACAGCAACAACTGAAAGCATGGGGATAAGAGTTTTTTAAGTACCTAGACTAGAACTGATTATTAATCCAAAAGAATGAGGTAATATATAGGAAATATACAAGACACAGTGTGGCATATTTGACGTGCAAATGGCTTAAGGAAGCAAGATGCAGGGGAATCAATTTCTTATCCAGGACACTATGTCTGAGAGAATCATTGAAATAGGTAGATATACTTCTTTTATATTCAAAGATGTAATGATGTATTTTTCTAATACATTTCTGGTGCCAATTTTGAAGGCTGAATTTTCCAGTATTATTAAATGATTATAATATAGCTGATAATATAAGTAAGCTATATTAAGAAAGAATAAAATAAATAGGTCAGTTAACAGACGATCATTGCTCTTGGAAATCTCTTACCTTGGAAAGACCAGTCTTGTCTTCTCATCTGATTACACCAAAAAAATTAAACCAAACTCATTGCCATCAAGTTGATTCCTACCCATAGTGACCCTATAGGACAGAGTAGAACTTCCCCATAGAGTTTCCAAGGAGCACCTAGTGGATTCAAAGTGCCGACCTTTTGGTCAGCAGCCATAGCTCTTAACCACTGCGCCACCAGGGTTTCCGTCTGATTACACAAGCATTCATAAAAAATATCTCTGGATGGTATCTGCCCATTAGCAGATGCATCAGCAGCTGATAAGGAAGCTGTGGCTCAGCAATCTACCTCTTGGCATAGTGTGGATAACCGTAAACATTGTCAGAACCAAACTGCAGAAGCTGTGGACACAGCAGCATGGGGACTCAGTTTATCCTGTGGAGAGTTTTGTATGGTGTTCTCGTCTAGGAAATGACTATGCCCTTTCTTCTTTTGTGGAGACCTTGGCTAACCACTCATCCACTAAGTATTGGGAACTTTCTTTGGAGTTCAAACATGAGAAGCATTCTTATTACACCTTTCATAATATAAAGAAATGGCAATTCCATAAGCAAATTCTTATTTAAATGATGCAGATTGACTCATTGCAATATCAATGGTGCCTAATGCAGATCACCTACATAATCTTTTATGCAAAGTGATTTGAGATAAATTTTGACAGGAGAAAATAAAGAGCTTTGCTTGGGAAGCCTCCTTCATACAGTCTTAAACAATACTAGAATTAATACATAAGAAGTTGACAAATTTGGATTCGTATTTAACTCTCCATCCATTTCTATCAAAACCACAATTAATTAACATATAAATTATCAAGTTTTGAGTAAACACATAAGGGGATAATGAAAATAATGTTATTAAAATGCCCATATTATAGGAAAAAAATTGAGATTGTGTCAGGGAGACAATTTTTAACAAAGTATTTTAAAAATTACATCGGAGTCATTAGGAAGTCCCTGGGTGGTATAATGGTTAACTCAATCAGATGCTAACTGAAAGGTTGGATGTTTGTGTTAACCAAGAGGTGCCTTGGAGAAAAGTCAGATGATCTACTTCCGAAAAATCAGCCACTGAATGACAACCCCACAGAGCATAGTTCTAGTCTGACACATACGGGGTCTCCATGAGTTGGAGTTGACTAGAAGGCAGCTGGTAAGGGTCATTAAGAAATAGCTTAATTTTTGACCCAGATAAGCATATAAAATAGACACACATTTGTCCTGTGTGTTTTATAATGAAAATGGAATATTTTATATCAGGAAAAATGCAGTAGAAATACTGGAAAGAATATGAAAATGAGAGACTATATTTTTGCAGCAATAGCTCTTCTACATGGCTAAGCTGTTTTAAAATACACTGGATTTTCAAGCTTTATTATTATTTAGGCTGACTGAAGTTTAATTTACATTTGCCTTATGTTCTTGTAGGAAAAAGTGGTTATTTGTGACCAAGGAATCCGTTTATTACTGATTCTACCATTGATTTACTCTGTGTCCCTGAGCAAGGCAATTAACTTCTTTCTGACTCTATTTCTTAATTTATAAGGTACAGGTGCCACTATTATGCAGAAATGGTGGAATACATTTTAAATTTCCAAAGAGGGAGAGACTAAGGGGGACAGAGAGTATAATGTGATAGAAATCTGGTCATATATTTAAAAATGCTAGCTTTTAAATTCTATGGAAGCTACTTAACCCTGCCAGATCCCTCAGCATATACAATGGTGAAAAACAAAGTGTTACAGAGTTTAAGAGAGGTGTTACATCTAATTCTTCTTTTACAGTATGGAAGGAATGTCATTTTACATATGAACAGGTTATATCTCACCAACATTAGCTGTCTTCCACAGAGTGGTATGGGTGGAATATAACGTCAATTATATCAGGAAATGGGTGAGAAATCTTTTTTTTTCCCTCTACTTAACATAGAAAACTATGAGAAAAGCAATGCTGCTAGTCTATAGCTTTATAGAAGGTTTTCACTTTCACCATTATTTGATGTGCATTTTGAATCAAAATATCTCCCTCAAGAACTATTCGATGCCTGAAATTATAACACTAGAAAAATATTTTCTTTACAGGCATGTAATTTTTTACTTAATAGTATGAAAAATATACCCAGAAAAAACACTTAAAAATTAAGCTAAAGAACAAAAAATCCTCCAGAATTACAGTGGATGCAGTGGATGCAAACAATTAACCAGGAGGAAGATATAATCTAGAGTGGTAATCTGGAAGTGAAGTAACGGCAGCCATGGGGTTATTTACTGCTCTGGAAAATAAATGGTGGAGTGTGTGTTGAAGTTGGCAAGAGGACAGGCTATAAGGCTTAATTCAAGCAAGGAGGACAGTTTCGCTTTCACTGAAAGATGGACCTAGAAGGAAAAAATGCACACACACTCACGGAGTCAGGGAGGGAGGAAGTGAGTAAGGAAGGAAGTGAGGGAGGAAGTAGGGAGTAAAGAAGAGAGAGAGAAAAGAGAAGCTAGAAGGAGGAGGAGGAGAGGAAATGAGGAGAAGGGAAGATAAAAGGAGAGGAGAAAAGGAATAGTTTCATCCGGAATTTCACAGGTGGAGAATAGCTCCCTCCCCAAATTTTAACAAAAAAAATAGGCCTCAATCCTCTCACCTCCCTTTTCACCACACATTAAGGAAACTTGTAAGAAAACTCAAAATTCTCTCTTTTGGCTCCAGTGGGAAGTTCAAACAACCTACAGAAACTCTCACTTTGCCCCACTCCACAACCACCATAAAATCCCCAAGCCATTCTCCTTTCACTGCTTTCTCAATTTTTGGACCTGCTGGGGAGCCATCCTGCTCTCCCTAGATGGCTTCATCATGTGAGTAACAAATATTTTTATTCCCTTTTGGTGAGTGAGTCAGGCGGGCATCATCAGTCTAAACATCTGATCTAAATTTTGGGTGGTCACCCATCCTATTTTGCAGACTGCCTATACAGCTTCTGTGAAGAATTACGTATTGGGTGGGACCTGGTTGGTATCTAAGAATTAGCCGAGTAGGGTGTAAAAATGGTGTGGCAGAAGCATCTGATTTCTAACTTCACGAGGGGGAAGGAGAATCAAGATCAATAGCCCAAGGCTGATTCCTGTGAAGCAGAGGTCAGATATGCCTCCTCTCTCTGCCATTTTTACCAGTTTTGAAACCAACCATCCCTTCTTCAGCACTCTCTACTCTGTTATGTTCAATAATTCATTGCAGTGGCCACGCAGAACTCACAGACAATGGTTATGATTATGGGGTTTATTAGGGAAGTAACAGGTAACAATTCAGGTTCAGGAATGCTCAGGACATAATAGTTCTTTGACCAGGACAGCCTCTTCTCAGCCATGCCCACCTCTCTCTGGCCCCTCAGCCTCTGCCCTGCTCTGGCAAGTGTTTCAAAGCTCTTTCAGCTGTGCTGGTGAGTGCCCAGAAGCAACCTACTCTGCAGTAAGTCTCAGCCTGAAGTCACTCTGTTTTCTGGCTCCATGGGCTGGAAAGCAAACTACATTGTCTCCAGCTGTTCTCTCCTGCAGCCATTTCTCTGCCACCACTTCTGCCATCTTCACTGTCAGCTCTCTCTCTCTCTTTCTCTCTCTTGGTCTCCTGGTTCCAGAAGCTTCTCAGCGCAGGGGTTGTGGGTCCGAAGGACATGCTTCACTCCTGGCTCTTCTTTCTTGGTGGTGCTGAGATCCTCTCTTGCCACCTCTAGGATGGTTCATTTTAAGCCTAGTGGGATGCTAAAACTGACAAACCTCCTTGATGGGCCACCTTATTTGCATAGTTCCACCTAATCATTTGGGTGGGAGTTACAAGACCATGATAAGAAAGGCCACATAAAAGCAATCCATTACACTGCATAGGGGAAGTGTTGAGTTTGTTTTACCATGCAGAATAAAGATATATGCCAACATTTGTACTGAAAAGAGTATATCATTATTATTCACAGGAAAGTAGGTAATTGTAACTCAAAAATATGTGAGGATACATGGTTTAAGAGGGAGCTCTGAAATAGGGAGAAGTTAGACTAACTGGAGTCTTGTTAAGAGTTTTGCTTATTAACTTAGAATAAATGGCAGAGAGTTATCATGTTATCATTTTGGAAAATTCTATAGACAATACAATGGAAGTGGGCATGAAGGGGCACATAAAAATATTTAGAAGGCTGTTTCTGTAAGTTTAGAGTGGAAAAAATAAAATGTATTTGTTACAGATTGAATTGTGCCCTCTAAAAATATGTGTTGTAAATCCTAAACCCTATACCTGTGGATATAATCCCATTTGAGAATAGGGCTTTCCTTCTATGTTAATGAAGCCATATCAACGTAGGGTATGTCCTGAATGAATCACTTTTGATATATAAAAAGAGCTGATTATGCACAGAAGCAAGAAGGCAGAGATGGGAGAAGTTAGATACCATGCCACATGATGATCTCCAAGGAACCAAGGAAGAGAAGCTGAAAACAGACAAGGACTTTCTGTCCTTTCAGAGCAGACAGAGAGAGAAAGCCTTCCCCTAGAGCTGGTGTCCTGAATTCAGACTTCTAGCCTCCAGAAATTGTGAGAAAACAAGTTTCTCTGTGTTAAAGATATCCACCTGTGCTTTTTCTCTTGTAACAGCACTAAGAAACTAAGACAGCATTAGACAAATTAAAGAGAAAATTTAAAAGATAAAATCAACCAGACTTAGTAATATATTGAACATGGGATCCATAAGGAAAGAATATAAGTCATGATGACTTCTCATTTTCTAGATTAAGAAACTGAAAGGATGATGGGAAGGAATATTGCAGTCTGGTACAGGCTATATCAACACTGAAGTGCCTTTGAGACATCTCTGAGATATTTTTAAGATAGAGGTGGTATTATCAAGACCAGGATATATTCAATTTAGAGACTCACAGAAGTTTGTGAACTGGAGAAAAGAAAAATGTGGTAATTTTAGAGAAATAATTTGTAGATTATTTGAGTACAGCATATGTGGACTGAGAAGGGCAGAAAAAACTTCAAGAAAGTTAAGCGGAAACTAGATACCGTTTCTTCATGAGAACCAATAAGTGACGGTTAAGGTTGTGTATCACCTTAGCTGGGCCATGATTCTCAGTGGTTTGGCAGTCATATGATGTGATCACTTCCGTGATGAGATTTGATATTATGTGATCACCTCCATGATGGAATCTGCTGTGAGGAGCCAATCAGTTGAAAGGGAATTTCCTTGGGCATGTGGCCCCCATATACGTGGATATTCTGAAGGCTTGTGGGCTTTTTGCTCACTCTGGATCCTGCAGCTGGCTCCTGTTGGTCTGACCTCCAGTTCTCGGGACTTGAACTAGCAGCTTACCTGCAGTCTTGCCTGCAGATCTTGCGATTCATTGATCTTTGCAGCCGGTGAGCAAGAGCCCTGCTATCTGACCTGCCAATCTTGGGTTCACCAGCCTCTGTGGCTATGTGAAATCAGGAGATGACTCTGCCCTGACCCATGGATTTGGGGCTTTCAGCTTCTACTACTGCATGAGCCATTTCCTTGATAGAAATCTCCATCTGTATATATTTATATACTTTACTGGTTTTGCTTCTCTAGAGAACCTAGTCCAAGACACAAGATAGTTATATTTTTTAGGACAAAGCAGTGTGGACAAACATCAAATATGGTGATATATTTAGGAAGCTAAGAACTAAATTGATATATATGTTATTAATAATCACATAGTGTTGTTTCACTGAAGTGATTGAAGAGAAAAAAAGTTTTGAAGATGATTTCATTTTAAGTGGTTTCTTATATAATAGAGAAATCCATTATATACAAGCTCTCTGACATCTGGGACTACTCTTGACTTACTTTCTCTCTGTTTCTAATGTCCCACACAGCAACCAGCTTACAGTTAGCACTCAATAAATAATCATTAAATGAAAAAAAATTACAGATGCCCAGCACCTCATTGGTGGAATTAACGTTGAAAGCAATCTTTGGGAAACAATAGGAAAAGTTTGTCCTTATGTTGTATAATTTTACTACAAATGGCCCTAAATTACTATAAGCCATCATCCAAAAATCAACATGTTTCTACCCAATATATGTGTGTGATACAATTACTCTATCCTCAGAGCTGTTCCAGGTGCTGGTGACAAAACAGTGAAATAAAAATAAAACTTCTCAGGTAGAATGAATCAGGCATGTTCTAGCCTTCTATTAACTTATATTTCACTTATATTAACTCATTTAGTTCTCAAAAAAAAAAAGAGGTAGGTCCCACTACTAGTTTCATTTCTCAGATTAAAGAAACTGAGGCTGACAGGGGCAAAACGTCTTTTCTAGTCACACACTTACTCACTGAGAAAGCTGTAAACCACACCCATGCCATTTGGCCTCATAAACTGAAATCCTATCCACAATCTAAATGGCAAACAATGTTCACTCAAGTTTAAAAATGGCTATTGTGAAAAGAAAATGTGGCCATGGAGAAAAGATTGAGTTGCTAGAGAATCTGAAGGATGCACCTTAGTTGAATTAGACACATTTCTTCATTCTAAAACTGTCTGCTGTGATTGTCAGGCTGTCTGCAAAATCACATCAGCACTTGGATATGGATGTCTGTCTTTTCTGTTTTGTTTTATTTTTTTCACAAATGATACTGTTTTGTTACCTAGTAGTTTTCCCCACATGAATAGGATAACTTACTTTAATAATACATGAATTTAGTTCAATTGAGAAAAACTATATTGCCAGATACCTGGATGTAAACATTAGCTGAATTGTTTATGTGGCAAAAACTATTACAATTATTGATATGGACTTTCTCATCAATAATATGCAAAGGAAAAACCTTAATATTAATGTTGCCCTCAGCTTTCCTTTCATTTTCTAGCAAAGAGGACTTAGCTAGTGTCTCTGAAGAAAACCTTAGGATCATATTCTCATCTGTAGCTTTGATTTTCTAAAGCAGTCGTCTGTAATGAACAACGGAGGCCCTGAGTTTCAAGACTCTTCATCATCTGAAATTACAGACTACTGGCAGAAAGAGCTGCATTGTTTTTATATTTATTTTGAAACCTTCTGTATGTTATATGAATTTATCTCTGTTAAGACTTAGTAAAAAAAAAAAAAAAAACTGCGCTAACATTCAGAAGTTTTCAGACAATGGATTTTAATCCCTGGTAAAGATTCTTTTATAATTTGTCTGTGGTGGAACCCAGAAACTGACATTTCTTTTTAATTCCGACAACTGATTAAGCTGATTATCATGTGCATCCAGGTTGAGACCTGATGCTTTAGAGCTCCAGGCTCTATTCACAAGTGCTCAGCTTTCCAAGGTTTCAGAGATGAAAGATATGCACACTGTTTTACTATGGCAAAAACAAAAGAAAAAAATTATCAGCTTTCTAATCTGTGATATCAATGTCCTCAAGGACTATCATATTAGCACAGGGTATTGTTGCAAAAGTATTTTATTTCTATATATTAAATTTTGTATTAGTGATGCTTTATCTAACTTAAAGGGAAGAAGAAGACTCCCAAGAAAAGATATTTTAAACAAGATATTGCAGTCCACGTTTAACAGAGTTGGCCTTCCGTGATCAATATATGGCTTTCATCACTGGTTCACACTCTCTCAAGAAGCATGAAGGAGAAGAGGATGCCCATGTCTTACAAGAGTTTCACCTGTACAGAGAGAAACTTGTTTGCATACCATTGGACATCATTAAGACGCAGGGCCACAAGAAGTCATGCAAGGATGTGGGAGATATTATCTCTAGCTAAAAAGCCAGTGGTCAGCTAAAATACAAATGTCTTTTCCTTAAAGGAAAAAAATAGAAGAACGGATATTCATAGACAACTAACAATCTAATATCAAAATTAAAACATATACTGTTTTATGTAGAGGGATTTTTAACTTCACATGAATTTGAAAATATAAGATTAGAAAAGATATTATGATCCAAAAAAAATAAATACTGTATTTAGCAAAGACATCTGAAGTCTACAAGGATATAAAACATTTGCATACAATTCTATGCAAATTAATGTAGAAGAACATATGTTTAATCATTACTTCTATTATAAATGTTGCATTTTTTTACTTATACAAGATTAAAAAAAAAGAGAGATAAATGGGACAGCAGAGGTTCAGAAAGAGACCTGGACATATGCCTTCACTTGATTTATGATAAAAGTCCCCCAATAATTCAGGGAGATTTTTTTTTTCTCTTTTCAGTACATGAACTGGAAACAACTAGATATTTATATGGAAAAAAAAAATTACTCTCAACACATATCTAAAGTGCATATAACAATTGATTTGAGATAAATGACAGAGAAAAATAAGGTCAAACAATTAAATTTCTAGAATAATATTTAGAGAAATAAATTTATAATCATAGGACAGGCAAAGATGTCTTAAAGGGTGCACAAACCATTAAAAATAAATAAATTAGGCTTCCTTAAAATAAAGAACTATTTCCAACAAAAGAAATCATTTAGAGGGTTAAATCGTAAACTACAGATTGTTGTTGTGGCATTGATTGTGGATCCAAGTAAAATGAAATCCTTGAAAACTTCAATCTTTTCTCCATTTATCATGATGTTGCTCATTGGTCCAGTTGTGAGGATTTTTTCTTTATGTTAAGGTGCAATCCGTACTGACGGCTGCAGTCTTTCATCTTCATCAAGTGCTTTAAGTCCTCTTCACTTTTTGCAAGCACGATTGTGTCATCTGCGTATCGTAGGTTGTTAATGAGTCTCCCTCCAATAGAGATGCCCCATTCTTTTTCATGTAGTCCAGCTTCTCGAATTATTTGCTCAGCATACAGATTTAATAAATACGGTGAAAGCGTACAACACCGACACACACTTTTCCTGATTTTAAACCGTGCAGCATCACCTTGGTCTGCTCAAACCAATTGATCTATGTACAGGTTCCTCGTGAGCACAAGTAAGTGTTCCTGAATTACAATTCTTTTTTGAAATGTTAGCCATAATTTGTTATGATCTAGCCATATGCCTTTGCATAGTCAATAAAACTCACGTAAACATTTTTCTGGTGTTCTCTGTTTTCTACCAAGATTCATCTAATATCAGCAATGATAACCTTTGTTCCACATCTTCTTCTAAATCTGGCTTGACTTTCTGGCAGTTCCTTGTTGATGTACTGCTGCAATGTTTTTTTAATAATTTTCAGCAAAATGTTAACTGTGTCCGATATTAATGATATTGTTCGATAATTTCCACATTCTGTTGGATCATCCTTCCTTGGAGTGGGCACAGATATGGATCTCTTCCAGTTGGTTAACCAAGGAGCTGTCTTCCAGATTTCTTGGCATAGACAAGTGAGCACCTCCAGCACTGCATCCATTTGTTGAAGCATCTCAGTTGGTATTCCATCAATTCCTGAAGCCTTGTTTTTCACCAATGCCTTCGGTGAAGCTTGGACTTGTTCCTTCAGTACCATTGGTTCTTGATTATTTGCTACCTCCTGAAATTGTTGAACGTCAACCAATTCTTTTTGGTACTGACTTTGTGTGTTCCTTGCATCTGCTTTTGATGCTTACTGCGTTGCTCAGTATTGTCCCTGTAGAATCCTTTAATATTGTAACTCAAGGCTTGATTTTTTTCCTCATTTCTTTCAGCTTGAGAAATGCTGAGAGTGTTCTTCCCTTTTGGTTTTCTAACTTCAAGTCTTTGCCCATTTCATTATAATACTGTACTTAGTCTTCTTGGGCTGCCCTTTGAAATCTTCTGTCCAGCTCTTTTACTTCATCATTTCTTCAGTTTGCTTTATCTACTCAACTTTCAAAAGCAAGTTTCAGAGTCTCTTCTGACATCCATTTGGTCTTTTCTTTCTTTCTTATCTTTTTAACAACCTTTTGCTTTCTTCATTTGTGATGTCCTTGAAGTCATTTCACAACTCGTCTAGTCTTTGGTGGTCAATGCATCAAATCTATTCTTCAGATGGTCTCTAAATTCAGATGAGATATACTCAAGATCATATTTTAGCTCTCATGGACTTGCTCTAATTTTCTTCATCTTCCATCTACAGATTGGGAGAATATATTTTCAATTTTTATGTTGTTTTTTTTTACTGATAGAATATTTATATCTAGTATACATAAAATATATTAAGTCACTAATTAAAAGAAAGATCACACATACAAAACAGACAAAATATCAGGGCACTCAACAGTGAGGATATCCAGATGGTCAATAAACGTACAAAAAGGTGATCAAGATTGTTATTTATCAAATAAATGCTTATTAAAACCACAAGTTACTTATAAGAATGAATAAAATTAAAGAGATAAAAAATAAGTGCTGACAAGGCTTAAGAGCAATTACAACTCTTATACTTAGATGATGTTAATGTAAATTGACTGACAACATTGGAATATTGGCAGTATCTACTAAAGCTAAATATAAGCCTATGCAACAATGCATCTTTTGGCAATATATTCAACAGAAACTAGTACTTATGTCCATCAAATATATTTCTTTTTTTTTTATAACAGTTAGTCATAATTGTTCAAATTGTGGAAATTACTCAAATGCCCATCAACAGAGTTACAGATAAATAAATGCTGAAATATTTCCAAAATTGAATACTATGCATCAGTGAAAAAGATATTAAATACTAATAAAGTAATGGCATGAGTGAATGTCAAAAATTGTACCATTAGCAAAATAAGTCAGGAATATAAGTATTTTGTGTTTCTATTTATATGAAATTCAGAAACAGTTGAAACTATATATAGTTTTTAATTGTGTTTACATCTTTAGGAAGAAGAAATATTCTATAACTTGATAGGGTTTGTGTCACCATGGCTATAATACAATATATAATTATATAATTCTTTGAACAGTACACTTAAAATTTGCATATATTACTTTATGTAAGCCATATTTTAATTAAAAATACCGTTTTATATCTATTGATTTATTGTCTGTGCATTTTCAACATTGTGATATTCAACAGATAAGTCTGACTTTCCTTATTTATTTACTGTTCTATGGAATTTTTACCCTGAAATTGCCTTTGTATGAAATTGTTAATATCTATTATAAATGCAAATCTTTTTGTATATTTCTTCTTTGAGATAATTATACAGCATATTAATTTATAAGAACATTTTTCACGTTCCTTTCTTTGAGTAATGAGTAAATGCCATTTGCTATGTAATTATAACTAACTTGATTTTTCCACCCATGACAAAGAATGCTATCTAATGTAAGAAAACATACTAATGTTTCCATATTTCAAAATAATAGATTTTCAAGATGTCAAAATTCATTTTGTGGTACTTATATATATTACTATAGACTATTACAGATCAGTAGTACTTTTTTTTTTTCTTTTTACCCTAAGATTCCGTGAACTAGTGAGTCATGTACCGAGTTTATGGTAAAGAACACTAATATATACTATAAGATAAAAATGCAAAACCCATTGCCATCAAGTCGATTCTGACTCATAGCGACCTTATAGGACAGAGTAGAGCTGCCCCATAGGATTTCTAAGGCTGTAAATCTTTACAAAAGCAGACTGACACATCTTACTCCCGCAGAGTGGCTGGTGGGTTTGAACCACCAACTTTCTGATTAGCAGCCAAGTGCTTAACTACTGCACCACCAGTGCTCAACTATAAGAAAAAAAATAATAATATCAAGGACATATATGTCATAACTGTCTCTGATTGTCATAGAAAATAGTCTCTTTATTTTTCTTCCTTGGAGTCTCTGATGGTTATGGTTGTGTGTCAACTTGGCTGGACCATGATTCTCAGTGGTTTGACAGTTCTGGAAAGATGTAATTAACTCTATGATCAGATCTGATACAATGTGATCATCTCCATGATGTGATCTGATGTGATCAGGCAATCAGTTGTAAGGGAAGTTTCCTCATGGGTGTGGCCTGCATCCAATGTATACGGATATTCCGGCAAAGCTTGCTGGCTTTTGCTTGCTCTGGATGATGCATCCGGCTTGATCTTGATCTTGATGTCTCATTTTAAGCTTAGAAGGATGGCAAAACTGACCAATCCCTTCGTTAAGGTTCCGTATACCTTATTTGCATAGTCTCACTCAATCATTGTGTGTGAGTCATAAAAGCTATGGCTAGAAAGATCATATTAAGTAATTCATTGCACTACAATGACAAACATCATACATAAGTTAAATATAAACATATACAGTGACTGTTTATAGACTGTTAGATGTTGGTGAGCATATAAAGAAAAAAAAATGATGTGATAACAGGGAATGTAAGCAAAACCATTTTAGATAGGCTAAGCCAGGAAGGTCTAATAAGGAGATATATTTGTCCTGAAAAATGAAGAAACAGAAGTTAGCCTTGTGAACAATGGATTTGCAAAAGGCCTGAGATGAGCAAAAGCTGAATGTGTTTGAGGAAATGAAAGATACTACAATTATTAAAAGAATAAATAATGTAATCATAGATAAAAATGGAGAGATATACAGAATTGACAGGTAGATAGAATTATACCCTGGAAGGCTCTGTAGGATATTGAATTCTTATTTCAAAAACTGACAAGTGATTATTTTGAGATTAAATAACATTCCTATGGCCCTTAATTAATTATACACAATGTTGTAACTTAAAAATATATGCTTTTAGTCACTGTTACTGATTAATTGTGCCTCCCCCAAAAATAAGTTGAAATTATAACATGTATACCTGAATATAAACTTGTTTTGAAATAAGTTTTCTTTGAAGACATTGTCAATTAAGTTAATGAGGTCATACAAAGGTAGGATGGGTCCTAATCCCTTTTGAGTAGTATCTTATAAAAGGGGAGAACAGATATGAAGACAGAGTAGCATAGACAGGAAGACACCATGTGAAGATACAACTATAAGCCAAGGAAGGACAAGAGACACCTGAGGCTAAAAGATGCTGAAAGAGAAAAGGAAGGATCTTCCCCTACAGCAAAGAGAGCAGGGCCCTGCGAACACACTGAATTTGGGCTCCTAGGCTTCCGAAATGTGAGACAATTAATTTCTGATTTTTAAGGCAAATCACTTTGTGGTATTTTATTACGGCAGCCCTAGGAAAGTAAGAGAGAGTATGGCACCAGGAGATGGGGTGCTGCTGTAACAAATATCTGAAAATGTGGTGGCTTCAGAAGTGGGTAATGGGTACAGAGTGGAAAAGTTTTGAGGCACTTGATAGTTAAAGCCTAGATTACTTTCAAGAGACCATTGGTAGATTTATGGACACTAAAAGCTATTCCGATCTACAATTCAACTATTGATCTCTACTTGTCAGGAGCAAAAGAATAAGAATGTAACTAAAAATTAGAGAAGAAACAAATCTACAAGGCTGATAGCCTACATGAGCAATGATCTCACCTATACTGAGACCAGAAAAATTAGATGGTGCCTCACTACCAGCACTGACCATTCTGACTGGGGTTACAATAGATGGTCCCAGATAGAATGGGGAAAAATGTAGAACAAAACTCAAATTCTTAAAAAAGCCCAACTGGACTAGTTGAAACCAGAGGATTCCCTGCAACTATTGCTCTGAAACACTCTTTAAAACTTTAACTGAAACTATCCTCTGAGATCCCCTTTTAGCAAAATAGCAGAGTAGCACACAAAACAGAGGATATTACCTTTAAGAATGATACTGTACTAAAACCATTTATATGAGACCAAAACTTCAACATTTACTCTAAAGCAAAAATGAGAAGATAAGGGGGCAAGGAAACTAGACTACTGGAAAAGGAACAAGCGGAACAAAATTTAAGAGAATGTTGACACATAGTGAAAAAGCTAACTAACGTCACTGAACAATTTTTGTGGAAATTACCAAAAGGGAATCTAACTTGCTGTGCAAACTTCCACTAAAAACACAATAAATTTTACTAAAAAAAAAGTGATTCTGGGTGAGAGCTCAGAAGGAAGTGAAGAGAGCTATGTAGAAATCTATCATCATGAACAGAATGTTGCTAGAAATGTAGATTTGAAGGGTGCTTCAGCGGAAGCCTTATGATGGACATGCTATTGAACACTGGAGGAAAGGATAGCCCTGTTAGGAAGAGACAAACAACTTGGCTGAATTATGTTCAAATGTTTTGTAGAAAGTAGAACTTGTAAGTGATGAACTTGAATATTTAGCTGAAAAGATTGCTACGGAAGACCCTAAAGCTGAAGTCTGATATCTCCTTGCTGCTTACAGTAAAATGCAGGATGAGAGAGAAAGATTGAGAAATGAACTGTGCACAAAATAGCCAAGATTTGAATATTTGGAGAATTCTCAGTCTGTTTGTATTCTAAAGATTAAGAAAGCATACTCTGGAGAAGACATTAAAGATATGGCTGGACAACCATTTGCTAAAGAGATTATGCATGTGGTTTATGGATCCAGTTAACTGTTACAACAAAAATACTGTCAGCCTAGACTGAAAGGGGCAGATATGGGATAAAATGAAGGTAAGCTCTCCAATTCCTGGAATTTTCCCAGCAGGAAACAGACTGATGAAGTTACTTGGCTGTGAACATCTGTTTTCCTTCAAGAAAATGAAAGAATCCCAGATGGGGTTGCCACTTCTTTGTTTTTAGAGAACAAGAAGAACCACCTTGGTTCCAGAAAATGAGGCCACTCTCCAAAGCTGAAGATCAGTGTGCTGGTGGGCTGGGTGAATGACATTGCAACTCAAAGTTGACGAGGTGGGGCCACTGCCCCTGTTATTTGGGAAAGTTTGCCTAATGCTCAGGGCTGAGGGGGCAGAGCCATTGCCTAAGGTGGAAGGGCCACTGTCCAGAGTCTGGAGGGTGGGGCTGCCATCTAAGTACTGAATTGGGATGCTACCCAGACCCAAGGGCAGGTGGTCTTGAAGGACAAAGTATTATTTTCAAGCTTTGAGATCTAATGAAATTTGCCCTTCTGTGTTATGGACTTGCTTGGTACCCATCACCCCCTTCTTTCCCTCCAGTTCTCCCTTTTGGAATGGGAAGGTCTGCTCTATGATTGTTCCAAAATTGTGCTTTGAAAGAGATAATTTGCATTCTAGACTTTACAGGTCTAAAGATGGAAAGAATTTTTTTTCCCCATGATGGAACATTTCCCGAGTATCACCCATACCTGACTAAGATGACCATGATGATGAGATTTTTGGATTAGAATGGATGTTGGAATACGTAAAGACTTGTAGGGGGTCCTGGGATGAGAGGACTTTATTTTTAATGTGATAAAGGCAAAAACTGGGGGGGACCAGAAGGTGTACTGGAACCCTGATGGCACAGTGGTTAATAGCTTGGCTTCTAACCAAAAGGTCTACAGTTTGAATCCACCAGCCACTCCTTGGAAACCCTATAGAGCGGTTCTACTCTGTCCCATAGGGTCAGTATGAGTCGGAATCAACTCAGTGACAATGTGTAATGGGTAGAAGATACACTGTTATGTTTAAATTGTGTCTCCCCAAAAGATATGTTAAAGTCCTAACTTCTGTACTTGTGAATGTGGCCTTTTCTGGAATTAGTTTCTTTCTTTGAGGATATTGTTAGTTGTTAAATGAAGCCATATTGGAGTAAGCTAGGTCCTAATCCTAATCTGTTTTGAGTGATATCTTATAAAAGGGGAGAATAGACATGGAAACAGTGCCACACAGGGCACTATATGAAGATACACCTACAAGCCAAGAACACCAAGCAACACCTGGGGCTACCAGAAGCTGGAAGAGACAGGAAGAATCTTCCCCTAGAGCAAACAGAGAGTATGCCCTTGCTTGTAAATTCTGACATCTAGCTTCCAGAACTGTAAAACAATAATTTTTTGTTCTTTAAAGTTACCCACTGTGTCATGTTTTGTTATAGCAGCCCTAGGAAGCTAAGATAGTAACACACAAATAACTTTATATAAGTATTACAGATGTAGGAGTAAAATTAACTGACTATTCAGTCATTTATTTCTCCACTACTGGGAATATACTACAAAGAGAATGAAATGAAGGTAAGCAAGTATGTCTAATCTCCTTGTCAACATAATAACTGGAATTGTGGGTAAATAAACTAAAAATATATGTCAGCAGAAAAGTCCTTATTTATGGAATGTTCTTAACAGGATATTCCTACTTAAGATTCTTATAATAAATGAATCCAGAATCTATTGATATGCAGGGCATGGTTCTCTGGAGAATGTTATATAAGCAGAGGTTTAAAAAAAAAAAAGGAGATGTTTTATAGATAAGACATATTCCTGATATGTGGGAAAAACCCACAACACCGTACTTGGAAATTTCTTTTAATGTTCTAGTACATAGAATTCATATCTGACATGGAAGGAAAAGATGTGGAAAGCTGACTTTGAAGTCTGAGAACATTCACTGCTTTGACTTGAGTGTACTGATTACTTGTATCCTTGAACTAATTAGTGAAGCAAGAACTCTAATTCATCTAAGTCTGATTTGACAATTCAATCAGGTATATTGCTCTCATCTCCTAGTTTTTTATTTTATTTTCATTGTTGATTATCTCTTTCAAAGACCAATTATTTTCTGCTTTGAATTTTTTTTTTTTCCAATACTGTATGTTTTCATTAATGGAAGCATGCTGAGTGATGGAGTGTGTTTAAAGTTTTGGTTGGTAATATACATTTTGAGAAATATTATCCAGGACTTCATGGTTACTACAGAACATTCAAGGTTCTCAAACACATATTAGCAGTTTCCCATCTTTACCACTGGACCTTGGCTGTTGATGTTTTTCATGCCACCTTCCATTAGGTTACATGACAAACCTCTGGTTTTCCAAATATGACACAAAATAAAACAAAACCCACTAGAGCTCCCTAACTATAACACAGGAAACCATAAACATGCTTACAAGGCTTATCTAGGGTTACAAAAGCCAAAAAAAATACAAAATATTTACTCAGTTATACATTCTGGTTGAACTACCTTACTTACAAGCCTCATACCCCAGATATTTTGCTTCAGCTTACCTTTTTTTGGAGCCCTCGTGGTGCAGTGGTCAGGCATTTGGCTGCTAACCGAAAGGTCAGCAGTTCAAACCAATCAATCACTCCATGGGAGAAAGACGTGGCACTTTGCTGCCATAAAGATTTACTGCCTTGGAAACTCTTTGGGAGAGTTGTGCTCTGTCCTATAGGGTCACTATGAATCAGAATCAATTTGACAGCAGTAGTTTTGGTTTTGATTTGGAAACTGTATATACTATGGACCATGAAAGGATTATAGAAAGTACATCTTCATGCTGATATACTCCAAGCTGCACTGAAGGCATTGGTGAAAAACAAGGCTCCAGGAATTTATGGAATACCAACTGAGATGTTTCAACAAAGGGATGCAGCACTGGAGGTGTTCAGTCGTCTATGCCAAGAAATTTAGAAGATAGCTACCTTGCCAATCGACTCGAAGAGATCCATATTGAGCCCATTCCAAAGAAAGGTGATCGAACCGAATGTAAAAATTATCAAACATTATCATTAATATCACACGTAAGTAAAATGTTGCCAAAGATAATTCAAAAACAGTTGCAGCAATACATTGACAGGGAACTGCCAGAAAGTCAAACCAGATTCAGAAGAGGATGTGGAACGAGGGATATCATTGCTGTGTAAGATGGATCTTGGTTGAAAACAGAGAATACCAGAGAGATGTTTACCTGCGTTTTATTGACTATGCAAAGGCATTCCACTGTGGATCATAACAGATTATGGATAACATTGCAAAGAATGGGAATTCTAGAACACATAACTGTGTTCGTGAAGTACCTGTACATAGACCAAGAGGCAGTTGTTCGAACAGAACAAGGGAATAATGTATGATTTAAAAGTCAGTATAGTGTGCATCATGGTTGTATCCTTTCACCATACTTATTTAATCCAGGTGCTGAGCAAATAATCAGAGAAGCTGGACTATATGAAGAAGAACACGGCATCAGGATTGGAGAAAGACTCATTAACAACCTACAAAATATACAGATCACACAACCTTGCTTGCAGAAAGAGAAGATGGTTTGAAGCACTTACTGATAAAGATCAAAGACTACAGCCTTCAGTATGGATTACACCGCAACATCAAGAAAACAAAAATCTTCACAACTGGATCAATAAGCAACATCATGATAAATAGAGAAAATATTGAAGTTGTCAAGGATTTCATTTTACTAGTATCCGAAAACAACATCTATGGAAGCAGTAGTCAAGAAATCAAACGATATATTTCATTGGGTAAATCTGCTGCAAAAGACCTCTTTAAAGTGTTAAAAGGCAAAGATGTCACTTTGAGGACTAAAGTGTGCCTGATCCAAGCCATGGTATTTTCAGTTGTCTCATATGCGTGGGAGAACTGGACAGTGATTAAGGAAGATTGAAGAATTGATGTCTTTCAATTATGGTGTTGATGAAGAATACTGAATATACCATGGACTGACAGAAGGAGGACTGTCTTGGAAGAAGTGCAGCCAGGGTGTTCCTTCAAAGCGAGGATGGGGAGCCTTCATCTCACATACTCTGGACGTGTTATCAGGAGGGACCATTCCCTGGAGAAGGACATTATGCTAGGTAAAGCAGAAGGTCAGTGAAAAAGAGGAAGACTCTCAACGAGATGGATTGACATAGTGGCTGTAATGATAGGCTCAAACATAGCCATGATTGTGAGGATGCCTCAGAACTGGGCAAGCTGTATTTTATTCTGTTGTACATAGGCTTGCTATGAGTTGGAACAGACTCAATGGCATCTAACAACAACATGAAAATGAAAGAAAATACGCTTAAAATATTTTGTACACTTGTTTCTTCTACTTCTTCCCCAAAATTTTCTATTTGCAATAAAAAGTACATTTATGAGTTTCAAATGTTTGAATATGGTACTTAATCTTCTAGCATCTTTGAGTACAACTTTATGAGGTTTACATTCAAGGAATATTAGAATTTTTTGTGCCAAATTGATTTGATTAATTAAATAAGACATTCTTTATGTTTGATAGCAGTATATTAACCTTCGATTTCGCCGTTATTTCCTCAAGTCAAGGGATCAAGAGAACAAACTAAAGTGCAATTAAATGGCTCTTAAAAGCACAGGTACAAATTTTAGTGTCCTTTGAGCTTGCATTCTCTCAGTTCAAATTAACTCTAATTTTGATTTCCTTTGACATAATTTTATTATCCCTTTGGTATAATTCTATTACTAAAAATTAAACCTGTGTTAGAGATGCCCTTAAATTTGTCCTTGAAGGATGTAATCATTGTTTAAGATTTAAAGATACTTTACATACAGTAAGCTATGGAAATAGCAAACCGAGGAGCAGTAGAGACTTTATATATATATATATATATATATATATTATATATATATATATATAAAACCTGTTT
>NW_004443949.1:11689313-11694732 GCF_000243295.1 Trichechus manatus latirostris | reverse complement strand
TAGTATTGTGCATCCCTCATATTTTCTTTGGTAAATTCTGAAATCCAATATGAAAGAAGAAATAACAAAATTATAGAAATAAATATATTATTTAAACCAATAATACACAACTCCTTAAAATGTGACAAAGACTCATACTGAAATTTTTTAATTTTGGCATTGGAAAACTGATTTATCAGGCATTTGTTAATAATTATTAAATTAGTAGAAAATAATGCAACTGTATCATTAAGAATTCTAAATATATTTCAGACTGGGTTAACTTCCTACAAATAATATTATTGTGCTTCAATTATGAATTTGGCACTACGTTAGATAATTTGAACCAAATACTGAACTCCCAAACTATTCTATATCTTCATGATTTTAAATTTAAATGTAGTGAATTTAAATTTAAATATAGTGAAACTATATCTACATGCTGATAGCCCATAATTTGTAATTTGTTACTAAAATTAAAGGTTGTATAATAGCAGGAGAGTGACTGATAATCATGAGGGGATGCATGATCAATAAATTGACAAATATAAATTATGGTTTAGATCAATCTTTTTTGAAAATGCAACACTAAAACTGAGGTAAATAAAGGGTTAATTTAATTAAATGATGCAGAAGTAAAGTAGTGCTGCCAGTTTATTCAGTGTGTCAAACAACCAACCATAACAGTTTTGACTAGCCCCAGGTGCTTTTGCCTACAAGCCGTACTTAACTGATATTTTCCAAGCTCACATTCTCTTGAGACTTCATCATAATAAAGCCAAGAACCCGCGCACTTAATACAAACTAAAGGAAGAGCATGTGGTCCAATCACAATTTTGCCCTCACTTCAAAGGGACCCGCCTTTGCTTAAATGACAGCTTTCCAGAATGGATTCCTTTTTTCCCTCCAACAAACTTCTTCAAAAGTTCTTATTTTGAAGTCCTTGGTATCTCCTTTTCAGTGCCAGGCTTCCTTACTGCCGCAAATTGGTTTATTCCTAAATAAGATCTTTGTTAACATTTTTATAAGTCACCTCCAGAATCTGTCATTTAACAAGTGACAAAATCAACCATATCCTCCAGGTTAAATGGAGGTGCAAATTGCTAAACAGCAAGTGAAATTCTAAACGGTGTCAGAAGTTATCTTCCAACTGATTTGTATTGCAGTTATTTGCAGATACGGCCATTTAAGTAATAAATTTATAGAATGAGTTTGAGTCTTCATAGCCTGACATGCAGGGCGTGTCTCTTTGTTTACTATCTTAATTACTTTTGGCCCTGATAATCTGGAAAAGTTTGTGAATATCCTGTAGTTCAAAATTCTTGTGACATGTCCCACAGGTTATGCTAAGTATAAAAACACAGGTCTATAGCAGTTATTAAGGAACCCTGGTGGTGCAAAGTTTAAGACGTCAACTGCTAATCGAACAGTTGGCAGTTCAAACCCACCCAGCTATTTCGCAGGAGCAAGACCTCGTGATGTGCTTCAGTAAATATTGTTGTTGTTGTTGTGGGCCCTCAAGTCTATGCCGACTCATAGTGGCCCTGTAGGACAGAGTAGAACTGCGCAATAGGTTTCCAAGGCTATAATCTTTACAGAAACAGGCTGCCACATCTTTCTCCTATGGAGCAGCTGGTGGGTTCGAACCACCAACCTTTCAGTTAGCAGTGAGCACTTAATCACTGCCACCAGGGCTCCTCCTGTAAAGAATAAACAAAAAAAAATTCAAACCAAATCCATTGTCGTTGAGTTGATTATAACTCATAACAATGCTATAGGACAGTGTAGAACTGTCTCAAAGGGTTTCCAAGGAGCAGATGGCCTAGGAAACCCTATGAGGAAGTTCTACTCTGTCATGTGAAGTTACTATGAGTTGAAAACAACTTTACAGCATGTGGCTTAACAACAACATGGCAGTTATTGGACTTCTCTCAAAAGTGGATGTAATCCCCCAACAATTTTAAAAGAAAATAATATAATTCATCTTCAAATTATGGTTCGTGGTCTTTTTAGCTACATCTCTTCTCCTGTGACCATGACATCTAATACCCTAGCCTCCACGTACACCTGCCACAGTCTCAAAAAAAAAAAAGCTTTTAAACAATTTCTACTTTTTTATGGTACAGTTTTTGAAAATTGTCATCAATTTGAATTATTAAATCAACTTTGTTCTGTAAAAGAGTTTAAAATCTGTAGGCATGTCTGAGTTTCTGGTATGCATAATGAACTCATTTGAATTCTGAGTAACAGTTTATCCTGGTTTAATTAGCTGACATTCATTATGAGACCAAGTAAAATTATTAAAGTGACAAACTCTTTTGAGACTGGTTTAGGACCATCTCCAACTCACATTGACAGAGTTCTGGTTTCTCCAGGGACCAACATTCAGGAATGGCAACAGAGCAAATATTGCAATCCCAACCTCAGGACAGAGTGAGCATTTTGTTCTGTGACACAGCTTATAACTAAAACCACTTTTGGTATATCCTGTTAAATCATGTATAAAATTCTTGCCAGAGCTAGGGTTAAAAGGTAAGAGAGAAAGGAATAAAAGATAAAAAAAGAAAAGGAAAAATGGGAATAGAAGTTCTAAAGATGAGACCTCAAAACAATCATACTTGACATTACTTGATAATTGACTTTTTCTTACATGTAACTTTTCTACTTATAATGACTATTAAACTGATAACTTGACCAAGATATAATAGTTTGTCTCTGTGAAGCACTGAACATACAAATCTTTATTTCATCTTGTGACTGCTTGTATTACTTAAACCCTAAAAGAAAAAAAGAGTATACACCCCATTCCAAACTTGAAACAGAAATAATAAAAATTATCAAGATTCCTTATTCAATAATAGGAATTTGAAGAATACTAGGTATTGAAATGATTGTTCTATCTATGTTCTTTAATCTACTTACAACTACAGAGAGATTTGTCCTCTCTGTAACCTGAGAATATTTCCTTTACATTTTTACTCCCTCAAAATCTAAAATGTCGACATGCATTATATTCTTCAAGACAATCGCCGTTATTACAACTGCCCTCTCTTTTAGCTTTAGGATTTACATTTATCCCAGCACAGACGCAAGTCTCTTCCAGAGTCTTCATGATATTGGTGGCTCCATTTTGGAAATCAGATCCTGTCAGTTCATCACAATACATTATCAATGTATTAATCAAAACTCCACACTGTCCCCCACTTCCTAAAAAGGATAATTATTTCATAACAATTACATTACTCAAATAAACTAAATAAGAGGTGTCTAAAACCAGAATTTAAAATTCACCCATAGTTTTGAAAAACAGAAAGCAGAAGTGTGTGTGTGTGTGTGTGTGTGTGTGTGTGTGTGTGTGAAGTAAGACGTGGTGAGTCCTAATAAACTCATCCAGAAAGAAAATGAGCTAAGTGAGAAAAAATAAATTATAAGGTTGGAAATGAGTTCAATTTTAAGACTTAAAAATAGCCTATTTAATTTAGATGAAATTTGTGAATGTTTGCATTTCTTATGATACTGAAGAAGATGATGATGATAACGGCAATAATTATTAGCTAATTATTATAAGATTTGTTGACTGATTACTGGATACCATACACTCGTTGGAATCTTCGTTTCATAGCGCTACTACGAGTGGGTGGCTTTAACAGACAGACATTTATTTCCTCAGGATGCTAGAAGTCAGAATTCAGGGTACTGGCTCTAGGAGAAGGCTCTCTCTGCCCATTCTGGGAGAAAATCCTTATGTCGGCTTCTCTAGAGTTCTTCTCCGCATTCCCTGGGTATCTCTATGGGGCTTGGGTACTAGCCGAAATGTTGCCAGTTCGAACCTAGCCATAGGCACTTTAGAAGACAGCCCTAGTAATCTGCTTCTGAAAGATCACAGCCTTGAAAACCCTTCTATGCACACGTGGGATCAACAAGCCATGAATGGGAACCAACTCCATGGTAACTAGCAACAACAATATTTGTGCTTGCTTGCCTCTGTGCCTAACCTGCTCTTTTTGTATCTCAAAAGTGGTTAGGCTTAGGGCACACCCTACACTCTGGCCTAATTAGCATAAAAAAGAAAGCCCTGTTCACAAACAGGATTCCATCCATAGACATATGGGTCAGCACACAAAGGCATATTTTGGGGGAAAACAATTCAATCAATAACAAGGTCCTTGGCGTATGCTGAGTTGTTTGAGTTCACAACAACCCCGCTAGCTGGGTACTGTTTTCATCACTCCTCAGATGAAGGATTTAAGAAACAGAGAGTTTGGGTGGTTTTACTAAGATTGTGCAACTCCTGAGTGACACAGCTAATTTCTCCAAAAAAAAAAACATCAGAGTAAAGGTTTGTCGTATAGTTTGGGGCCAATGGCTTACTAATTAAAGTTATGATAAACCTCAAATACACTTTTAAAAGTATAACTGTATTTAATAGTGATACTATTATTACTAAAAAGTTATGAAGACATATATGATAATAAAATGTTAAGCAAATGCAGTGGGTTGAATGGCAGCCTCCCCCCGAATATATTCCTAACTTCCAGAACCTGTGACTGTTATGTTATTTGGGGGAAAAAAGTATCTTTGCAGATATAATAAAGTAATAGAGCTAAAGATGAGATAATTTTTGAATATCCAGGTGGGCGCTGAACCCAATGACAAGTGTCCTTCTAAGAGAAAGAAAGAGGTAGATATAAGGGACACAAGAAGAAGGCCATATCAAGATGAAGGAGAGATTGGCATGATGCAGCCACAAGTAAAGGAAGGCCTGGGGCCACCAGAAGCTGAAACAGGTGAGGAAAAAGTCTCTCCAAGAGCCTTTGAAGAGAGTACGGCCCTGACAACAATTTGATTTTAGTTTGCTTGCCTCAAGAATTATGAAGATGGACTCGGGCAGACATGGCTGTGGCAGCATGCTTGTCCGTTTTCCCGTTCTTGCCTATTCTGTGATATTCTCTGGACTTGGGCAGACATGGCTGTGGCAGCGTGCTTGTCCGCTTCCCACTTTTGTCCTTTTGAATATATGCCAAATAAAACTCTTTTTACTTTAATAAACTTTGTGATGTTTTTCCCCTACAACGGTTAATGGCGCTATGAGCAGGATCTGAAGCTACGAATCCAGTCAACTTCAAAGAGACCTGGACTGCGGTGCAGAAGCCGGCAAAGAAAGGTCCTATCTTCTGGACCCACGTGTTCCCACTCCATGTCCTTTCGACATTGATGGGGTGAGTGCTCTCAGAAAACCAACTTGGTTATTTTTGGTTGTTCTCTTTCTCATGTTTTCTTAAGTTTTGTTTGGCATATTTGTTTGAAAAACCGGTTGATTGATTAAGGAGAATCTTTCTTAGATTTTTGCTTGATCATTTGGTTAAGAGAGACATTTAGTAACTCTTTAAGTGAACTGCAGTTTAGGCCTGGATTCGGGCGTTTGAAGAGGTAATTCTAT
>NW_004443949.1:11686187-11687826 GCF_000243295.1 Trichechus manatus latirostris | reverse complement strand
CCTATATTATTATCTCTTTACTGCTAACTTGGTCGCAACTTTATCTTTTTAAATCTAGCATTAGCAAAACCAATGGTTTGATTAGAGAATTCACATCATTTACCTATGAAGTTTTTTTTTATTACTATTCAGGTATTTAGAGATTTGATAATCTTGGTATATTTTTGGTATATCTTGACGATATAGTATTTTGTCTCAAAATTATTATGCATTATATCTAAAGCTCTTTGTATATGGTTAATGGCTATATTTAGAAATATTTTTATCTAAAGTTTTTTTAACTGATTTTATTTGGCCTTTATGTTGAGCTTGAAATTAATTTCTATCTGGTCTTTCACTATTAAGAATATTATGTTTATCAATTAATCATGGCCATGTTAAGTTTTGTCATCTGCAGATAAGTTTTTACTTTGCCGATTTGCTGAAAAAGTTTGACCAAAATATCTCAACAAAAAGATGGACTATATTGGACTTGCTAAAAAGACTGTGACTAGACTGAACAAAATTTCCAGAGCTCCTATGCACAAGCTGATGAGTTTGCAGACGTCGGCTGATCCAGAATCACGTGGAACAGAAATTAACTACATAAGACTGAGTAAACTAAAGGAAACTATGATTTTTTAAATATTGCTGATATTTTAAGGTCCTAATTTCTGGATATAAGAAATCATTCTCCTTTCTCCTAAATTACCTAACTAATGGGTTTAGATATGGTAACTCTTGAGTTAGAAGTTCCTGTTGGTAAACTTAGCCAAGTTGTAAATATCATAACCAGAGAACTGTGTGAAATTTGAGCTATGATTTTACAAAATAGAACAGCATTAGATTTCCTGTTAGTCTCTTAAGAAACATTTGTGCCTCAATAGATAAATGTTGCTGTATTTATATTAATACTCAGCCTGAGGTTTTGCAGAATGTAGTTGCTGTTGAGGCACATGAAAAGCAGTTACTGATGTTGCTTATGTAGAGACAGAGACCTCATGGGATTTGTTTCCTTGGTTCAAAGACCTTAGGGTCATGGTTTCATTGGTTATTTCAGGCGAGTGGCCTAATATAATTGTTAGTGTTTCTGTTTTATTTCCTAGTTTGCTGTATGGCACCTGGGATCTTAAAAACCAGATGATGTCCAATTACCATTTGTTGAGCATTTTTGATAAAAGATTCTATAACAAGATCATGATCCAAAGGAAAGAATGATGAGAGAGTTGTATATAATTCTCCTGGAATCCAGATTTCTGGCTTTCAGGGAGGTTGAGGCAACCCACACAGGATTTGCCTTTGAGTGTCCTCTTGAACCTTGAGCTTTGAGAAAAAAACTGGTTCCTGAAGATACTTTGAGTCAAACAATGGTCCAGATAAACTAGTAAGACAATTTGGCTCTGGGTATTGAGCTTTTTTATTTTATTTTTTTGAAGAATTCAGTCTGTTTTAGGAAACTTAACTTAAAAGATCAGACAGAGTTACGTTTAGGGTAAATTAGTAATTAGTTTAAGCAGTCTTTAAGACAATGTCATATGAAATATCTGTCTAATGTTTGTAATCAAACTGTCACCCTCTTACGATGCAGAAAATTATGTATCTTAAAGAAACCAGATTTTCAGAGGAGATTGACCTCATGGCTCAGACTCCGTTTTGTCTT
>NW_004443949.1:11668212-11686087 GCF_000243295.1 Trichechus manatus latirostris | reverse complement strand
TTTTTTTGAAGAATTCAGTCTGTTTTAGGAAACTTAACTTAAAAGATCAGACAGAGTTACGTTTAGGGTAAATTAGTAATTAGTTTAAGCAGTCTTTAAGACAATGTCATATGAAATATCTGTCTAATGTTTGTAATCAAACTGTCACCCTCTTACGATGCAGAAAATTATGTATCTTAAAGAAACCAGATTTTCAGAGGAGATTGACCTCATGGCTCAGACTCCGTTTTGTCTTTGGTTCCATTTCTGCTTCTGAGAAACAGACTCATGACTGTTAATAGGTAAACCAAGGAGGGGCAGCTTGCCCTTGGGAAGAACACTTAGTATGTTTTAAATAGACTAACTGAAGACCTTCTACAGGAAATGTCCATCCTGTATTATCTTGCTAATCATTAGTTCTCTAATGAAAACTTGTCACATGTAAATTTTTCTATATTTTTTGTTTCCTCTAGACAAACTTCAAGTGCTCTTTATAGACATGTATTTCTGTGTGATAGATCCAACTATACTAATTTAGATGATCCTTTCCAACTGATAGTGAATTTATGTGGGCAATCGCTTGTTTAGATTGCTGACGAATGTGTGGACAATGCACTCTGAGAACTTTAGGATTATCTTTAAGTATTCATAGTAACAATGCTAGTAAATATTGAAAAGGTAATGTTAAAATTGTAAAATGAAAGTCAGAAGAAAACCCATTGGTCCAAAATTCAGGGTATGGTTGGTAGCTTTAATTCCTACTTATGGTATATCTGAGTTGGAGAAATCTTTAAGAAAAATTTGTCAGTCACTATAGGACAAATAACAGATAAAATAGAAGTACAACAGTGATCTCTGATCTCATAAGCCAAGGTGACATGAGATAACAAAATAACCTTAGATTTTTTTTATTAGTCCAAGAAAGTGTAGTCTGTGCTGTGGACAAGATATACGTAGAATTAGACAGCAAGCTACTTGATTACACATTGTCACACCCTTACAAACACCCGATCTATTTGGTTGGTTACCATCAGGAATAAGTACATGGGCTAGATCACTACTGCAAGGAACAGTAATATTCTTAGCCTACATCCTGATAGTATTAGGCATTATAAAATTTATCCTCTATTGTCTTACACACATAAAAGGCAAAAGAAGGCCTCAGGCTAAAATGTTGATGTACACTGAGTCTGCTTACTCCAGCAATGCTATTGATGGGAACATCGCTCTTACTTAATAACCTGGTGAAGAACCAGATGGTTTGGTATCCGGTGGAAAACCAGCACCATGAGTTTAAAAAGCCTGCAGTGGCCACCATCTAGGAGCTCGACTAAGTCCAGGTATTGATCATCGATGTGTTATCTCCAATCTCCAATCAAAAGGAGGGACTGATTTAGGAAATAATACTGGAGTTATTATTCCCTCTCCTTGAGCACACAGAATGTGACCCAGCTGAAGCTGGGCTCACAAGGGCTTACAAGGATTCACAAGGACACATCAACTGGGCCCTGAGGTATAAAGACACTAGCTAAAATAATCTTGGAAAACATCTTAAGGAAGTTTTCACAAAAGCCCATCAAACAGAACACAAAAGACTTTCCACTCTTATCTTTTTCTATTAGCATTTAGTGAATAGAAATTTGTTGGACCAGTGAAGACCCTCCTGACTTTCATTACTGAAACCTGTACCAATGATTGTTAAGAAAGATGATTCAAAATGTAAGATTATAATTTCTAGCCAATCAGTGAAAAAGTGATGCTTTCAATGATTCTACCCATTTTGTAATGTTGATACATACTGATGGCTCTGTAACTGTTTTTTGGACTTGGGCAGACATGGCTGTGGCAGCATGCTTGTCTGCTTCCCACTTTTGTCCTTTTAAATATATGCCAAATAAAACTTTCTATTTACTTTAAAAAAAAAAAGAATTATGAAAGAATAAATTTTTGTTGTTTTAAGCCATCAAGTTTGTGACAATTTTTTTTTTACAATAGCCCAAAGGAACTAATACAGAAAGAAATATACAATATATCTATGTGTTTGTTGTTGTTACGTACTGTTGAGTTAGTTCCAACTCATAGTGACCATATGTACAACAGAACGAAACACTGCCAGGTCTTGCACCATCCTCACAATCATTTCTTTGTTTGAGCCCATTATTGCAGCCACTGTGTCAGTCTATCTTGTTCAGGTTCTTCCTCTTTTTTGCTGACCTTCTACCTTACCAAGCATAATGTCCCTCTTCAGGGAATGGCCCCTCCTGATAACATGTCCAGAGTACATGAGATGAAGTCTTTTCTCATCCTCGCTTCCAAGGAGCACTCTGGCTGTACTTCTTCTAAGACAGAATTGTTTATTCTTCTGGTAATCATAGCGTATTCAGTATTCTTTATCAACACCGTAATTCAAAGGCATGAATTCTTCTTTGGTCTTCCTTATTCACTGTCCAGCTTCAACATGCATATTAGGCGATGGAAAATACCATGGCTTGGGCTAGGCACACCTTAGTCCTCAAAGTGACATCTTTGCTTTTCAAGACTTTGAAGAAGTCTTTTGCAGCAGATTTGCACAATGCAATACGTCCTTTGATTTATTGACTGCTACTTCCATTGGGCATTGATTGTGGATCCAAGTAAAATGAAATCCTTGACAACTTCAATACTTTCTTCATTTATCCTGTTGTTGCTTATCGGTCCAGTTGTGAGGATTTTTGTTTTCTTTGTGTTGAGGTAATCTATACTAAAGGTTATAATCTTTGATCTTCATCAGTAAGTGCTTCAAGTCTTCCACCAATCCTGATGCTGCATTCTTCTTCATATAGTCCAACTTCTCAGATTATTTGCTCAGCATACAGATTGAATAAGTATGGTGAAAGGAAACAACCCTGATGCACACCTTTCCTGATTTTAGATCACACAGTATCTCCTTGTACTGTTCAAACGTCTACCTCTTGGTATATGTACAGGTTCTTTATGATCACAATTAAGTGTTCTGGAATTCCCATTCTTTGCAATGTTATCCATAATTTGTTATGATCCACACAGTTGAATGCCTTTGCATAGTCAATAAAACTCAGGTAAACATATTTTTGGTATTGTCTGCTTTCAGCCAAGATCCATATGACATCAGCAGTGATATCCCTCATTCCATATCCTCTTCTGAATCTGGCTTGAATTTATAGCAATTCCCTGTTGATGTGCTGCTACAATTGTTTTTGAAATATCTTCAGCAAGCTTTTACTTGTGTGTGATACTGATATTGTTCGATAATTTCTACATTCTATGGAATCACCTTGCCTTGGAATGGGCACAAATATGGATCTTTTCCAGTCAGTTCGCCAGGTAGCTGTCTTCCAAATTTCTTGGCATAGACAACTGAGCACCACCCATGCTGCATCTGTTTGTTGAAACATCTCAAGTGGTATTCTGTCAATTCTTGGAGACTTGTTTTTTGCCAGTGCCTTCAGTGCTGCTTGGACTTCTTCCTTCAGTACCGCTGGTTCTTGATCCTATACCAGCTCCTGAAATGGTTGAAAGTCAATCAGTTCTTTTTGGGACAGTGAATCTGTGTATTCATTCAATCTTCTTTTGGACCTTCCTGCCTCATTCAATATTTTGCACATAGAATCCTTCAAAATTAAAACTCAAGGCTTGATTTTTTTTTTTTCAGTTATTACAGCTAACTCCAGGTCTTTGCACATGTCATTATAATACTTAATTTGTCTTCTACAGCTGCCTTTTGAAATTTCTGTTCAGCTCTTTTACTTCACCATTTCTTCCATTCTCTTTAGCTACTCCATGTTCAAGAGCAAGTTTCAGAGTCTCTTCTGAGGTACATTTTGTTTTTTTTTCTTCTTTATTTTCTATCTTTTTAGTGACCTTTTGCTTTCTTCATGTATGATGTCTTTGATATCATTCCACAACTTGTCTTGTCTTTGGTCATTAGTGTTCAATGTATCAAATCTATTTTTGAGATGGTCTCCAAATTCAGGTAGGATATACTCAAGGTCATATTTTTGTCCTTGTGGACTTGTTTAAATTTTCTTCAGCTTCACCTTAAATGTATATGTGGTAATTTATGATCTGTTCCACAGTAGGCTCCTAGTCTTGTTCAGAATGATGATATTCAGCTTTTCCATGATGTCTTTCCACAGATGTAATCGATTTGATTCCTATGTTTTCCATCAGGTGAGGTCCACGTGTATAGTCACCATTTATGTTGTTGAAAAAAAGATATTTACAATAAATAATTCATTGGACTTGCAAAATTCTGTCATATGATCTCTAGCATGGTTTCTATCACCAAGGCTGTATTTTCCTATTACCAACCCTTCTTTGTTTCCTATTTTTGCATTCCAGTCAACAGTAATTATCAGTGTATCTTCAATTTCCTCATCTTTGGCATTAGTGATTAGTGCATAAATTTGAATAATAGTCATATTAAATAGTCTTCCTTATAAGCATATGGATATTATCCTGTCACTGACAGAGTTGTACTTCAGGATAAATATTGAAATGTACTTTTTGACTATGAATGTGACACAATTCCTCTTCAATTTGTCATTCCTGGCATAATAGACTATATGATTTTCTGATTCAAAATTGCCAATACACATCCATTTCAGCTCACTAATGCCTAACGTAAGGATCTTTATGCGTTTCATTTCATTTCTGACGACTTCCAATTTTTCTAGATTTATACTTCGTGTGTTTCATTTTCCAATCTTTACAGGAGGTGATTGCCGGGTCTTTTTCCCACGGAGTCACTGGTGGATTCGAATCTCCGACCTTTGGGTTAGCAGCCATATGCTTAACAATTGGACCATCCTAAATAGTTTTCACTAGCATTTCCCTGAAGGCAGATGCTGTTGAGTATCATTTTGTGTTCATTTTGCACTTGTTTATCTTCCTTTGTAAACTGGATGTTCTGATCATTTGCCCATTTTGATTGTTTTGATCCTTTGACTTCCTATTGTTCTGTATACCAGTTATTTGTTAAATATGTATTTTGTTATAAGTTCCAACAATCTGTTCTTGCATTTAAAGTTTATTATTTGTGTTTTTGATGGTAAAATATTTTTAGATTTGATGAAATCCAGTTTATCATTTTTCTTTTTTTTTTAATGCCCCTTTTTTGTCTTATTTGATAAATTATTGCCTAACCAGGGGTCATGAACACTTTAGTTCTTACATTTAGGTCTATATCACCAATTCTCTCTTCAGCTGTACCTCATCTATGGTTAAAGTCACTCAGTTCTTAATTTCATCACTTGTGTTTTCAGTTATATATTTCTGTTGGTGCCCATTTTATAGTCTGAAATTCTCTGCTGTAACCACCTATTGTTTCATTTGATTTTTTATAATATTAATCGTACTTATTTTAATTTTCATGTCTGTTAACTTGGATATATGGTGTTCCTATGCATCTATTCTCTTGTACTTCGTTACTTCTGTACTTCTTTCCTGTTTAAAAATTAACTCTTATCTTATTGTATGCTCTCTCTTTCTTTATCTTATAAAATATAGAATGCCAGGCAAGATGAATGAAAAATCTTAAAATAATTTTAAGCTAGTGATAATGTTAATTTTATCAAATGAATTTGCTTTCACTTCTGAAAGGCAGCTAGAATACAGGCAGATTTTATTAGTGGACTCATTTATTGAGAATATTTGAAAGTGGATTTCAATCACTGTGAATTATTCTATTTCCAATTCTGTCTTACTCTTAGAGTATGGATCTTAAGGTGCAGTCCAAAACCTTGGAGTGCTTATTAAGAGTCCTCCCCTTTGATGTACTCTGAATTCCAAATCTGAAACCTCCAAATTAGTGAGACTGATGAAAATCCTGTGTATTTTCTCACCTTTTTAGGCAGTTATTTTTTCTTCTGGAACTGAGGATTGCCTTGATGGGAATAGCAGCTTCACATGCTATATTCAGCTCTCTTGACTTGCCTCCTTTTCCAGATACTGGCCCTGTAATTTCTTACTGCCCGTGTGCTTTCTAAAAACTTAAAAAATGAAGATTTCTGTAATTTGTACAACTTTTCTAATTGTTCTCCATGTAAATATTTGTCAGAAAAAAAAATTCTACCCATCCATTGCTAGAAGCTTAACTCCCTTTTATTTAGTCTTATTTGTAGTCTATTACCTAGATTAGTAACTAAATTGATTATTGGCTTTATGACCCAGGTTTTAAATTGTCTATATTGTTTAGCCTATTATTAACAATGAGGGGGTGATTTACAACATGGCATTAATTAAAGTGCAATTAAATAAAAGAGATTTATTTCACATTAAAACTCTTTAAAGAGGCTCATATTTCTAATTTAGTAGTTCTTTTAAAGAAAGATCTTTAGGTTGTATTTTTCCATTTCCTATCTATCTCATAGGATTGTTACCATGATTAATTGTGATACGTGCTTCCCAGTGAACCCGAAACATCATATAAACTCTAAAAATGGTAGGTATAAGCATACTTGTATTATTATCATTTATATATATATAACAATATATTTGCTTTTAAATATAGTGGAAAACACTTATGAAGAATAGAATTTGTTTGCAGATTGCATTGAGCATTTCACTTGAATTCATAGTTACGGCAAAATGGAAGTGAATACAACTTCATTCAGTAATGGATCATAATTATCTGAGGCAGTCTTTGTAGGTTGCTATCTTTCATTGAATTAGGAGACAACGCGATGAAAATTAGAAGTGAACACTATTAACTATTATATATTTTTTTCATATCCTCTGATATAATCTATAACACTGAAAGAGCTGTGGCACCCACAGGCAGAATACAGGATGTAAGATGTATCAGATACTGTCTTGGTCATCTAGAGCTGCTCTAACAGGAATACCACAAGTGGATGGCTTTAACAAAGAGAAATTTATTCTCTCACAGTCCAGTAGGCTTCAAGTCCAAATTCAGGGCATCAGCTCCAGGGGAAGGATTTCTCTTCTCTGTTGGCTCTGGTGAAAGATCCTTGTCAATCTTCCCCTGGACTAGGAGCTTCTCTGCACAGGAACCTCAAGCCCAAAGGACGCACTCTGCTCCCAGCACTGCTTTCTTGGTGGTATGAGGTCCTGTACTCTCCACTTGCTTCCCTTTCCTTTTATCTCTTACAAGAGATAAAAAGTGGTACAGGCCACACCCCAGGGAAACTCCCTTTACGTTAGATCAGGGATGTGACCTGGGTTAGGGTGGTGTTACAATCTCAGCCTAATCTTCTTTAATGTAAAATTACAATCACAAAATGGAGGACAACCACACAACACTGGGAATTGTGGCCCAGCCAAACTGATATACAAATTTTTAGGAGGACATAATTCAAACCATGACAGATACTCCGTTGGAGTAGCGAGCAACCCTAGCTAGAAACAACTTTTTGTTATCATATAAAAATGTTGAACAACAAAATATTCCTGTTAGTTATGATAATAAACATGTCTAATCTAGGGAAATACTGCTTTTTTCCATGCCCATGATAAAACATGACCAAAAGAACTGGTTTTAAATTTGTTTTATAAATTACTGACAATTCACTTCAGTAGCCATCCTTCCGGAAGTCCGCCAATAAACAACAGAAATACCATTAAACATGCTTCTACAGCTAAAAGTCAGACATTCCCGAACACTTCCATATCCACCAGTCCTTGAACTTCATGCTTCTTCAAAGCTACATAACATCAGCACTTTGTGCTTTGCAGAAAGTAACACATTCCCCATCCCCCTATCTGGGGTTATGTCACTGAATGCTTCTGAAGACTCTTTTGTTGCAGTATCCCATGTAGATTTCAGACAAAGAGATGTCCGTGAGCCCCTTTTTATCCAACACAACTATTCATTCAGATCTGCTCCTAGATGAGTTTCTCAACAACAATTTGCATTGTAACTAGTTTCATTGAGATTCTGTTTCTGAAATTATTTGTTATCCTAGGATTATAAGCATATAGTTCTTTGTATACATTAATTAGATCTTTGTATTAGAAGAGTACCATTTGTATACACTCTTGAGATTAATCTGTTATTCATTCCTTTCTTTCTTTACACTTGCTTTTTTAAAAATAAACACTTTATTATAAAATAGTTTTAGATTTACAGAAAACTTATGAAGACAGTATGGAAAGTTCCTATATAACCTACACTCAGTTTTAGCTATTATTAAAAACTTACATTAGTATGGTACATTCATTACAAGTAAGGAAACTATTTTAATATACTAGTTAAAGTCCATAATTTATTCATACTTCCTTAGTTGTTACTTAATGTCCTTTTTCTGTTCCAGAATCTCATCCATGATTCCAAATTACATTTAGTTATCATGCATCCTTAGGTCACTCTTGGTTGTGACAGTTGACACTGACTTTTGTTTGTCTCTTTGTACAAAATCTCATTTCATGTGTTTGCTTAGTATTCAATTGTCTTGTTTCTGTAGAATGTGTGAGGCAATACTCCATCAAGAATGTATGAAAGCACAGGCCTTAAAAGCTCCAATCCAAGCCAGTCCAAAAGACTAATACTTCAAGTCTATTCATCTGATGATTAATTCATACAAAGGCCAAAATCTTCAAAATGTTCTCTGACTTGTTAAATCACAAAAAAGAGTCACTTTGTTTAGTCTGTATTCTGAGGTTAATAACAGTTGAAATATTAATTGTATAGTCATGCCCTTACCTCTGCTTGGTTGGGAAATGGAGAACCCATTCATAAGCTTGCATTTTAGAACTGTAGTGGCTTCCTTCCTGTGTGTCATGGCTTCATCTACATGAAAGTTGGAATCTCCTTCAGGCAGAAATCCATCTTTCTATATATACTTTCATTAAAATCCTAAATACTCCACTTCACTTGATTAGAATGGGAAAATTTCACTAAAAAACATTTAGCCTGACAAATTCACCAACTTTGACATGTCAAAAACAATACATTTAAATACAACTCTAGAAAAAGATGGGTGGTAAATAACAATCAATAGTCAGCTTTCTTTGATTTGTATTTGGAAACCATAAAATCAAAGATATCCTCTTTTGGAGACTCTCCAATGTTATCCTATTTTAAAGACGCTCTGAGAAATGCCAAAGAAAATAAATCATTCTCACTCGAACATTTTGAAACCTACCATTCTTGAGCCCCGTCTCTCCCTCTCTTTTGTCTTTCCTCTAACACCCAATTAAAGCTTTCCCTTTTCTTCTGTCTCTTTTCCTGATTTCTGTGAATGAGCTGTTCTTTCTGTCATTTTTTCTGAGGAAAAGAACAATCTCATTGCACACAGTCTATTAAGATGCTGGACCTGACGTTCAATGTACACAAGTTGAATTTAAACCTTGGTCTAGAGCCAAATAATGAGAGATTTTCTTAAATCTCAGGAAGACAGACAGATCTTTGATTCCAAATTAAGGATTTTGTTAAGTGCTTATTTAAACAAATAGTTCAGTTAAGTATTATCACCTTAGATGGAAAAGTTGTTAAACGGAGCAGAGTGCAAAAGCCAGTTGTTCATGATCCAAATAAACTTCCTTGGAAAGTAGTACATTTGCTATATAAGGCTATTTCAGAATTTTTTTAAATTAAGAATAGACTGGACAGAGATGCTGAGCTGTAAATGAAGTAAGAATGAATCAATAATTGACTTTAAGAAAAGACCAGAAAATTTTCAGACAATATTCTGAGCTAAACTCAACAGCTGAAAGAACATGGAAGCTTCTCCCCATTTTTGGTAGTGAGTTCTGACCCAGATAGGGACTTAGTAGAAAAAAAAAAATGGAATGGGAAACTGAGAATTACAACATATGGCTGAATGTTTTCAAAGAGTAATAAACCCCTTGCCATTGAGTCAATTCCGACTCATAGCAACCCTATAGTCAGAGTAGAAGTGCCCCATAGGGTTTCCAAGGAGCAGCTGATGGATTTGAACTACCAACCTTTGGTTAGCAGCCAAGCTCTTAACCACTGTGTCACCAAGGCTCCATATGATCACTGTATATATCATATTCACACTTCGATGACAAAGCCTCATTCGAATTCTCTTTCCTCCTTCTATCCTTGTACCATATTCCATTTTTGTTGCTTTGAGAGAAAATACTTAAGAGTGTGCTTGAATGGGAGCAGAGACTGTTTATTGTGGAGGAGAAATATAATTGATCTCTTTTGCAATTTTCTTAAGTACAGAAAATTGCCCTGCCTCCTATAAGTCAGAATTTAGAAAATTTAGTATTTGCCTTACTTTATCCTGTGAATTTTCCAGGATGTAAGTCATGGGGGAGGAACCCGAGTGGCACAAGGTTTAAATGCTAGGCTGCTAACTGAAAGGTTGGCAGTTTGAACTCGCTCCGTGGGAGAAAGACCCGGCAATCTGCTCTCTTTAAAATTACAGCCTAGAAAACCCTATGGGGCAGTTCTGCTCTGTCATGTAGGGTCACAATGTGTGGAATCTAGTCGATGGCACCTAAGAACAACAGTTATGGGAAATAGACCCTAGGATAAGTTCATCACCTATAAATCAAACCAAATCCATTGCTGTTCAGTTGACTTCAACTCATAGCAGCACTATAGGACAGGGTAGGACTGCCTCATAGGATTTTCAAAGCTGTAAATCTGTACTGAAGCTGACTGCCACATCTTTTTCCCATGCAGCAGCTGGTGGGTTTGAACTACCGACCTTTCAGTTAGCCACCGAGTGCTTAACCACTGAGCAACCAGGGCTTCTTCATCACTTATAGATGGAGATAAAATTTTCTTAAAAAATAAAGAAATATTTTATTTCATCCTAACAGAACAGACAAGGATGCCTGGTTCTCATCTAAATTTTGACTAAGTATCCAGACTCCGTCCTACTTCTTATGCCTCCATCTTTGACACATGGAGTGCCCACCTCTGCCAAAGGGGAAATCAGAACATGATTAGTCATACAGTGGGATTTATGACCAGGCCTGGAAGTGGTGACACTCACTTCTATCCTCATTTCATTGATCAGAACCTCAGACTCATGATCCCAACTTATCTGCTGAGAAGGTGATTGGAAATGATAAGAAAAATAGGTGGCAAAACCTTATAAAAATCCAGTAAAACCTTATAATCCAGTAAAATGAGTTCCTTTATCAACTCCAGGGAATCTGATTTCATTGCTGGAGAGATTGATGACAGATATAGAAAGCTATTTTGTTATTCATTTATTTTTTCATATTAAAATTCTCAGAGCAGCATGATATGGTTTACTTTTAACAGTGTTCTTCTTTCTTAGTAAATGTCTGATAGAATTCTTCTAATAGGTCTTTTGTTTGCATGTCGTAATGAATCCTTATTCATAAGTTCACAATTCTTAGAGAACAGAGAACCTCTCTGTATTACTGTTTATGAGGACCAGTTATTTTTTCTGGTGGCCAAAATTTTGTTTTGATTTCCATTTTGTATTACTCTTTGGGAACCCTGGGAGCCCAGTGGTTAAGAGCTTAGCTGTTAACCGAAAGGTCGGCAGTTCAAATCCACCAGCTGCTCCTTGGAAACCCTATGGGGCAGTTCTATTTTGTCCTACAGGATCAATATGAGTTGGAATTGACTCAATGGCAAGGGGTTTATTACTCTTTGAAAACACTCAGCCGTATGTTGTAATTCTCAATTTCCCATTCCATTTTTTTTTTTTTCTACTAAGTCCCTGTCGGGGTCAGAACTCCCACCAAAAATGGGGAGAAGCTTCCATTTTCTTTCAGCTGTTGAATTTAGCTCAGAATATTGTTTGAAAGTTTTCTGGTCTTTTCTTAAAGTCAATTATTGATTCATCCTTATTTCATTTACAGCTCAGCATCTCTGTCCAGTCTATTCTTAATTTAAAAAAACTCTGAAATAGCCTTATATAGCAAATGTACTACTTTCCAAGGACATTTATTAGAATCATGAACAGCTATGTTATTTAAGTCTTCTCGTGGCTTTTGTGCTCTGCTGCCTTTAACAACTTTTCCATGTAAGGTGATAACACTTAATTGAACTATTTGTTTAAATAAGCACTTAACAAAATCCTTAATTTGGAATCAGAGATCTGTCTGTCTTCCTGAGATTTAAGAAAATCTCTCATTATTGACCTCTATTGGGCTCTAGACCAAGGTTTAAATTCAACTTGTGTACCTTGAACGTCAGGTCCAGCATCTTAATAGACTGTGTGCAATGAGATTGTTCTTTTCCTCAGAAAAAATGACAGAAGAACAGCCCATTCACAGAGATCAGGAGAAGAGACAGAAGAAAAGGGAAAACTTTAATTGGATGTTAGAGAAAAGACAAAAGAGAGGGAGAGACGGGGCTCAAGAATGGTAGGTTTCAAAATGTTTGAGTGAGAATAATTTATTTTCTTTGGCATTCCTCAGAGAGTCTTTAAAATACAATATCACTGGAGAGTCTTCAAGAGAGGATATCTTTGATTTTATGGACTCGACAGCAAAGGGTTTGATTTTTGTTTTGTTTTTTTGTTTTACATATTTCCTTCTTTCTACATCCAACTCACTGTTGTTGACCATTTCTTTATTTCTGTGTTTGTCTTTGGTTAAATAGATCCATTTTAGACATTTGCCAACTTCTCTGAGTTGGTACAGTTCCACACATATTCACACATAAAGCCTTCATTTTTATATTTTCTGTCAGAACAAACTACTGAAAGTTCAGCCAGTTCATATTATCATAGAAATTAATAATTTCCGTCTTCTTGCTCACCTAACAAATAAATATTTTTAATAAATGCTTAACCATGAAGTATTACCCACTCAGAATATGTGGTTTGGGTGAAAGTAGCCAGCATCTTAAGATAAACATAAACATCTTCCATATATGCCATTTATTCATGAACTCATTCGCTACTGTATTTATATTAGATATTTGATAAGTATGATGTTAAATGCAAATTTAGCATAGATTTTTGCAATATGGGTTTAAATGAATTTTGTGCTAGTGGCAGGGCATGCTGTGTACTTCTCACTTCAAATCACTCATCGCTGTTCTCTGCTCTTTGGATTACAGAACTGGCAGAGATTGAGAGACTGTGCCAGGAAATTCATGGAAAATACTGCCTCATAAACCAAGGGTTCTTGTTCATTTTTTTATGCTACAAATCTTCCATCATCTTGCAGAAGATGGACATGATGAACTGCCACTGGGAGATCATCACATCTCTGTTCAATTTTCAAGAGATAATTTATGAATTTTCCAAAAAGAGAAGGAAAAAAAGCATGTGATGCAATTCAAAATATTGATATCCTGTTTTCATCAGAAAAACACTTAAATCCTTCCTAATCTGTCATGTTTATATTACAGATAAAATAAAGCCCATTATTTGGAGAAAAATAAAAAGTTGTGAAATAATGTCCTTGATGTTAACCATTTCCAGTAAAAAAAGACTAGTGGATAATCACCTAACCTCATCAAGAGACGTGAACAAGATGTGTCTAAAGAGCTTGACTTTGGATAGGATTCTCTTATCCTGTATCCCAAAAGATGGTAGGATGAAATAAAATATTTCATTTTTCTTTATCTCTATGAATTTTTGAAGTAATTCAAGAAAAATAATTTCAACTTCAGGGGGATAATATATCAGAGTAGCAATGGAAACTGATTAGTATTTAATATTACCCTGAAAAGAAAAGAGAAGGGAACATTTATATCAGTATATTAAAGTATAATTGAGGAACATTAAAGTGCATATATTAAAATGTAGACTTTGATAAGTGTTGACATATGCTTCTTGTTAGTTACACGCCATTCTGCTCTGACTCATGGTGACTGGCTTAGTTATCTATAACAGAAATAGCACAAGTAGATGGCTTTAGCAAACAGAAATTTATTTTCTCACAGTTCAGGAAGCTAGAAGTCTGAATTCAGCGTGCCAGTTCCAGGACAAGGCTTTCTCTCTGTGGCTCTGGGGAAAGGCACTTGTCTCTTCAGCTTCTGTTTACCGGTTCCTTGGAGATATCCATGTTGCTTTGCATCCATCTTCCCTCATCTCTGCTTCTTTAATCTGCTCCTTTTGTATTTTTTAAGATTGACTCAGGACGTATCTACGCTAATTCTGTCTCACTAACATAAAAAAGACAACCAATTCTAAATTAGATTATAACTACAGGTGTTGTTGTTGTTATTAGGTGCCATAGACTTGGTTCCAACTCACAGCAACCCTATGTACAACAGAACAAACGCTGCCTAGACCTCCAAAATCCTCACAATCGTTGTTATGCTCAAGCCCATTGTGGCAGCCACTGTATCAGTCCATCTCCTTGAGGCTCTACCTCTTTTCTGCTGACCCTTTACCATGCAAGATGTCCTTCTCCAGGGATTGGTCCTTCCTGATAACACGTCCAAAATACATGAGATGAAGTCTTGCCATCCTCTCTTCCAAGAACTATTCTAGCTATATTTCCAAAAGACAGATTCAGCAATATTAAATATTCTTCACCAACACCATAACTCAAATACATCATTTCTTCTTCTGTCTTCCTTATTCATTGTCCAGCTTTCACATGCAGATGATGCAATTGAAAATACCATGGGTTGGGTCAGGCACAGGAACCTAATTCCTCAGTGACATCTTTGCTTTTTAACACTATAAAGAGGCCTTTTGTAGCCAATTTGCCCAATGCAGTAAGTCATTTGATTTCTTGACTGCTGCTTCCATGGGTGTTGATTGTGGATCCAAGTAAAATGAAATCCTTGACAACTTCAATCTTTTCTCCTTTTACAATGATGCTGCTTATTGACCCAGTTGTGAGGATTTTTGTTTTCATTATGTTGAGGTGTAATCCATACTGAAGGCTGTGGTCTTTGATCTTCGTCAGTACTCCTACAGAGACTTATTAAAACTAATTTATGTCTTCTGAAATGGTTGACGCTGTAAATCAGTGGGTAGAGTATGAGAACCATGTGAAAGTACGAAAGAAGGAGTTATAAATTTCTGGATTATAGGAAAAACAAAACAAAATAAAAATCTGTCTTCTTAACCCTGCTCTAAAAGGCATGAACAATGGTCTCCAGTCAGGGAAACATATGCTGTGATCTGAGGTCCAACCTGGTGGTGACATCAACAAGTATAGCCAAATAATAAATATAGCCTGAAATATTTATTACATATACACACACATGCACACATATTACTATACCATAGAAAATTTACAAGTGCTCTAGAATGTGTTCCATATATTTGCATGTTATATTTTTATTCTAAACATAAAAAATGATATACAGTATCAACAGTGTCAGTATAAGCTATACAATGACTAAGTCAAATTTACATTTGTCATCTGCTATAAATTATTTAGATACAAATATGGCAAAGCTAACAAATAATTAGAAACATAAGATGACAAGTCGTTTCTATTGAATTCTAAAATTATAACAATCTTTAAAAAAAAAAAAGTATGATACTATGGCCAAAATGTATACTGTTATGCAGCATTACATAGCAAAATATCTAGGATGATCATGAGTACACTCATGTAGTATTTTTTTTAATAACATTTTTTTGTTTTTATATTTTTAAAAACTATAAGACTAGTAAAATAGTTGCTGTTAGTTGATTCCGACTCCTGGAGAGCTCGTGTGTGTTAGAGCAGGACCGCGCTTCACAGAGTTCTGATGGCTGCTTTTTCCAAAGTAGATCCCCAGGCCTTTCTTCCCAGACACCTCTAGATGGAGTTGAACGTCCAACCTATTGGTTAGCAGCCGAGCCTGCTAACCATTTGCACCATCCAGGGGCATAGGACAAATTGTAAAGAAAAATAAAATCAGGAAATGTATTTTTTTTGGAAGAAAGAATGATAATTGCAATAGCAGACTCAATAAAATTAAAAAACAAAGCCAAGTACACATACACGGAGACACTATTGCATTAATAATAAGAAATTGTAGAACTTAGTTCTATGTAGGTATTGTTTGGAGACTTAGGACTATGAAGTTTATATTTAAGTAATACATTAAATTATATTCCTAATGTTAATATTAATGACTAATAATGAATTAATAATATGATGTTAATGATTAATGGTAATAATTTAAATAGTATATTTAATTAATCACCAAGCAGAGAATTCAAATACGTTTATAAAATTCTTACCATAATTATGTTATCATACATTAATTATCATTTATTTTAAGAAGCATATATCAGAAATATCAAATTAATTTTTAATCATGATTCAGTGCTAAAATTCTCGTGATACATAGTTTTAAAATTTGAACATATTTCTTCTCAGTTTTCTCTTCTGATTCTCCCTCTTCTTGATTTCTTACTGTTGTAATGTCTCAGGATATAGTACTTGGTCCCCGTCTCTATCTACACTTCCTCCGATGTTTCATCTAGTCATATTGCAGTGGATTAATAACTTTTGTGTGTGGTCTTTCTAGCCACAGTCTTGTAACGCCCACCCGGGTGATTGTATCCAGATTACAGAATCAAACACTTTCTGCTTCTACATCCCCTAATCATTGACGCCAAACCTGGTTGCAATTTTCCATCCCATCCTTAATCTTCGTTTCTTTCATACCTTGTTCTGGATTTGATTTTGACTTTCTTCATAGCTCTTTTCAATATCTAATATACCACATTCTTTATTAATTTATTATATTTGTTTATTTTCATTTTCTGTCCATCCTGTAGAATACAAGGCCTATAAGAAGACTGAAGGAATACACAGAGTCACTGTACCAAAAAGAATTGGTTGACATTCAACCATTTCAGGAGATAGCATATGATCAAGAATCGATGGTACTGAAGGATGAAGTCCAAGCTGCGCTGAAGGGAATGGTGAAAAACAAGGCTCCAGGAATCGACGGAGTACTAATTCATATGTTTCAACAAACTGATGGAGCGCTCCAGGTGCTCAGTTTTCTATGCCAAGAAATTTGGAAGACAGCTACTTGGCCAACTGACTGGAAGAGATCCAGATTTGTACCCATTCCAAATAAAGATGATCCAACAGAATGCAGAAATTATCAAGCAATGTCATTAATATCACACACAAGTAAAATTTTGCTGAAGGTATTCAAAAACAGTTGCAGGAGTACGTCAACAGGGAGCTGCCAGAAGTATAAGCCAGATTCAAAAGAGGACAAGAAAAGAAGGATATTACTGCTGATGTCAGACAGATCTGGGGGGAGGGGGCGGTGATGAAAACAGAGAATACAAGAAAGATGTTTACCTTGTTTAATCGACTTTGCAAAGGCATTTGACTGTGTGGATCATAACAAATTATGGTTATCTTTGGGAAGAACTGGACTACCAGAAAACTAAAATGTGCTCTTACGGAACCTGTACATAGGCCCAGAATCAATCATTAGAACAGAACAAGGGAATAATGCATGGTTTAAAGTCAGGAAATGTGTGTGTCAGGGTTATATCATTTCACCATACTTATTCAGTCTATATGGTAGGCAAATAATCTGAGAAGCTGGACTATATGAAGAAGAACGGGGCATCAGGATTGGAGGAAGATTCACTGAAAATCTGCGATATGCAGATGACACAACCTTGCTTGCTGAAAGTGAAGAGGACTTGAAGCACTTACTGATGAAGATCAAAGACTATAGCATTCAGTATGGATTGCACCTCAACATAAAGAAAACAAAAATCCTCACAAGTGGACTCATAAGCAACATCATCATAGAGAAAATTTTGAAGTCAAGGATTTCATTTTACTTGTATCCACAATCAATGCCCATGGAAGCAACAGTCATGAAATCAAATGACGTATTACATTGGGCAAATATGCTGCAAAAGACCTCTTTAAAGTGTTAAAAAGCAAAGCTGTCACTTTCAGGAGTTAAGTGCACCTGCCCAAAACTTGGTATTTTTTTTTTAAATTTTATTTTATTGTATTTCAGCTGAAGCCTTACAGAACAAATAGTTTCTCATGAAACAGTAGTACA
>NW_004443949.1:11624495-11663823 GCF_000243295.1 Trichechus manatus latirostris | reverse complement strand
AAGATTTTATATATGTTATCCCATTGCTTTCTTGCCTGCATGGTTTCTGCCGAATAATCCGAGCTTAGTCTTATTGTTTCTCCTCTGTATGTGACTTCTTGTTTTTCACGAGCTGCTGTCAGGATCCTTTGCTTGTCTTTGGTTTTGGCAAGTGTGAATATGATATGCCTTGATTTTCTTTTGGGGTCTCTTCTATATGGGGTCGTTGAGCTTCTTGGATGGCCAGCTTTTCATCTTTCATGATATTGGAGAAGTTTTCTGTCAGCAGTTCCTCAATGATCCTCTCTGTGTTTTCGGTTTTCTTCCCCTGTTCTGGAATTCCAATTACTTGTAAATTTTTGCTTTTAATTTTGTCCCACGTAACTCTCAGGGTCTCTTCATTTTTCTTTGTTCTTTTTTCTGAGTTTTCCTCAAAAAGTGTTGTATCCAAGTGTTTGTCTTCAGTTCCTCTGATACTGTCTTCCACTGTTTCCAATCTGCTTCTCAGTCCTTCTATGACACTGTCCATTTCTGAAATCTTGTTGTTTATCTTTTGGATTTCTAATTGTTGTTTTTGTATAGTTTCTAGTTGTGAATTTATTTTGGTATTTTGTTCCTGCATCATCTTCCTGAATTCTTCCAATTTTTTGTGTGTATTTTCCATGAATTTGTCTATTGTTTCTCATGTTTGTCAGCTTTTTGCCTCAGTTCTTGGTTAATTCTGAGTATTAGAGATTTGAATTCCCTATCAGGTAGTTCTAGTGCCTTTTCTTCCACAGAAGAGTCATCTGGTGTTTTATTTTAGAAGCCTACTGGAACCATCCTGTCCTGTTTTTGTAAATGTTTTGATATTGTCTGCTGTTTTGGGGGCATTCAGTAGTTATTTTTCTTGTTTATTGATTGTAGATTTGTTTGTTTTGTTCCTTTTTAAAAAAAAAAATTGACTATGTCTGAGCAGGTGGACTGTGTGTTCTTTGTTGTTTGCTCGTCTGCGTGCTCAATACTTTTCGCCTCCTTCTGGCAGGGTCAGTCACTCAGATATGGTACGGCAGGGCAGGTGTAGCTGAAGAGGAGTTACTGGGACGTGTTGTTTGTGGCACTCACTACAGCCACCAGAGCGGGTTGGTAATCTGTGCTGGGCAGGTTCCAGTAGGCCATGCCTGTGCTGCTTGGTGGTGTGATGTCAAGTGCACGCAAACTTTGGTATTTTTAATCACGTCATATGCATGTGAAAGCTGGACAATGAATAAGGAAGACCAAAGAAAAATTCACTCCTTTGAATTACAATTTTGGCAAAGAATATTGACTAGACCATGGACTGCCAGAAGAACAAAATCTGTCTTGAAAGAAATACAGCCAGAATGCTCCTTAGAAGCAAGGATGACGAGACTCTGTCTCACTTACTTTGGACATGTTATCAGAAGGGGCTAGTCCCTGGAGAAGGACATCATGCTTGGTAAAGTTGAGATTCAGCAAAAAAGAGGAAGACCCTCAGCTAGATGGATTGACACAATGCCTGTAACAAGTGGCTCCAACATAGCCGCGATTGTGAGGACGGCACAGAATGGGGCAGTGTTTCATTCTGTTGTACGTAAGGTCATTGTGAGTCGGAACTGACTCCATGGCACCAAACAACAACATGAGGACAGAAATGTTTGTCTAAAAGACTTAGCACGATGTCTGGCTTTTGGTCATTAGGTAGTAATTATGTGTGGAATGACCAATGATAAAAATGAATTTTGGTAAACTGAGCCAGAGAAAAACAGAGGCTTTTGAAGAATAAACCTAAAATTTAAGTATAAAGTTGCTTGTTTTTTATTTGAAACATTAGAGTTTTGAATTTGATAACCAATAAGATCCTTGTGAAGTACAAACTAATATTACTTGAACTCACTTTTTTTTAATCTAGAGCAACTGAAAGACCAGAAACTTCTATTTTTTTTTCTTTTTTTATTGTACTTCAGGTGAAGGTTTACAGAACAAAGTTTCTCATTAAGCAGTAGTACATATATTGTTTTATAACATTGGTTAACAACCTCCCAACATGTCAACCCTCTCCTTTCTCGACCTTTTTTTTTTTTTTTTTGGTGAAAATATACATAGCCAAAGATACACCATTTCAAAAATTTCTACACGCACAGTTCAGTGACATCGACTATGCTTTTCCAGTTGTGCTGCTATTCTCACTTTAGATGAAGGTTTACAGAACAAAATAGTTTCTCATTAAACAGTTAATACACATGTTGTCCTATGACAATGGTTAACAACCCCACTACATGTCAACGCTGTCCTTACTCAACCTTGGGTTCCCTATCACCAGATTTCCTGTCCCCTTCTGCCTCCTAGTCCTCATTAGTCCTCATTAGTCCCGTTTTGTTTTATGGGGCTGTCCAATCCCCGGCTGAACGGTGAGCCTTGGAAGTGACTTCACCACTGAACTAAAAGGGTGTCTGGGGGCCATACTCTCAGGTTTCTCCAGTCTCTTTTAGGCCAGTGAATCTTGTCTTTTGTGTGTGTGTTAGAATTTTGTTTTACATCCTTCTCCAGCTCTGTCCAGAACCCTCTGTTGTGATCCCAGTCAGAGCAGTCGGTGTAGCCGGCCACCATCTAGCTGTATGGACTCAGTCTGGTGGAGGCCTTGGTAGCTGTGGTCCATTAGTCCTTTGGAATAATCTTTTCCTTGTATCCTGTTGTCTTCATTCTCCCTTGCTCCCAAAGGGGTGAGACCAGTGGGGTATCTTAGATGGCTGCTCACAAGCTTTTAAGACCCCAGACCTTACTCACCAAGGTAGAATGTAGAACATTGTCTTTATAAACTGTGTTATGCCAACTGAGCTAGATGTTCCCTGAGACCATGGTCCCCACAGCCCTCCGCCCAGCAATTCAGTCCCTCAGGGAATTTGGCTGTGTCTGTAGAGCTTCCATGACCTTTCCTTGTACAAATTGTGCTGGTTTCCCCAGTATTGTTGAAAGACCAGAAACTTCTAGTTGGTACCAATTATGCCAGATCATAGAGTAATAAAAAACTTTAAGTTACATATAAATCTTTCTATGTTTAAATTTGTTTTTGCCTGTAATCGTTTTTAAAACTACATACACAAGTGGGTAACTGGTGGTACAGTGGTTAAGAGCTCTGCTGATAACCAAAAGGCTGGCAGTTCAAATACAACAGCTGCTCCTTGGAAACACTATGAGGCAGTTCTACGCTGTCCTATAGGGTCACTATGAGTCGAAATTGACTCAACGGCAAAAGGTTTTTAATAGTAAATGCCTTGATTTCCTTGAAGTGATTGTTGGTGGAATTATGCACATCAAAAACAATTCTGGTGAGGACTCAGAAGGAAGTGAGGAGAGCTGTAACACCTGACATGGCACAGATGGCGAGAAGCAGCAGCAGAGAAACAGTGGCAGCGGAACCAGGAGACCAGCACAAGATGGGACCCAACCCGTGGAGCAGTAGAACTGAGTGCCTTTGCGCAGTTGACTTCCTGGTGGAGTAGGGTGCTTATGGACACTTATTGGTGGAGCTAGGCTTGCTGACACAGAGAACAAGAGAGATGAATGCCTTTTGGCTGAGGCTTACTGGCAGAGTGGGGTGCCTCTATGCAATTATCGGTAGAACTAACGAGCTTTAGAACATTTACCAGAGCAGGGCAGATGTCAGGTGGGCCCAAGGGCCCAAGAGGATGAGAGGCCAAGGAATCAGGAATCAGGAGGCGGAACACAAGAAGCAGAGCTGCCTCAGTCTCAAAAGTTAGGGCCATGACCTCTGGGGTCTCAAAGGGTGGAGCCATGCCTCCTGAGGTTTCAAAGGGTGGGGCTACAGTAGAGAGTCAGATCTTCACCAACTTGATTCTGGAGTGTGAGGCTGCCATTTATGAGTGCCAAAGGGATGGGACTAGATCCACTACCCAAAGCTGAAGGGATGAGATTGCCATGCCCAAAGGGCAGAAGAACAGGGCCTGCTGGGGCTGAGGGGGAAGGGTTGCTACACATATGGACTAGGAGAATGGGGCCACCCAATCCAAGGGAGCACAGTTGCCATCCCAGTGAGCCTGGAAGGTGGAGCTGAAGCCCAGGGCTGAGGGGCCTTCACCCAGAATCTGCAGAGTGTAGCCAACACCCAGAGTCTGGAAGGCAGGGCCATTGCCTAAATGGTCTCAGAAAACAGAGATTATTTTCATGCCTTGAGAATTAATGTAATATGTTCTGCTGACTTGCTTGTTGCCTGTATCCCTTTTTTCCCTCCAATTTCTCCCATTTGTAACGGAAATGTCTACACTGTGTTTGTTTCACAATTGTACTTCGGAAGCAGATAACTTGTATTCTCAATTTCACAGATGAAGAGGAATTTTGCCGCAGGATGGAATTTGGAATTGGAATTGGTTTGAAGAAGACTTTTGGGATGATATGCTAGGGTAAATGTGTTTTACATTTGACAAGGACATGAATTTTGGGGGCCAAAGAGTGGAATGCTATGGATTGAATTGTGTCCTCCAAAAATAATATCAACTTGGCTAGGCCATAATTCCCAGTATTGGGTGGTTGTTGAAGCAGGGCCAAGAAGGTGGAGTAGTCAGATGTTTCTGGTGGACCCTCTTACAACAAAGACCTGAAAAAACAAGTGAATCAATTATATATGACAATCTAGGAGCCCTGAACATCTAAGGCAAAGTTGAGGAACCAGACTGAGTGGCAAGGGGAGGGAGAGATGCTTCGGAAACAGCGAGGAGTTGCCAGACCTGACCCAGCGAGAGTTTCCCCCCAGTCCTTACAGCCAACAGAATTGGTTGCTCATAGTCCGGCTGCAAAACCCACTCACTTACACACTCTAAGGATCAGAGACATGCCTTCCTTCTCGGCACTCAGGGATGGCTGTTAGCCCCCTGCCTTGCTCAGAGTGTGTCCCCCTGCTGCAGCCAATTGCTTGTGCCTACACCAATCACCCATGCCTGTCTAGGACTGTAAGTGAGAGCCTACACCACACACTTGGTGGCTATCTACCTGAGCACCTGAGCTGAATTCATACAGGGGGAGTGGGCAGATTCGGAGTTCACACACCTAGTAACAGATCTAACCACCTAGTGAGAGGACATAAGAGCTTCAAAGGTGCCAATAATGAAACTAGTGCATAAGAGCAGCCTATTTGGGCATATCAAAACAAAACAGGAAGCTAGGACACAGTAAGCAAACATAAAATAAATAAATATAATAACTTATTGATGGCTTGGAGACAACAGTCAATATCAAATCACATAAACAGGCAATCCATGATGGCTTCAGCAAGCTCCCAAAATAAAGAATCTAGAAATTTTCCAGAGGAGGAAAATTGCTTGGAATTACCAGAGGCAGAATACAAAAGATTAATATACAGAACTCTTCAAGAAATTAGGAAGGAAATTAAGCAAAACCCAGTATTGTGTGGTTGTCTACCATTTTGTGATCTGATGTGATTATCCTATGCATTGTAAATCCTAACCTCTATGATGTCAATGAGGCAAGATTAGAGGCAGTGATGTTAATGAGACAGGATTTAATCCACAATATTAGGTTGTATCTTGAGTCAATCTCTTTTAATACATAAAAAAGAGAAGGAAGCAGAGAGGAGAGGGACCTCATGCTACCAAGAAAGAAGCTCCTGAAGTGGAGTGCATCTTTTGGACGTCCCTATGCAGGGAAACTCTCAGACCTGGGGAAGATAGATGATAAGGACCTTACCCCAGAACCAACAGAGAGAGAAAGCCTTTTTCCAGAACTGCCTCCCTGAATTCAGGCTTCTAACCTCCTAGACTGTGAAAGAATAAATTTCTGTTTGTTAAAGCCATCCACTTTTGGTATTTCTGTTACAGCAGCACTAGATGACTAAGACGCTTGATAATCTTCATGGCTGGCATCTATCTTCCCCATTTGTGCTTCCTTGTTTCTGTGCCTAATCTGCTCTTTTTATGTCTCAAGAGAATTGGTTTAAAACACTCTACACTGATATTACCTCATTAACATAACAAAGAAAACAAACAGATTATATCCACAGGGTTAGGAGTAAGGATTTACAACATCTATTTTTGAGAGAGACAATTTAATCCATACCATAGTGCAAAAGTAGCCATAGACAATACATAAACAAATGAGCTTGTTGTATGCTATTAAAGCTTTCTTTACCAAAATAAGTAACCTACTAAAATTGACCTAAGTGTCATAGTTTGTCAACCTTAATATATAGGTGATTGAGAGTCTTTCAAGTGTATCAAACTAAGAGAAATGCAATTTAATTTTTACCTAATAAAAGTATTCATTCCAATATATTTGGATTGATGGAAAAAGTGTAAAAATGAAGACACGGAGACAGGTTATGGATACTGCTATGTTCCAACAGAGAACAGAGAAGTGGTAAGGGAATTGGAATTGTTCTGCTTTAGAGCTATCGTAATAGTCCACTCAAACGCTTTCATGAATTCCAGAATTAGATTGTAATTTTACATTAACGAAACTCCTTTGTTTCTTTTTAAAATAATAAATTACTGATATTCTACTTAAGAATTATTTTTACTTTGTTAATTTTACTAAGATTTGTGTGTATGTGCTTATATATCTAATATCAAATAATATAAAATGTCTTTATGAAATACCAATAAAGTGTTATCTTACTTTAATAATAACATAACTAGTAACATGGAACTTAATTTATCATTTTATTATATAACATTCCACTTAAGTTGGTTTCATTGTTAAAGTTCATTTTTAGTATCAGATATATTAGTGGTAATTCCATTATGATACATAACTGATGTACAAATATATAAATAAAATGATAGGAATATAACACAACAATAACATTTCCTGACCAAGATTTCACAAAACTATTAAAACTTTACTATGTATTTTTCAGATTTTATCTTAAATGAAAATTTACTGATTTATGCTTAATCAATTGTAACTGTATTCAATTCACCTCCAATACCATAAAGAAATTATTATCTGGAAGTTTATGTCTATCTCCCCATATACTTACATATAATGCATTACACAAATACACACACACATATGCACAAAACATTCAATATCTTTTGAGAGATGACAAAAATTATTAATGTAATAATAATTTATTTTTTCAATCTGAAAATTGTATTTCTAAATTAAAATTGTGACTTCAAGAGTCATGCATACTGATATAGCTATATATTATTGAATTGTATGAGTATTCCATAATTTGTCTTTCCAATTCAATAATGATATATTATTTTTATTTTTCAATTATTGTGCTACGGTGCCCATACTTGCTACACAGTTTTACTTTTTCCTCTTTTTTTTAATTGTTGTTTTTTTCTAATGAGCTGGTTCTAGGATATAATCACTACTAGTTTTACATGAGAAACCTAAATATAGCCACCGTGATGAACTCTCGTTTCTTAATGAATATTTCAAACATACATAGGTTTCGTTGCAGGTAAGATGGTCTTTAAATTTCATTAGCTATTCTTTAGTAATATCTTTGTGTTCAAATATCCTTATATGTATATATATGAATTTAATAAACAATTTAAAAGAGCAATTAACAAACAATTATAAAGTTACACAAAATATGAAGACTAATTGTTCCTGGTCTTTTGTTTCAAGTGTGAATGAGTTAATTCATTGACTTATCTTATTACGGTTTCCTGATTAAAGGAGAAAGACATGTTTTCTTCTGAAGTAAGAGTTCTTTACTCTCAAACTCTTTTTTTTTAAATCAACTCATTTAGTCATGCCTGGTACCTCCTATCCCCTTAAACAAAATGATAACAATAATTATTATTATAAATAATAATAATAAGGAAGAAAATTAAAACTTGCTCATTTTTACCTCTATATACAAAAAAAAAAAGAAATTGGGTTTCATTTGGATAAAACTATTGCAAGTATTGTACACATACCATCTTTTGAGGTCATCTTTTGAGGGCGTCCATCCTCACCTTGTTGGATGAAGTGTAGAAGTGCTATCTTTGATTTTGAGAAAGACCATGTACTTTGGAGGTTCAAGATTTTGTTGAAAAGTCTATACCTTTGCTTCTCAAGTTTTATTATGCATATCTCCAGGGGATCTTGTTTAAATGCAGATTCTGTTTTGGTAGGTCTGAGATGGGACTAAGATTCTGCATGTCTAAATATTACTAAGTGATGTTGATGCTGCTAGTTCACTGACCACACTTTTGATAATAAAGTTAATAGTATGCCAATTAGGCCAAAAATATGATACTGAATTGACTTCTAGTTCAATGTATTTGTTTATATACGCTAGCCCTGGAATATATGTTTACGTATAATAACTCTGGAACCCCAAGGATGCACTAAAAACTGAGACTAAAAGACATTTATTTCAGTGAGTTTATTCAGGAACTTTCCATAATTTATAGCAGAATGATGGTAACGTGCACTACATGTTGTTTAAAAAAATTTTTTTAAAGTTATTTTACATTATTTATAATTAGTGTTCCAATTATATGCTCAGAGAAAGGTGTCATTTTTTGGGTTTCTATCGCAAAAGAGGAATACACTTGCTTTTTTGTTTTTTTCTGTGTAGTATGCTTGGAATTTTGAAACAGATCATCTTACTGGACTAACACATAAATTAGATTTCAAAGTTATAGGCTGGATACTAGGATAGCCAACCTACAGAGGGAAATTTTCCCTGGAGTGAAGTTGGTTAGAGGATTATTTTTCCTGGTATTGTTGTTCAAACATGGAAATTTCTCTCCTTGACACAGTTGATATGATTGTTCTAGTCTATTTTATTTGAACAAAAGAGTAGAGTTTACTGCATGCAGACTAATTTTATGTTAAGTATATTAAAATTAGTAATATTTTTCACTCTTATGACAAATGAATTTAATGGATCTAGTTAGTGATTTTCTTTTATTATCTCAAAATTAGTAAGGTATTTAATCAAAGTATAATAAAGATATTTCATTTGTGTTTTGAAATCAACAAAGTTCTTTTTTCTACCTTAAAAATAACTTTTTCCCCCAAACTCAAGAAGTGGCATATTTATTCTGAATGTGCATGCTGACTTTGAAAAATTTTGCCTCTTAAACTCTGATAATAGTTCTATAAAACTTCCAATTTGTAATTTATATTGATTTTTCAAGTTCTAAATCTGTAACTAAAGTTTTTGAATATGTAAAAATAATTCTGTATTAGATATATATATATGCTGGAAAGACAAGAAATTTCCCATAACATGTATTTTTTCAAAGATTTCATTTATGTCCATATTTCCTAAATATTTTTCAAAATCTTTAACCAGATTATGCATGTTATTTTTTGTACTTTGTACTATACACAAGCACACACACACACATGTGTATGCACACACACACAAACCCACATACTGTGCATATTGTTATTCGCTGCTTAATTTCAGCTTTATTGCTAGCATTTTACCAAATAATCCACAGTCAACATTTGGATAAACAAATAAAAAATTTTAATAGATACTACATTTTTACAGTCTCTGCCCCTTTGATTACTCATATAGCAGTTTGGAAATGCTCATGCTTACCCCTAGGGTTTCTGCTTAAAAGTATGTTACTTCCCAAAGGCAGGTAACTGCACGTGTTTCCCATGCAGGTGTTTGCCTGTGGAAAATCACTGCAAGTCAATGTACGCCACGGCAGTCCTCCTAGAAGCAAAAAATAACCCAAAGAAATTTTTTAGGTAAACGTAAGCTGTAGGACACCCACACTCTAACTGCAAATTAAATACTGAGCTTTGAAACTGGAAAGTAGCAATGCCAGCAGATTCCCTTGTGTATACAAAGATGCTTGTTTGGTAAAAGTTGAACAAAAACTATATTTTGGGAAGTAGAAGGAGGAGGCTCTACCAGAAGGATAACTTTTGATGGAGATGAATAGAGAATAAAATATTGTGGGTTTATTGTAAATACTGCAGTGTTTGATGATATGTGCCTATTTACTGTTGGAAAACTGAAATACTGGCATGTACCCTCTTCCTGAGCTAGACTTTTTGCTGTTGTTATTTTGTTTTGTGTTCTTAGGAGTTGAGATACAAAAACTCTTATCAGAGACACGTATAGGCTTTAATCATGATGAAACATGACAGTATTCAGATATCCATTATGAAAGTTTTAATGAGGGAGAAGTGTCACTAGGATTGGAGAAATGGAAAAAACAAGATCGAGAGACTTTGAGAAGAGTCACGAAATAATTGATAAGAAACCTATCCATTGTGTTCAGTATTTGGAGTTAATAACTACAATTATCTATCTAGTGTTTAGAAGATTTGATAATATTCCAGAAATTAACTCCTGAGGTGATGATATCACATCACCACATTCCCACATTCAAATCACTGTCAATGTATTGCTGAGTCCGGAAATTATATCTCTTAGAAAAACAAAATGAAAGACATGGAAGGTATTTTGGTTAAATTTTCCTTTCAAAGAAGATAATACGTCTATGTATACACATGTACATCTGATCGAGCTTGGATAAGAGGACCACACTGAGTCTCCACTTCCTGGCAATAAATCTACCCTTAATGAGTATTGCTGAGATGCAGTGAGGCTCTTTGTTTGCCTTTCAATGTCTACTGAAAAGAGTCATTCATGTTTGACTACTAATTCAAGAAGAGTAATTACTTAAAATAGGTTTAAATTTAAAAATTAGAGATAACAAGGATAAGGTACCAGAGGAGACATCTTCTTTTCAAGCTAGAAATAAAAAGAAGAGAAATCAACTGACCTATTAACATTTAAAGGTTTGTTTATTAAATTTATCTATTTATCTATGTGTCTTGGGAGACTTTTTTTTAATAATAGTTTTTTTTCTGATTATAAAAAAATATATATATATTTTATTTTAGAAAAGTAAGAAAATGTAGGGGGAAGCATATAGATAGTAACAATCACCTAAAAAAAAACAGGTTTAAAGTTTAATGTGTTCTTAATATAATGCATATTTGCACATAATACTCATAAATATAAATCTCTATGTTGGGGTATATAGCATATATTTTAAAGTGCGTAACTAATTCTTAACAGATTGTTACCTGTTTTCTTATCACTTACCTCACTTTATTTTAGCAGTTGAAAGTTATACAATTCAGCGACTTACTGATGTACTGTGAAAACTGAAGTTAGTCTCCTTATTAAGTGACTTGTTAGTTGTAGACCCGGAAGGACTTTATATTATCTCATTCAGATTCCTCACTTTATTACATGACCAAATCCATTTCTGGCACAGTTTTGTTACTGGTTAAAAACATGCTTATTTAAAACACCCAGCTATAAAAAGGGCAATTCATTCGTGGAATGGCATGAATAATCTGCTCATGGCTTTATAATTACTAATGTAAATCAATTGGAGTTTAATATGGTAAAAATATCTTATTCATTTCTTTAAGACACATCTTTAAAAACTATTTTTGAATTAAAAAGTAAGTTTGTTATAATAAAATTTATAAATATCAATTAGTAATTTAAATGCAATTCTAATAATATTGGAGGACCAAAAATAATTATTTTGGTAGGTGATAAAAATTCAGCATATATGCAATATTGTTTTTTCTTCCCTCCAGTCTTATAGCAAAAGTTCACAAGAGACTCGTTGATGACAGATGCCATTTAGCACTGCATTTGTGTTGCATTCTTTATGTGCGAGAGTCAAAGACAAAATATTTTATAGATTTCTGTAGCATCACTTTTATGTGCAGTTGGTATTATCAAAGACCTGCAATGCAATGATTTAGTAAAAATTAGATTGACAATATACTGTTTCAAAAAAGATTTTCAATTTCAGCCTTTCCTATAGAAATGTTTCTGCTAAGTTGATTATTAAAAGCAGCCCTCTCTTCTAAGTTGTTTAGAGACAAATGCCTTAAGAATGAAAATGTTTACATTTATTTTAGACTGGGCATATGGTAAATTCTAAAACTTGAAAGAATTTTAACTAGAGATTATCTTCTATTAACTCATTTGGACCATATTTTTTTTCTTACAAAATATTTCTTGTAAATTTAATTACCTTTGACGGTTAAGAGGAACTTACAGACATTAACTTTTATTATTTTATCATTATACATGCCTTTCAACCTTTTAAGCCTCAGATGTATTTTCACTGTTGAAAATTCAGCTAGTTGTGTAGTTTTTGTGTAGTTGTTAACAGGGCATCAACTGGAAAAATAAAAGCCCCTTACTGCTTCTAAGGATATTTAGGAAAGCCATTATTGGCATTATAAAAAAAATCAAAACACTAGAATATTGAAAATGACTTAATATTTAATATTATTTGGTACATATAATATTATTTTGCCTCATGTAATGTATATTGAAAGTGAACCACTGGAAATGTCTGATAAATATATATGTAAACAGTTTCTAAATTTGTATTTTACAAAACCTAAAATATTTTGAATAGTTTTGAACTTGAGCCTACAAGGCATTAATAAACACTTTCGCTAAGAATATGACCATGCAGAACAATGCAGTCGACAATGACTAAATCAGTTTAAATCTACTTACATGTTTGCTTCTCAATATTTGATTTGCTATTCTGCAGAAAGTTTTTTTCCAAGCAAAAGCTTCGTGATTTGTTCCATGTAAAAGTTTCTGATCCTTTAAAGCTTCACAAAAAATTTTATGAAAGGAAAGAAATGGTATTTTTGGTCTGCATTTGGTCTACTTTTTTTTTGTTTAAACAGCATAAAATTATTGGAGACCTAAGTTTATTGCATTTTTAGATTGTCTGAAAGCATATTTCTGAGGAATAATCCTTGGAAACCTATTGTCTGCTCTGTAAATATACACGTTTGCCATCATTTTGAATTATAAAAGTTTGCTTAGCACCATAACATAAAGATGTGGAATGAAAGCATTTATTGTCTCTTCCCACAGGTACAATGATGTTCTATGCTTTGCTGAGTTTCCAAAAATGCCCCAAATCTGAGATTTATATAATCATTTTCTAGTTTATAGAGATTTTATGGTCGCAAGATGTGACAATGTACTCTATAACAGACCTAAAAAAGGCAAGCACATGTTACACTACTAAGTTTATGGTGTACTTAAAAATTGCTTGTTCTCTTTCCAGGAGCCATGGTTTCTGATGAGAAATCAGCTGTTAAACTTACTGAGAATCCATTTTATGTGATGAGTCATTTTCTTCCTGTGGCCTTCAAGATTCTCTTTTTTTTGTCTTTATCTTTTAACTATTTAACTATTATGTATCTAGGTTTACTATCTTTTAATTTATCCTACTTAGAATTTGATGAGATTCTTGGATGTGCAGGTTAACGACTTTCATTAATTTGAGAAGTTTTAGACAATTCAAACATTTATCTTCCTCTTTCTCTCCTTTCCTTTTTAGATTCCCATTTTAAATATGTTAGTATGTATGTGTCCATTTCTGACGTGCTGTTTCTTTTTCATCATCCTTTTTACTTTATGAATATCCGATTGAGTAATATTAATTGATCTATCTTCAAGATGAATACTTCTTTTGTGGGCCAGCTCACGTCTGCTCTTGGGTCCCTCTAGTGAATTTTTCACTTTAGTTATATTACTTTTTAACTACACAATGTCCATATGGTTGATTAAAAAAAATTCTCTCTCTTTTTTGTTAGTCTTTTTTTTTTTTTTAAATTGTTCTCCTACTTTCTTGTAAATCTTTACACATGTTCTCCTTAGTTCTTTGAAAAATATTTATAATAGCATATTTAAAGTATTTTTCTTGAAGTCTAACATCCGTTCATCCTCCAGGATAGTTTCTAATGAATCGTTTTCTATTGACTGTGTATGAGAAATACTTTCCTGTTCTTTTCTTGCTGATTGTTGTTTTTATACTTTATTTAGTGACTTTCCTGGACTAATTATGTAAAGTTTGTATTCTCTGTTATGTATGGCCCGTAAAAATCTTTGCTCTGTTAGCTTAATGGTCAACCAATGATTAAACAGACATTTCCTTAAATACCTTGACTTAAATAGTTTCCCAGGTTTTGCTAAGTGTCTATGTGTGTGCGTGTGTCTTTGTGTGTGTGTGTGTTTTGAGGCATGTCTTCAACACTAACAATTTCCAACTCTGCTTTAACCTTCATGTCTTGCTAGCACAGAGCCTCAAGGACAGCCAATGGTGGGAGTTTAAGGGTTTCTTAGTTCTTTCTTTGACACATGTACAATCTTGCACGTGTGTAGCCCTCTATGTATCCACAAGAATATGTTAGAGCTTTTCAAATTTACTATATACATTTCATTTTCCATATTTTACTTTTAAGATTTTTACCAGCCTACTGTATGCCCCAATTGACGTTATGAACTGAAGCACATTCAATGTTAAAGAATTGTCACTAATATTTTGTCACTAAATACATAAAGTAGATCTCCTGGGAATAAGACTTCTCTCACTAACAGATCTCTGAGTCAGGTCAAATAAAGACAAACCCTTTCAATGGGGCTTTTCCTGGGAGCTGGCAGCCAGGCATATTAGTAACAATTGTCTGCGGATAGACATTTTGTGGGTATCCAAATCTGTTTTGCCTCCTCCAGTGGTGGATAGACTGCTCAATTAACAGCAACTATAATTCTACAACTGTTATTTTTTAAAGCTAACATGTTAGTAGGGAGAGGATGATGGAAATAGGTTAAGCTAAAAAAAACACACAAAGTTTGTTGTTACTGAGATTCAGCTGTGTTTTTTAAATACATACTTTTAGAATTGTAATCTTCTGGGTAATATCTAGAGTTCTAAAAAAATTGATTTTGACATTTTTGTGTATTTTCTGACTGTTTTTAAGGAGTATGTTTTCAGAGACCCTCTTCCTGCCATTTCAGTAGTGCTTCCATAACTTTCTCTTTTTCCTCTAATTAAATCTGGTTCCTTATTTTTTTTCTACCTCCATTTCCAAATATTATTTCCAAAGAAAATAAAATCCCTGAGGTGTTTAAGGAGACCTGGAATCAGCAAAATGTCTTGTGGTCCTTATATTGGTCTTTTGTAGAAAAGCCTCCTTTTTTAATTAAAAAAATATCTCATCATTTTAGGCTATTGTCCACTAATAGTTGCTTAAAAACACTTTATATTTTGGAATCAGAATCCACTGATGATGGCTCAGGACACTGCACTGCCATTGCCTTAGGCCATGAGATCCTCATATTCTGTTTTCTGGCAATTCCAACTCGTTGCCTCTTTTACTCCGCTGGTCCACTTACTCTACTATATCCTTATCCCAAAGGTTGTAAAAAGTATTGGCTAAGTTTTATACAACATAATGGATTATGTGGGATGCTATAAAATTTCCCTAAAATCTATTGATCTATGTCCATCCTTCAGCAACTGGTGTCTGATAACTTCCTGTTCTCTTTTTGAATTCAACTTGCAACCAGACATAACATATTAAACATGGGAAAGACTTTAGGTCTCCAGAGGAACTTCCCAGGGGTCAAGGGAAGAAGCCTCTATGTTTTTAAGTCCTTTATTACTATTTGAATAGTATAAAATCACCCAGGGGTAGGCCATGGTGTGGTAAAGTCTGAAGCTCAAGCACTCATACCTTATAGATATATAATTTTTGTCTCCCATTTATGTTTCTTCTTTGCCACAAATTAAGCTTTATTTCATGATTTTTTATAAATATTACTTTTTTATATGTAAGAACAGATTTCCTATAGTTTTCTAACTTCAATGTATTGAATGGTGTCCCCCAAAAGTATGTGTTGAAATCCTAATCTCTGTACATGTGACTGTAATCCTGTATGGAAATAGATTTTTCTTTGTTACGTTCATTAGATCATATGCAAGTAGGGTTGACTCTAAATAGATTCACTTCTGTGTGATTAAAAGAGCAGATTAAGACACAAGCATGCCCACACAGGAAAGACAGATGCTGTGTGAGGATTGCCAAGGCATCAAGAAATGCATAGGGATACTGACAAGGAAGAAACTGACATGTCAAGATCTTGATGTGGACTTTTAGCCTCCAAAACTGAGAAAATAAATTTCTACACTTTAAAGTCACCTACTAGTGATATTTCTGTTACAGCAGCACCAGAAGACTGAGACTTAGTTTGGTACCAGAGAGTGGAGTGGGGTGCTGTGATAACATTACCTAAAATATGGACGTTGTTTTAGAATTGGTTACTCCAGGTGGGAGGAATGTTGATGTGCTTGGCAGTAACAACCTAGATAGCCTTAAAGAGACTTTTGGTAGAATTGTGGACATGAACGTTGATTTTGATGAGGACACAGACAGAATTGAGAGCTGTGAGTAAAACTGCTATCACCATGAACAGAATGTTGCTAGATATGTGTACCTTAAATATTCTCCTAGTGAGAATTTAAAAGGAAATTATGAACATTATATTGGGCACTAGAGGAAGGGAAATCTTTTTATAAGATGGCCAAGAACTTGTCTGAATTATGCTTCAATGTTTTGTGGAAGTTAGAACTTGCAAAGGACGCACTTGGATATTTGGCTGAGATATTTACACAAATCTTGAAAATGCTTGTTTTTTATACTAAAATACAGGAGGAGAGAGATTTAGAGATGACCTTCCCAAAAAGAAATTGGAAGTTAAAGACTGGGAACATTCTGCTGTACTAAGAAAGCATGCCTTGGAACTTTCACAAAGGGTGTGGCTGGACAATCTTTTGCTAAAGAGTTTAGGCCTGTGACCGACAGTTCTAATCATCCACCACAACAGAATTTCTGTGAGCTTAGACTTAAAAAATTAGAGACAAGATGAAATAAAATAAAGCTGTCTGCCTCCTCACAGTCTACAGGCAGGAAACAGCCCAGTGGAGCCTCTTGGTTGCAAACATCTGTTATCCTCCAAAAAAAGAAAGGCACCATCCCAGGAGAAGTTGGGAGATCAGCCAGACTATTAGAAGGAGAAGAGGGAGCAGGGATGCTCCCTCCTCAGTTTCAAACGGTAGACAACTACTGCCTGCTAGATGGGGCTGCTGTGTCAGTGGACCAGAAGAATAGAACTGCCTAGAAATGAGAGGTGGAGTCGCCACTCAAGCGGACCAAGAGAATTTGGCTACACAAAGCTGATGAGCGAAGCTGACATTCCAATGGAGCTTGAGTGTGGGGCTGATGCTAGGGCTTAATGGTCTACACAAAGAATCCAGACAGTCCGGCTAATGCCTAGAGTCTGAAGGGCAGAGCCATTGTTCAGATATACCTGGAGAATGGAATGTTATTTTCAAGCCTTGAGAGCTAGTGAAAATTTCCTTACTTGTTTTTAAACTTGTTTGATAACCATGACCCCTTCTTTTCTTCTAATTTCATCCATTTGGATTGAAAATGTCTATCCTGTGTCTATTCCGTCATAATATTTTGGAAGCAGGCAAGGTGTATTCCAGGTTTCATAGGTCCAAACATGGAAAAAAAAAGTTCCCAGGTTGGAACATAACCAGAGTCTCACCCATCCTTGATTTAGATGATTAAGAAGATGAGATTTTTGATTTAGAGTTGATGGGTTAAAAGTTTTGAGGATGATGTGATAGTGTGAATGTATTTTGCATGTGGGCAGCCCAAGATTTTTTTTTTGGGGGGGGCAAAGTGTGGGATATTTTGGATTGAACTGTGTACCTAAAAAAGAAATGTAGAAGTCCTAACCTCTGTTCCTATAAATATGGCACTGTTTGCAAATAGGGATTTTCTTTATGTCAGTGAAGTCATACCATGGATGTGATGGTTCCAAACCAAATCATTTCTGAATACTGTCTTATGAAAAGAGCAGAATAGATGGCACACATAAGGGGAAGGAAGACAACACTTGAAGACTCGTACACAAGCAAAGTAACGCCAATGGTTGCCAGCAGATACTAGTCATCTTTCTATATCCTTATTGGCCATCTGTATATCTTCTTTGTAGAAATGTCTTTTCAAGTCCTTTTCCCATTTTTTAATTAGGTTGCTTGTCTTTTTGAGGTTGACTTGCAGGAGTTTTTCATAAATTCCGAATATTAAACTCTTACCAGATGTATGATTTCCAATTTTTTTTATCCCATTTTGTAGGTTGTCTTTTCACTTTCTTGATAAAATCTTTTGACACCAACGTTTTATTTTGATGAAGTGTAATTTATCTATTTTTTTCTCTTTTGTTGCCCTTGCTTGTGGTATTACTTCTATGACTCCATTGCCAAAAAAACTAAGTCCTCAAGTTTTACTCTTAATCACTTTTTAGTTATAAAAAGAGGATATCAGACACAGACAGACAGACACACACACACACACACACACACAAGGGAAGACACTTACCATGTGAAGGTCGCGTCTATAAGGCCAGGAACTCCAAAGATGGATGGCATCTACGAGAAGCTGAAATATGCAAGGAAGGACCTCCCTTTAGACCCACTTCCTGAGTTAGGACTGCTAGCCTCCTGAAGTGTGAGAAAATAAATTTCTGTTTTTTAAAGGTACTCAGTTGTGATATTTCTGCTACAGCAACACTAGGAAACTAAGACTATAATGTCATAACTCTGGAAATCAGATTCTTCTCCTTTCTCAGGTTTACTGTTGTTTGGTTTTGATTTGATTTATTTCTTGATTGTTGGAGGCTGCAGTATTCCATTTGTTCAGTGACTTAGCTAAGCCGTTTTGCAAGACTGCCTTCATGGCCATGTGTGGACATTGAAATCTCTCTTCTCTAGCTGTGTTCATCTAATTTCTTGACAGAATTTTTTTTTTTTTTTTAATGCCAGGGCTAATAAACAAATAAACAAAACAACAAAAGAAACAAATACCTCTCCAAGCCTTTGCAGGTTCGTACTGGGTCGAGGGATGAGTTCCAAATTGAAAGCATAGGGTCTTCCTGGTACTTCATAAGTGTCCCTTTTGCTCTAATCATGAGCATGGCTTTCTAAATCGCTTCTATACACAGGTGTTTTTGAATATCCTTATTTTTTAAAGAAACTCCCCTGCTTCTTGTCCTAGTCATCAGGTGTCTATTGTATGCCTCAGTCACAATCCTTAGCCCCAGGCAGCTACAGGTAGTTGCAGTATTTGGATAACGTGTACTGCTTTTTTTCCCAGAATGAGTTCTGAGACAGGTCAAAGAATAGCACCTTGCAGCAATCCTTCAGGTAGCCTCAGACAGGTTAGAACAGACACATAGAATAATTTGCAGATAAGGTCCGCTTTGCTTCTTCTGGAGCTGAGGACCAAGGTCTCTCTGTGAATGCAGACTGTCACTGTTTTAAGACTGTTGTTGAGCCAGGGAGGGGATGGGGCACAGTGGAGCAGAAAACCAAAGCTTTCCCGCCATTTTGAAGATAACTTCTTCTTGATTACCATTTACTTAGTTGCTATAAATCTTTGACTGGTTTTCAGAGTTCTGACAAAATTGATTCTGCCATTTTCTGCTTGTTTTTTGGTTTTTCTGTGAGGCAATGAGATTGTGGAACTGCTTACATCTGGTATCACTTTATTATATGCGTGTATGTGTGTATATATATATATATATATATATATATGAATTATAGTGTTGGTGAAGAATATTGAATATACTGTGAATGACCAGAAGAAGAAACAAATCTGTCTTGGAAGAAGCATAGCCAGAATGCTCATTAGAAGTGAGGATGGCAAGACTTTATCTCACATACTTTGGACATGTTATCAGGGGGCACTAGTCACTGGAGAAAGGACATCATGCTTGCTAAAATAGAAGGTCAGTAAAAAAGAGGAAGACCCTCAATGAGATGGATTGATACAGTGGTTGCAACAATGGGCTCAAGCGTAACAATGATTGTGAGAATGGCACAGGACCGGATAGTGTTTCATTCTGTTGTACATAGGATCGCTATGGGTCAGAACTGACTGGACGGCACCAAACAACAACATTAGCAACACACACACACACACACACACATACACACACATATTTCATTTTCAAGATTTATAATTCATTTTTTAGTAATATGTTTGATTATTTGATTTGTACATGGTGGCACAGTGGCTAAGAGCTCAGCTGCTAACCAAAAGGTCAGCAGTTCGAATCCACCAGCCGCTCCTCGTAAACCCTAGGGGGGCAGTTTTACTCTGTGCTATAGTGTCGCTATGAGTCAGAATCGACTAGACAGCAGTGGGTTTGGTTTTTGGTTACTCAGTATTTATAACTGTTTTCTATTTCTAATTTCTCATTTTATGTATATTATTACATTATAGCACTTACTGAATATATTAAACATATGTATTTCAAAGTCATTTTTACATTGATCTAATATTTCCATTTTCTGCTAGGATAATTCTTCATGAACATATTGTGTTTTATAGCTGTCTTGCTTAGTGTAAGAATGGCGTGGTGGAGGTATCTGACTTCCTCTAACTTCACAAGAGGTAAGAATCAAGGTTAACAGCCCAAGGCTGATTTCTACAAGGTGTAAATCAGACACACCTACTCTCTCCAGTCCTTTTTATAAATTTTTACACCATGTATCCCTCCCACAGTGCACTCTGCTTCGCCACTGAATTTGATAATTGGTTGCAATGGCCACACAGAACTCACAGACAATACTCACAATTACGGGGTTTATTAGGGATGTAATAGGTTACGGTTCAGGTTCTGGACAGTCTCTTCTCAGCCTTGTTAGCAGGCAGGTCTCTCTCTGTGCCCTGACCCCTCGGCCTGGCCCCCACCATGCTTGAGCAAGTGTCACAAAGCTCTTTTAGCTCTACTGATAACTGCCCTGAGACACCCCACTTGGCCAGTAAGCCTCAGCCCAAAGGTTCTCAGCTCTAGCTCTGTGGGTTGGGAAGGCCACCATGCTGTCTCCTGTCAGTTTCCTGCTGGTCTCCTGCCTCTATTGCTGCCTTTTCTCTGCCACCACTTCTCGCTGTCTGGTGTTACAGCTCTCTCTCTTAGTCTCCTTATTCCAGGAGCTTCTCAGTTCGGGGATCCCAGGTCCAAAGGACACACTCTACTCCTGTCTCTTCTTTCCTGGTAGTGCTGAGATCTTCTCCCTTCTCTGGGATGGCTCATTTTATACGTAGTGGGATGGCAAAACTGACCAATCCCTTCATTATGTTTCCATGCACCTTATTGGCATAGTCCCACTCAATCACTGTGAGTCACAAAGACTATGGCTATAAGGGTCGTATTAAGTAATTCATGGCACTTGTTTTCCAGAGTTTTAGAATTTTATTACGTAAATTGTAGATTTTCTCTTTTGTACTAACTCTTCCATGTCAATGGTTTTTAGATTGATTCCAACTAATCATATTTCAAAGTCTGGTATCTTTTACTAAAACATTCTTTCCCACAGTGACTCCATATTGCACTCTAGTCATGGAGTCAGCTAGGAGTTTAGCCTAAGTTCTGTCTAAGTAGTTTCACAATGCTACCAGCCACAGCGGGTATCCATATTTATGTTGGCCATTCACAGGTAAATAAAACCAAAAACCAAACCCATTGCTGTCTAGTTGCAGGTTAATAGGCCCAGCTTTTTTCTCTTTCCTTTCATAGATCGTATAAGTTTGCAGTAAGTCAGAATCGACTTGACGGCAATGGGTCAGGTTTCATAGGTCAAGGGTACTTTCCCAGGCCATAGCCCACTGCTTTTGAGTGGATCAACTCATAGAAACCCTGTAGACAGCAGAGAACTGCTCCATAGGATTTCCAAGGCTGTAATCTTTATGGAAGCAGACTACCACATCTTTCTGCCACAGAGTGGCTGGTAAGTTCAAGCTGCTGACCTTTTGGTTAGCAGCCAAGCACTTAACCACTATGCCACCAGGCCATGTATGCCGTGAATCTGGATTTATTGGCATGGCACACTAGTGGCAGTTACAGTTCTTGTTACTGCAATGAAATAATAATTTGTGTTTTGTTGTTGTTGTTCCAGAATTAGAAGTCAGCAGGATTTAGCTTTAGCCCCACTTACTGTTCTGTGTTTATATTCAGTTTTTGCCCCGCAGAGGTATTTATCTTGCTTTGAACCCCTATGACATACAGAAGTCTATTTTCACTTTGGAGAAAAGAGGGAAGCTTTAAACGTAAATTTACAACTTCTTGACTCAAGGTTAGTATTTCCGTTTCATATCCGAAATTCCCACTTCATCCATTTGTAATTTTTAGAGTGTTTAGAATAGCCTGCATTTTTGCAGTCTCTTTAGAAGGCAGTTTTGATTTTTATCCCATGGTATGGTGAAACCTGCTATTGAATGTTGCTCTGTGTAAGTAGGAGAGGGTCAGATGTCCAAAAATCCCAGCTGCTATGAATGCATTTCTTCAATTAATAAGAGTGAAATTTCCCAGCACCACTATAGCTATTTGTGTTCGTGTTATTCAAATTATGATATCTACAAATTTACTTATCTAGATATATCACACTGATTTAGAGCAGAATTGTTTTGGCTACTGTGTTTCCATGTTACTGTGCTTTAGCTTTCAGTAACTTTCACCTGCTAGCAACTTTCATGTTTCTCAGAGCTCTTATCAAATAACGATTTTATTTTATTTTTGTCATTTGAAAGGATCTGTGTTGGAAGGGGAGACAGAAGATTTCAATAAACCACTATATTTTACCTAATACAGGTAATAGCTCATATTTTTACACACACACGCATCTTCATAACAAGCATCACAAACACAGATATCTACAAAAGTCAGTTAAATTAAAAAATCAGTGAAGGAGGGATGTTCATTGCAGATTTGACAGGTAAAGCCAGGCCCTCCCTAAGATTTTCATGGCCAAAGGTAAGAATACAAATTGAGGCTCACAAACCATATTTTAAAGTTATAAATTACATTTTTAAAAAAAGACAATAAAATATGCTCTGTTTTTCAACTTGACAAGCATACCATTCTAAGACTTAGTTAGTCAGGTTCAAATTTAGATTAATTAAATTATTTTGGGTTCCCAGTTTCACCTGGTGCTGTGGGAGGAGGCTGAAAGAACTGAACTTTGGCACCCAGCCTGCTGTTCATACCATCTCCTTCCTCTACAATGTTCTACTCCCATCCACACCTTTTGAACTTTGAGAGCCCTCTTGCGCAAGCACTGATTGACTCTATCCTTGACCAAGGGATGATTACATTGCTGGTATAGTCCATGCTCAGAAACATGGAACCTTGATTCTCATGCAGGCCAAGAAGACAGACTTGGGGCTGTTTGTGCAGGGAAATCTGGGGACAGGTTCCATGGAATATCTAGAAGAAAGGGGTATACGGTCTCGGTGGACATATCCAATTGTCCTCAGGGGTTCCCCACACTGTTTGTGGAAGAAAGGGAATAATGTCAGAGGAGAGAAGGCCCTTTAAAATATTTGTTGTTGTTAGTTGCCATTGAATTGATTCCAATTCATGACTTCATATGTGCAGAGTAGCGCTGCTCCATAGGGTTTTCAAGACCGTGACCTTTCAGGAGCAGATCACCAGGCATATCTTCCAAGGTGCCTCTGGTTGTGTTCGAATCACCAACCTCTTGGCTAGTCATCAAGTGCATCACAATTTATGCCACCCAGGAACTCCTCTTTAAAATACAGGACCAGTGATAAGTGTCCTTTATGCCTGGATAGAAGGGCAGTGAACAATTATGCAATTCAGTACAATCATTACCTTTCATGAGTACAGGCTGATAGTTGATGCTTGAGCTTATAGCACTTGTTTTATATATTAACTTTAGAGATACATTTTAAAGCAAGATAATGGTACCTCTACTCTTGAATTTCATGCTCTTTTTACATATATTAAAGTAAAAATAAAGTAAATTTTAAAAATCACAAAAAAAGAACAGAGCAAAGCAATAAAAAGTTGGGACATTTCAACTCTTCTATCTATGAGCTAAGATTAGACACATAGATTTGGGTAGGAATAGAAAAAACTTTTAAGGAAGAGGTTTTGATTTATAGAGTAAAGATACTGAACATACTACACTGCTTGCTTTGTTCTATACATAAATCCTTGATACCACTAAGATTTCTAATAATATACCTCTTAGTGCTAGTTTATATTAAGACATGACTAAGATTTCTTTTTTCTCAGCTCTTCCCGCTGACAACTTCTTTTCCAGTACTGAAGCAATGATTCAAGGAAGGTATGTTTTATGCGACACTAGAAAAAAAAAATTGAAAAAATAAATGGTACCTTTTTTTTCAAATAAAAGAAATTGAATCTAAAGGATGTAGAACAAAATTCTAACACACAAAAAAAAGACCTGATTTACTGGCCTGACAGAAACTAGAGAAACCCCGAGAGTATGGCCCTATGGGAAACCCTGTGGGGCAGTTCTACTCTGTCTATAGGACCCCTATGAGAAGAAATCAACTGGATGGCAACGGGTTTGGATATTTGTTTTGTTTTGGTTTGATTTACACAATAAGTATAGTTTAGCATACTCAACTTCCTGTGCCTTCAGACTTTTTTTTTTCTGATGTAAATCCAGGAAGTAATAGCATCTCAGCTTCACTGATTGTAAGCGACCACTGAATCGAGGCTACAGTTAATCACATTAGCACAGTGTCAATGCTACTCCAAGGTGCTTAAGGCAACACAATAAATCCTGAGTGCATTTATACAGATAAATTTGGTAGTCTTACATTATATTCATGTCCTTGATTCAATATAACCTCCAAGTGGTCCAACAAATAACCAATATAACCTTGATCTAACCTCCTTGGTCTAAATTTCTCATAATCCACTCCCTCTAGTTTCGCCTACATAACTGGACATAACCTTACAACTTTTTTGGTATAGAGGGTATCACCTTCTCTACCAAAACATGCACTTTTTAATAAGAACTCTGCTTAAATCTATTCCTACTGAAGGCCTTGGAGGCAATAAAACTTGTTTGTCATGCATCCACAGAAGATTTGGCATGACCTTACAAGTCTACCATGACAAGTCAGAAGTGAGCAAATTATACCCCACAGGCTAAATACTGCCTGGTGCTAGTATTTCCAAATTAATATCATTTTTTAAATAAATAATAAATCTTAACTGAAACACAACCATGCTCATTTGTTTACATATTATGTATGGCTGCTTTCCCACTACTGGACAAAGTTAAGTAGTTACAACAGAGACTATATAGCCTGGAGAACCTAAAATAACTCTACGGCCCTTTATAAGAAATATTTGTCAATCTTTGGTTTAAGTCATTAAAAGCTGGTTTTTTTTTTTTAATTTTAATGCAGGGAAGGCTGTTTTCTTTAGATATGTGGAGAAGGGTCTTCAAGGAAGGGTCAGATTATTTGGCAGCACAAACTTCTCAGTCTGGTCTGTGTGTTTACAAACATCCTTATTCCACATATTAGGTTTCCTTACCTTTCCACCAGTGTCCTTATAAAGGATTCCCTGGTACTACACATTTATGTAGCACTGGTGGCGAAGTGGTCAAGAGCTTAGACTGCTAGCCAAAAAGTCAGCTGCTGGAATCCACTAGCCGCTCTTTGGAAACCCTATGGGGCAGTTCTACTCTGTCCTATAGGGTCACTACGAGTCAAAACTGACTTGATAGCACACAGCAACAACACAACATAATTCTATAAACTTACAAAAACTTCCTTGGTTTGTTTTTCAGCCATATCTTCCCTGTGGCTACAAGAGATGAGAGATTTCTTTAAAGTTTTCTGATTTTCTTCTTCCTTCGGTTGGATATTGAAAATATTTAATTCATCCTTTTCTTTTGTAATCCCTCTAATATCAATAGACCCAGGAAGCCTATGCACAATGTTTATAATCAGAATTGTTGCCCGGGTAACTAAGTGCAGCATATAAACAACACCCCAACAGCTTGCACTCTATTTGCTCTCTGTCACATGCCAGTATTAATTTCAGTAATTGTCATTCCAATGACTGCTAATGTTTCCCAGAAAGAATGTTTAAATGATACTCGTAAAAAATGTGAGCTATGCAATTCCACAATTCAGTTTTAGCATATATTTTGCAGAGCCACTGTGATACAGATTACACTTTAAGTCAAATCGACTGCCAAAACAAAAACAAAACGCGAAGACATATGATAATACTCAAAAGGGATCACCGCAGACTGTTTAATGAAGGGAAATATTTTCAAAGATATGGGCAGATCTAAAACAAAGGAAACCTAACCTGTTGTCATAGAGTCAGTTCTGGCTCATAGTGGCCCAATAGGACAGAATAGAACTGCCCCATAGGGTTTCCAAGACTGTATTCTTTAGGGAAGCTGACTGCCACATCTTTCTCCTGTGAAGTGGCCGGTGAGTTTGAACCTCTAACCTTTCAGTTAGCAGCCAAACCCTTTAACCACTTCATCACCACGGCTCCTTTGGGTGGGTCTAACCTGTTGCCATAGGGTTGATTCCGACTCATAGACCCTATAGGACAGAGTAGAACTGCCCCATACGGTTTTCAAGGAGTGGATTCCAACTGTTAACCTTTTGGTTAGCAGCCATAGCTCTTAACCACTATGCCACCAGGGTTTCCTGGGTAGTGAACAAAAAAAGAATGGTGAAGCACTCTAAGACTAGCAAAATAGGAAGCCATTACCACCCTCTTGAAGGATAAGGGAAGCTGAGGACTCAAGAGCATTCTCCCTGGAATTCTGTGATATCTGTAGCTTTAGATTAAGAGGCTGGCTAACAGTAGCTGTGTGGCCTTCTGTACAGGAACACAGAAAATACATAAATAACCATGGCCTTTCAGGAAGGAACTGTAGAATATATATATATATATATATATTCCTCTTGGTGTGTCCTTTTAAATTAACACAACTTAAAACTAAAGGACAAAGAAACAAGATGTTGCTGGAGTCTACGGACTCATCGGAGGTGATTCACTCCTCAGAGACACGGACTATAATGGAAACAATGGAAAATGTGTCTAAAGGCACACACAGAAAATATTCACCCTATATGCACAAAACCACTGATTAGTTGATGTGACTCATGTTTTCAAATTTATCTTCTGTGTTGTAAAATGCGTTGCTTTACTAAGTTATAGATGAGCATTAAATATTTCAAAAGATTTGTCGAAACATTAATAGTAGTTAGTTTTCCTCTCCTCTGTTTATACATTTATCTTATTGCTTAGCATTTTGAAACTAGTTTTTGATTTATTTGATGGCCAAGCAAATGACTTCCTTAAGAGTAAGAACAATCTTTATAAATTTTGTTCTTTGATATCCTAGTGGGGTGTGGAATGGATAGTAAGCACTCAATAGCTTTTTCATAAGCTGAATTGTAAAGAAAATTCCGTCACTATTTCTTCATTATTAAAGTAGATACTTTGGCTCTACCAGTGAATTTGTAGTGACCAATATGAGAATACAGTGAGAAAGGGCATTTCAAAGTATTGAAAATTGCAAAATATGTTACTTATAAACTACCCTTAACTAAATTACTGTGCTATTTTCATTTAATCGTGCATACTTTTTCATGTTGACTTGTGTGTAATGAGTTATATACCATTACTATTTGTCACTGATCTGTGCTTCTCAATTTAGTCATTTCTGTCACTTTATTAACCTGACTTTGCATCAATATATTTAAATTAAAAAATGATACTTGAGGATTTCTGTTAAATATTAAATAATTAAACAACATAATTACTTCTGCTAGTAATTTAAAAATTGCTGAAATAAAAATAAGGTGATACAAAACATGTTGAATTGTTATAAACCATAAAAAAAACAAATGAATGCAAGATAAAACAACACACACACAAAAATGCAACCTGGGAGAGCAGAGGCATCCATGATGACTGATTATGTTTAATGGAGGCAACTTAAACCTGAGCTTCAAATGAGGACAGCCCAAGCCAAGTCATACTACCAAACCCCCCAAATTTTTGAAAAGTAAAGGGCCCAGATATCTGTGAAAAAGAAAATAGAGGTAATGCTGAAAGTCAAATTATTGGTTATAAATTAAGTATAGAAACAGAACTCCTAGATTTCCTTTGTCATCTAGGGAAGTAGGGACAACAATTCTCAGTCCCTCCCAGGAGAAGACTGGAGGTTTACTTTCAGCAAAATTATTTCATCAGAGATTGTAAGAATACAATAAAATGGCTCATTTAGAAATTTCAGAACAATGGAGGAAAAAAAAAAAAAAAACTCTTAAAATCTTCCAAACTTGAAGACAAAAAGACATATATAAAGATTCAGGACTCAAAAGTATTTTGGAGTTTACAACATTCACACAAGCTTGACAATACTGGAGAAAATTGAAGAGTAATGATTTCACATCTATAAGGCTATTCCCACACGACATATTAATGAAATGTGAAGGTAGAATAAATATGTTTTTACCAATGAAAATCTTCCCAATAATCACTGTATCTTTGCTCTCTGTAACAGATTAAAGGATATGTTCCATGAAAATGTAGGAATAAACACACAAAAAAAGGTATGAAGTAAAGGAAACCAAAGAATCAATAAAGGAAAACATTGAAGGAAATTCCTAAAATAATGGTTAAAAGATAAACAAGGACATTTGCTCTGTGACTGCCCTAGAAATCAGTAAGCCCAGAATGGAATGGAAGAATGGAAATGGCAAGAAAGCATGGCTGTATTATTAAAATTAAATTGATATATTAACTCAAATATTTTGCTAAGGTGTTTTGATTATATTGTAAGAAGACTTACTCTGGGGAGTTTTTGGGAAAAGATTTTTAACATATATTTTTGTAATAAAGCAGATGGAGAAAGAGAGAGGAAGACAGAAAGAGAGAGGAGAAAAATACTAAAAAAAAACAAAAAAGATGTTATATACATGGCTCATATTTGAATACTATTGCATACAGGCTTAATAATGTAGACAGTTTGTACTTTTCTAATTAAAACTACATGGAAATATGGAGAGAGAAGGATTGGGTCTATGTTTGTGTATGAGTGTGTTGGATGTTGAGGAGTGAGGGAAGGGTGAAATAGAAAGTTAATGCTTTTCTTCCATAGTAGGAATCTAATATATGATGGCTAAAACTGGTAAATAAAAGCATACTAATATCGACATATTGTTTAAAAATATGGAGATATATAAAGGAAGAAATTAAAAGTGATTGTCTATGGAATAGTAGGAATTGGAAGTGGGTGAAGTAGGAGATGCTTTTGCTTTACTTTATGCATCTTTTAGAACAATTTGACTTCAAAGGAAATGTAACAACATATGCATATTATTCTAAATGAGAACAAATCTTTCTCCACCCATCCACCTGTCAGACGATAAAATTACTTTCCCGAAGGCAACCCCTTATTAGATTTTTCTGTTTACTTCAAAAGTATGCATGTATTGTACCCAGTATTCTACACAAGCTTTTCTTTCATTCAAGTGTTTTAAGATCTATTCATTTTGTGTGCTTATGCTATTCTTTCAATATTTCAATACTATCCCATGGCTTTCAATGTGTATCATATTTTACCGATTTTAAGCACTTTTTGTAACATTTCTGAAGCTAGATTGTGCTTTTTATAATTTTTGGTATCTTTCTAGTATAATTACTTTTTTTCATTTGTTAGTAGTGAGTAAACTAATAATACAATTTACAAAAGTGTTTTAGTTTAATTAAATATGATGTTTAATCAGAAAGCTATTGGTAAGGATGATCAGAATATGGAAACATTTAGATTGTTTCCAGGCTTGTAAATTTAAAAAAAAAAATAGACATATTTTACTCCTTTTTGACACAAATGTGAGGGTATTTATAGGATTAAAAATCAAATGTTCAGATATGATGGTCAAACCTTCTTAATTCAGATAAATATCAATGAATTGGCCTCTAACGAGGATGCAGCAATTTGCGTATTCACCATGAGCCTTTGAAAATGTTGTAACTTTCCTCGTGGAAAATTTTTAAAAGATTATCATTGCCAAGTTGATGGGTTAAAAAAAATCACCAAATTTTTTCTTCATGTTTCTTTAGTTATAAAGTGAGACATATATTTCTCACAAACCATGGTTTGAATCAATTTCATTTAAGGTGTACCATTTGTTCATCTTTTGATATCTTCTATGGGTTATTGCTCTTAAAGTATTTATAGTACTGTTTTAAATTATCATTAAATTTCATTAATTTGATATTAAATTGTTATTAAGTTATTAATAAATTAAATGATACCAGAAAAACCAAACCCACTGCCATTGAGTCGATTCTGACTCATAACGACCCTATAGGACAGAGTAGAACTTCCCCGTAGGATTTCCAAGGATGTAAAACTGCCACGTCTTTCTCCCGTGGAGCAACTGGTGAGTTCGAACCTCTGACCCAAATGCTTTAATCACTAGTCCACCAGGGTTCTTTAAATTAAATGATATGTCTTAATATTTTTCTATCACATTTAAAAAATAATTTATTTTCTTGATATTTAAAATATGGACATTCAATAGAGTCTCTTTAAGGCTAATTAATCACCCTAAAACCATACTTATGTTACTTCTTTTTTTTGATTGTCCCAAATGCAAGCTTCATTTTTAGGAATTCCATGATTTTATTTAAAAGAAAAAAAAAGCTAAGCAAGAGAGATACAAGACATTAAAGTATTACAGTTTCTATAAGAAGTTAGTATATTTATTTTAGTTGACACAGATAGCTTAAAACTATAGTAAAGAAGTAAAATAACATACACCTTTCAAAAATATCAGAATGTAAATATTTCCGTTTTGCAAATCATTTCTACTATAAACATTGCTGCAGAGATGCCTTATATATGAAACATACATTTGCCGTTACCAACATTTTACTGGATAGGTAAAACATAATCCTGATTCTTGTGAATAATATAAATTTGCAATCATACTGGTAATATGTGGTTAAATATTGAAATTGTTCAAATTTGCATCAGAGTCGTCAGTATAACCTCACCTAGACAGTGAACATAATCTTATTATAAACTCTTTTTTTCCTTGGAGATAATATCACTGTGACAAGCAAATATAAAAATAGGAAATTAAACTAGATAAGAGAGTAGCAATGACAGGCAAAGACAGTATAAAAGAGATATGCTGTATCTACATCTACAGAATCAATTGGGGCTCTGCTGCACCAGGGAGTGCTTAGTGTTCCTATAGTGTCTCTGATATCCCAGGGATGGTATTCAGGAACTGTCAAAATGAGGCCTTAACTGATCCTAATTTCCAGGGTGATATATAGCAGCAGCAGCATGCCCTCAGAAAACCTTTGTTTACTTACAACTTTAATAACTAAGGTTACAGAGATGGAAAAATCTATGAACTGCATTTTAAAGACATTTTATTAACCTTTAGGACAATTCATCTCTCGATGTTTAGCACGTGCATTCAAATTTGAGATCACATGATAAAATGTTCCTAACCTAGATTAATTGTTTCTTTATCAGCTGTCAGAAGAAAATTCACTGTGACATGAAGGCTATTTATGCTTCACATTTATCATAATATGTTTTATTAGGCAACTTATTGAACACTAATGTGTGTAAATTACCACTGTACTCATTACTGATAATGAAAAAATAATAATAAAGCAGACACCTTATTCTACAATGATTCAAAATATAATTTGGAATTAAAAATTCTACTAAAAAGCTATTTGTTTTTTTTATTGAAGAAGCCCGTCCGTTTTTCCTCCATGTATCACTTTAGCACATTATAGATTTTGCTAAAGTATACTTTTCCTTAATGTAATTGCTTTTTACATTAGAATTAGATGTCATTTAAATATTTTTATGGTTGGGCAGATTTTGTAATTGCAAGCTAGGAAATATAATGAAAAGACTGACATATATAATAAGCCTGCTAGTAGAGACTTTCAATTGTATACCATACAGAGGGCATATTGAATATGATGGTAATAAACATGATTCTATATTTTATTCTTTGTTGATAAAGGAGAAAATGAAGGTCCACTCATTCTAGGAATCTTTTAAGGCATTTGATGATATTATCTTCATATATTTAAAGGAAAATTCAATAAAGGAAATTGAACTTTGCTGTGACTTTATTTCCTATACTTGAAAGTCAAGAAACAAAATGAAAACAAGATACTGTCTTGCTGGGGATAGAGGAAGTTATTGGATGTCAGTCTTCCCTCCAAGACCCTGAATTCAAACCTAGTCAATGAGGGCCTGAAAAATCCTGAGAAGACCAATGTGGTTAACCCATGTCTGATCTTTTACATGAATCTGGGCGACACTTATCCATCTGATTTTCTTAAATTATTAAAATTCAATATACATTTATTGAGATTCAGACATGGGTTAGTTGCTGCGCAGGATCATAGAGACACAAAATCAGATACGATCTTCTTTCCATCTTCAATGACCTTTCAGTTTTTGGAAGAAACATACAATGGAATTAACAATCGGACTATACTGTAGTATACAGAATGAAGAAGAAGTTCTTGAAGGGGTAATTCATCAAATAAGAAAGATTTTTGGAAATCTGTCCGGAAGTTTAAGAGTCCCTGTGCGGCAAACATGGTTAAGCACTCGCTTATTAACTGAAAGGTTGGAAGTTTGAAGTTTGAATTAACCCAGAGGCACCTTGGAAGAATGGCCTTATGAACTGTTACTGGAAAATTAACTATTGAAAACCCTACGGAGCACAGTTCCACTCTGACACATAAGGGGCTGGAATCGACTTGACAGCAACTGGTTTAGTTTTGGTTTGGTGGGGATGTTTTGGCTGACACAATAATTGTGTGTTGGCATTTATTGGACAGAGATAGATATGCTAGATGTCCTAAAATATACTGAAATTCTGCACAGCAAAGAATTAACATTCCACATAACTTGGAAACATCTTTTGGGACTTTTTTTTTTTAAGTGGATCTAGAATCTACTTCTATTTTACATGCAAATATAGATTACTCTTTGAAAGGTTTTAACATACTCTTACATTTATTAGAACACATGAATATATAAATCAAGAAAAGACTGTACTGACTTTGTTCGGAATTTTTGCAAGAGTCATTCAACATTTTGTAAACCACCTTGCCCATCCAATCCATTTGTATTGATCTGCTTTTGTAACTGACTCATTTATCATGATACTTTTACATTTTATAGGTTAGTCATGCCTGAGTATATATGTAATCTAAATCATATTCATTGGTTCATAAGTTACCTACTTTTTTATTGAAATTTGAGCATTTAAGTGATCATTTAAATTATGCAAGTAGACTATAACCATTTGACATAAAGTCATTTCCAACTCAGGGGACTCCATGTGTGTCACAGTAGAACTGCAGGGTGGAACTGAAGTAGTTAATGGCTGTGACTTTTTGGAAGTAGATTGCCGAGCCTTTTGTTCAAGGTGCATAGTCAACCTTTCAGTTAGTAGCGGAGCATTTAACCATTTGTGCCACCCAGGGTTTCTTAAGTAGGCAGCTTCCTCTTACTTTATGCCCTAGGGCCTATTTGCTACTTCTTTGGATTCTGGAAGTACCTTAACCGCACGTGGGACTAATGCTCTTCCTCATTTAATGGTTATGTGGAAGTGTCACGGATTTGAGTGTGTCCCGTGATAAGTAAGGGCTCTGCAGCAGGCCCAGGCTGCAGTAAAGCTCTCTGCAGTTTGGGCAGTTGTGCAGATCCAATGGTACTTTAGGTCTCAGGGGTGGAAAAGGATATTTTAGTGAGTCTATAGCAAACCTCAATAATGGAGGCACAGTACGGACTCCTAAATTTCTGGAGCAATGTCCTGTCATCTGTGGCAATTCTTAGCCACCAGGCCCTAGTGGAGAGTGAGAATTTGACCAGAGGATATTAAGGGACTGCAGCCAGCGCTGCTCATCATAAGCATGAGTCATAAGTCTGGGAAGGTACAGAGTGGTTGGTCATGGTAGTGAATATGGAAGCTATCCATGGGTCCAACAGCAAGGGTTCCCTTTCACTATGGCTAATGGAAGTAGTGCCACTGCTGAATGTTCAACCTGCTAGCAGCTGCAAGAGACCCTGAGTTCTTGATATGGCACTCTCCCTCAAGAAAACCAGTCAGCCACTTTAGACACATTACATTCTGCCAGAGGCAGTGATAAATATTTCTGGTATGTATAAAGAAACATTAACCAGTACATTGTTGCTGTTGTTGGGTGCCGTTGAGTCAATTTCAACACATAGTGACATCATGTGACAGAGTAAAGTTGCCCCATAAGGTTTTCTATGTTGCAGTCTTTACAGGAACAGATTGCCAGGTCTTTCTGCAGTGGAGACTCTAGGTGGGTTCAAACCACCAACCTTTCAGTCAGCAGCCAAGCACTTAACCATTGCATGACTGGGAGTACTTAACCACTATATTAAGGGTTCCTTTTTTTTTTTTTTTTGGTATATAGATTAAAATATTCTTTATTATTTATTTTTTTGTTGAATTTACACAGCAAAACATACACCAATTCAACAATTTCTACACATACAATTCAGTGACATTGATTACATTCTTCTAGTTGTGTAAACATTCTCACTCTCCTTTTCTGAATTGTTCCTCCCCCGTTAACACAAACTCACCGCCCTCAAAGGTGCCTATCTAATCTTTCAAGTCGTTGTTGTCAATTTGATCCCATATAGATAGTTCTAAGAAGAACATAATGCTCAAGACAGATATTTTTTACTAGTCAAGCTAAACTATTGTTTGGTTTTAGGAAGACTTCAGCGGATATTTTTGGTTTAAGGTTTAAAGATGATCTCAGGGAAATAGTTTTAGGAGTTCATTCAGCTACCATGCGTCCAAAGTCTGGGGTCCATAAGAATTTGAAATTCTATTCTGTATTTTCCCCCTTTTGATCAGGATTCTTCTATAGAATGTTTGATCAACATGTTCAGTAATGGTAGCCAGTCACCATCCAGTTCTAGTCTCATGGCAAAAAAGGCACTTGTTAATGGAGGCCATTAGCCACACATTCCACATTCCTCCTCCTACTCTTGACTCTCCTTTTTCTTCTGTTTTTCCAGCTGAATATAGAACAATTTTTGCTCCTTAGATTGTTGCTTGCAGGCCTTTAAGACCCCAAGCACTATGCAACACACTAGGAGGTAGAACAGAAACACTTAACATGTTATTAGGCCAATTAACCGGGATGTCCCTTGAAACCATGACCCTAAACCTCCAAACCAAGGAACCAAATCCCATAAGATTTTTGGTTGTACATAAGCAGACTCTGTAGCTACTCTTTACATATATATGTATGTTCATTGCAGCACGATTCACAATAGCCAAAAGGTTGAAATAACCTAAATGCCCAACAACAGATGAATGGGTAAATAAAATGTAGCACATACATACTACTTAGCCAGTGGAAAAATGAAGTCTTGATACATGCTACAATATGGATGGAGCTTGAAAACATTATGCTGACTGAAATAATTCAATCACAAAAGGACAAATATTGTATGAACACACTTATATAAAAAGACAAGAAAAGGAAAATGTATAGAGACCAAAATTTATTACTGGTTACCATGGATAGGAAGGAGGGTGGGGCTTAATGGTGATAGAAAAATGGCATTGGTTAAGGGTAGGGTTGCACAACAGATTATTGTAATTGCTTTCAATAAATTGTACACCTGTAAAAGCTGAATTGGAAAAAGTTCTGTGATAGATATATTTAGAACAACTACCAAAAAAAGAAAGAAAAAAGAGTAGCTGCTGAGATTGCTTACGTATATCTCATACTCCTTTGTAATTAGACACGTGCTTAAGCTGAATCTACTGTGACAAAATCTGCCTGACTTTTAGGAGGAATCTCTTCATCAAACTGAGCAGATAGAGTTTTAAAATAACTTATGAAGTTATCTTTATGTATTTAATAAATGCTAATAATTTGTAATCCCCTTTGAAAGAAGATTCAAAAACAGTATAGTAAATGTTGGCCTGACTCCCGAAGACATCAATAAAAATATTTTGTTTTCTTCATTTATGTGTAAGTTGAATAAAAATATATATGAACCATGTATTAAGTTCTTATTTTTGGGGACTGCTTGCTGTGGCCCCTTATTACAATTAAATTAACATTAACTTATAAAGACTATCTTATTTCACAAAATGATTACATAACAATAAATTATGGAATTGATATTCAAATTATATTTATATTATATTTGGAAATTACACTGCTAGTGTGTAAGATATTGGTATTTGTACTTGAATTCCTTCATTTTCTGAAAGAAGAAAATTTATTAAAATTTGTCCTGGATAATAATCCATATGAATGTTCAATAAGAAATCATAATATTAATATTGAAATAATTCTATGTTATCAGATACCAAAATATCATGAGTAATGTGTTAAAAGCTGGAGTATGTTTTCCTATTTTTCAGCAATAATTTTTCAATATTTTATTTGTCCATAAATATAATGAATTACACACTCACACACACTATATATGTGTTTATGAATATATTCATATTAATATATATTCATTTGATAAAAGTAATTGCCAGGACTTCTGTTTCATATACTGTATATCTCATGAGAAACAGAGGCCCTGTTTTATCATTATATTTCTATTATTAAGAATGTTGACTTCAAGAAAGAAAAAGAAAGACTACTGAAAATAGATACTTGAAATAAGCTCTGATTACAATGGACTTTCTGATATATTAATTATTCATTTATAGACAAATTCTTAGAAATTTCAAGAACAAAAATTTTTTCATTTCCTTGACAAATATTTACTGAGTACTGAGTACCTGACATGTACTAGTTATTATTTTAGGAACCGGAACTATAGCAGTGAGGGGAAAAAAAAAAAAGAATTCTTAAATAGCTTGGAAGTAGTATTTTAGTTGGAAGAGACATATATTAAGTAATGAAATTTGAGTGGATTTTGAGACTAAGTTCCATTATTTGTTGTACTTGTGTTCCCAGGCTGTCCAGTTGTCAGGTATTCAAGGAATTCGAGTCTTTCCCATCAAGTTACTTCATTTTTAGTTAAGAATAAAGAACAATTTTTTTAAAAAAGATCTTTGATTTCTTTTTTTTTGTATTAGCTGTTAAGCTGCTTAACTCTCTCAAGTCACTCATTTATACTCTTAATGTTTGACGCTAAAGTCAACTTTTTAGTATTTCTTAAATTTCAATAAACGAATTCCTTGCTGTGCTATGCTCTCTAGAAAAACATCAAACTAAACAAATACACATTTTCTCAGAGAAGCTAAAGAACCAATGTGGCTGACAAGTTTTAGTTTTCATGAATAAATACAAAGAAAAAAGGAAAAAAAACTGAGATAACTATGAAACTATATAACTATGTAACTAGGATAAAAATTTATTCCGTTTCTAAAGGAAAACAAAACAAAACGAGACAACATTCTTTAGAAAATAATTTCCTTTAGAATGAACTTTCTTTTGTTGTTATTAGATACTGATGAGTCGGTTCCAACTCACAGTGACCCCATAGGACAGAGTAGAACTGCCCATAGTGTTTCCAAGAAGCAGCTGGTGGATATGAACTGCTGACCTTTTGGTTAGCTGTCCTAGCTCTTAACCACTGCACCACCAGGGCTTCAAACTTTCAGTAGAAATAAAAATTAATACCTAAAATAAACCCTTAATATAAGTATCATTTTTTTAAATCTCAGTTTATAAGCGAAGAAACTTATGCACTAAGATACAATAAATAAGATAAATTCAAAAAACATGTAATAGTGGACTTCTGGCAAAATGGCGCCCTAGGCAGAAGCACCACGCTGTCTCTCCGCAGCAAAGATCCGAAAAACTAAGCCGAACAGAGAAAACAACAATCTTGAAACCCTAAAACATCAAATGAAGAGATAAAGAACTCAGCCAAGCATGAAAAGGAGTGAGAAAACTGACAGAGAATGGAGAGCAAGGAGAGATTCATGGAGAGGTCTCCTATCAGTTAACACAGCGCAGATCCGCCATCTTGGACTCCTATCGGAGACCAGCAAACAGGGGGTACGAGAAAGCAGCTTCACGGAGCTTCCAGCAGGAGACAAAACAATTGGTAATTTGCGATATATGCTTTCCCACTGCCCACCCTTCTTCATCCCCACTCGGACTCCTCTGCTTCCTACGGCCACAATCTCTTGTCTGGGAAGCACCGGCTGCTCGGATTCCACACACCTGAACTGCCCAGCTCTCTGAGTGCCATTTGTTGGCTGCTGGTGTTGCTTTTTCCACTTCTTTTTATTTCTTCCTTCCCTCTCACCACCTCCCCCTCCTTTTACTCAAATACCTGGCTCCCTGCACCATCTTTGCTTCTTCCTGAGGGGCTGCAGAGCTCTGGTAATTTGTGATGTATGCTTTCCCACCCCTTACCCTTCTTCACCCACAATTGGCCTCCTCTGCTTCCCGCTGACACAGTCTCTTGTCCAGGAAACACCGGCTGCTTGGATTCCATGAGCCTGCACTAGCTGGCTCTCTGAGTGCCATTTGTTGGCTGCTGGTGTTGCTATTTTTCCGCTTCTTTTGATTTCTTCCTTACCTCTCACCACCTCCCCCTCCTTTCGCTGAAATACCTGGATCCGTGCGCAGTGCAGAGCTCCGTTCGAGTGTGGAGCTGCTTCCTGGTCTGGGCTACTGCACTGGTGGGATCCCAGGGCTTTTGTTCATTTGTTTGTTTTGAATTGTTTGTTTCTTTTCTTTTCCTTTTCTTGAGTTAGGAGCCAGTTCTGGCCAGGTGGTGCTGTGTGGCTTGGAAACTACTCGTTTGGCTTGCACAAATGTGCAGAGGAATCCCTGAGGGCATTTCTTTTTTCATTGGTTTTCTTTTTTTTCTGCTTTTTGGGGGCTTTTCTTGTTCTTTTTTTTTTTTTGTAATTTGTTTAATTTTCTTTTCCCTCTTTTTCCCTTTTTGTCTTTCTTCATTACTCAGTTTCTCGTCTCTCTATAACTTCCTTCTCTTTCTGTTCCCTGAATACCTGGTGTTGTATACCTCTATGCCTTCTAGCGGGGCTGTACTGCAACACCTGAGAACAACTTCCCCAGACCTCATAGCTGCACCGGTGGGATCCCTGGGAACATTGTTGTTCTTTAAACTTTCCGATTTTTATTTAATCATTCTTTTCTTTTCTTTTTATTGTTCCTCTTCCCCTTTTTTGTTTTTCTCCATTTCAAAGTCTCTCATCTCTCCACTCCAATGGCAAGCTCCCCTAGAATTCTTTTTTGTTTGTTTGTATGATTTTGGCTCCTGTGCCTCTCTCCTATCTCCCGTACCCATCTTAGCTCCACACATAACAATCTCCCCACTATATCCTGCCTACCTGCACCGTGCACTTAACATCACACCACCAAGCAGCACAAGCATGGCCTACTGGAACCTGCCCTGCACTGATTACTGACCTGCCCTGGTGGCTGTAGTAAGTGCCACAAACAACAAATCCTACTAACTCCTCTTCAGCTAGACCTGCCCTGCTGTACCATATCTGAGTGACTGACCCTGCCAAATGGAGAAGGAGGTGAAAAGTATTGTGCCCACAGACAAGCAAAAAACAAAGAACACACAGCCCGCCT
>NW_004443949.1:11559883-11618773 GCF_000243295.1 Trichechus manatus latirostris | reverse complement strand
AAAGACCAGATTTACTGGCCTAAAGGAGACTGGAGAAACCCCGAGAGTATGGCCCCCAGACTCCCTTTTAGCTCAGTGGTAAAGTCATCTCTGAGGTTCACCGTTCAGCCTTGGAGTGGACAGCCCCATAAAACCAAATGTGACTAATGAGGCACAGCATTCCAGGGACAAAGGCCAGAAGGCAGAAGGGGGCTAGGAAACTGCTGATAGGGAATCCAAGGTTGAGTAAGGATAGTGTTGATGTTTTATGAGGTTGTAAACCATTGTCATAGGGCAACATGTGTACTATCTGTTAAATGAGAAAGTATTTTGTTTTGTAAGCCTGCATCTAAAGTGAGAACAGCAGCACAATTGGAAGAGCGTAGTTGATGTCACTGAACTGTGCATGTATAAATTTTTGAAATCATATATCTTTGGCTATGTATAGTTTCACCAAAAAAAAAAAAAGGTTGAGAAGAGTGAGGATTGACATGTTGTGAGGTTGTTAACCAACGTCATAAAACAATATGTGTACTACTGTTTCATGAGAAACTATTTGTTCTGTAAGCCTTCACCTGAAATACAATTAAAAAAAAAAAAAAATGTAATAGCAAAGGAAGGAAAAATAAATTGAGCCCCGGTAGCTCCAGAATCAATATTAAATTTACTTGAATTATTATAATAGTATATTTGTATAATAATTCTTAACATTTTGCCCAAAAATAAGAAAAAATGTCTACTACAGATCCATGTAGACATAGATATATATTGGTTATACAGAAATATGAAAATTGAAGATAAAAGTCATCCATCTAAGCCACGAAACAATTCTGTTAGAGCCATTTGGCCCTTTGTTAAATGAATTTGGAATATTCTGTCCTGAAATATAAAAGTAGATGTTGCAATCGACTCGGTGACAGCATGAGGGCATCCTAAGATCATGGATATATAGTCATTTCTTCATCTGTACTGGACTTTAAATATAGCCTCCAGAAATATTTCTTTAATTAACATAGGGTCACTTTTAAAATAATCTGTCATCTTGATAACAGTAAGTACCCCTGTTTCAAAACACCTATTTGTTGAATTTCACAGAATACTTGTGATGATGTACATTTTTGCTCTTCTACTTATTCTCATAAACTGCCCAATAATAGATTGATATTAATATAACAGACATCTTTGGAGCATCTGCTCAAACTATTTCTGAGGATGCCTGATCAAAGTAAACGAGACAACATTCTTTAGAAAACAATTTCCTTTAGAATGAACTTTCCTTTGTTGTTGTTAGATGCGATTGAGTCAGTTCCAACTCATAGCGACCCTATAGGACAGAGCAGAACTGCCCCATAGTGCCTGGCATCTATGTTTCTACTCTGTCTCCTCTTTTCCCAGCAAATAAAAAGTAGAGGGAAACATTTGATCCATACTTTGAAGTCAGAATCCCAGTACTGATAATTTAAACTTACCAACAGGGAAACGGGGAGTTAACAGTTCAGTTGCATTAATGATTTCATCTGAGCTCTGTATTACTCTAGAGGAACCATTTTGTGCAATCTATGAAATACCCTAGCACTTTTCCAGTAAATTATCTCTTTTCTTTTTTAACTTATATTACATAATTTACTTTTTGTTTATAAACATAAAACACAAATATTGAGAAACAGAATGAAAAATCATATATTTGAAAAGTCAGTTGATGATTAATTATTAAAACTAGAAATATTTAAATTAGTACTTTGTTGATAAATATTAATATTTAACATTCTGAAATGTTATAAATTTTTTGATAAAATTGTTATGTTCAGAAAAGTGTTATAGGATAAATTTTGGAGTCAGACAAAAATGCATCTGAGGAGTTGTATAATCTCTCTCTGCCTTAGTGTACAGACTTTAAAGTAGGGAATAAATAATCAGTGGTATTTTGGTAAAGAATTAAAATACTGCAATAACGTTTGTGCAGTACACACCATGTGAAGAGTTAATAAATCTTAGCTACTATCAGTATTATCTAAATATTTTTCAATTTTAACAAGAAATTGATCAGCTTTCACCCTATATTCTCACCTAAGAAAGTAATATTCAATTATTTTAGTAGCATAGTTTTTCACTTGCAAACGATTGTCAGAGATATATTTGAAACTTTTACATTTGCTTGAAGTGTAAAACTGATTTGTTATGAAAACCGAGGGGGAAAAAAAAAGGAATAGTGTGAGTTCTCACAACCTGAAATCAGGTATATGGCAAATCAGTATTTTTAGAAAGTAAAAAACTGTAAGATAATAGCAGACAAGCTTTAATGAGTCATAATATAAATTATATAGAAGTGACAATAGAACACACCAACTCAGTGATCTGCTGTGTGTGCCCCTGCGCCCGCGACTCAGTTTTGAAGTATTAGTCATCATGGTAATTCTTTGTTCCAAACGGATGGACATCATTCCTTGCTCACTTCTATTTTCTCATAATCACCAGCTAGGTTTATAGTAAGAGTCTTCTATAAACAGGTCTTACAGTTTAATCTTTACAAGAGACCTACGCTAACACAGATATTTGCATGTACACTAAAAATAAGATGTATATACAGGGCGTTTTCATGCTGAAATACACATACTTATTGAGCAATAGACTTGTTAAAAAATTAGGTTAATTGAATTTTTTTGTGAAAATATACACGTCAAAGGATAGACCATTTCAACAAATGCTACATAAACCTTTTCACCACTCATTTTAAACTGCTGCTACCGTATGCACACTAGCAAAGGAACGGGCCTTTGGGAGATAATTCTCCCAAAATGTATATGGTCACTCTGCTCAGTGGGCAAAATTCAAGGCCATTTTCATGGTTCTGGATATGGCTGCCTTTGATTAATCTTGTTATATTTCTACTGACCATGGACTACGGATATTTTCTCAGCTGTTTTCTCTGCCACTTGGAAAGCTACATAAAGGCTGGCAGATTAAAGTCATTCCTCTTTGGGACATTAAACTTTGGAAACAAATTACAGCTGCTGACTGAACCATCTGTGTCACTCATATACATTCCCACAATAAGAGCCCATTCTCTGATGCAACTATCTGGAAAAGCTACAGATTGATCCTCCATCACTCAGATAGCCACCACTGACGTTTGGATCTCACATTGTATGAGACTTGTCAACACATAGAATGGGCACAAGTAAACGAAACTCTGATTATAATGAAGAGTCTACCACTGCATCCAAGAATTGTGAATCCTGCCAAAAGAGGACTTATTTTTCTCTAAGTTCAGGAAGACACACTGCATGGGGCTTGACTCCTGTCCACTGCTGACAGATTGAGTTCATCAGAACTTTAATCCCATCTCAGGACTAACTGCTGTAGATGCTTTTTTAGGTTATAATGTTGCTGTTCCAGTCTGATCCATATAGTCCTTGAAACTAATCAGTTGTGTTTTCGGCAATCAGGACCATTTTCAGTCTAACAATGTTATGCCTTCCAGGGCTTGACGAATCTTTCTTTCTCCTAACAGCAATGTCAAACTGGTCTGGTTGCTACCCATTCCTGGTGTAGGGGACTCAAACTTAATTCTGCCTCTGCCTCTCTATTTCTTTTGTTGGATTGACATCGTCTTGAGTCATAAGGATAATGACTTCTTGTTTGAGAGCACTGCTTGCCAAGTCACCCTACCATGGCTATAATGTATCTCAATAAGTTTTATAAAAATAACTTCCATAAAATTGCAATTGATCCTTAAAGACTAAAAGTCTGGATGGAAGTAGAGATGATTGTAAAAATGATGGAATTTTAGCTACCTAAATGAGACAAACCAATTTGTAATTCTGGAGAGAGAACAACAATCTTGGCATCTGGGAAAACAATACTTCAGACCCTGGAAGATACAGAGATAGTAGGGACATAAATAATATTTGTTTTTCAGAATTGCCCCTGGACCCTTCCTTGTGAAGAAAAACATCCTGTTGTAGCTCTTCTAAGCTGTTTCATACACCTTAAATTTAGTCGCCCACTGAGTAGTCCATCCTTGTTAGATAGCTCTGATCATGACTTGATCATTCCCCTAATCCTTCCCAAGAAGTCTTTTGGAAGAAGCAAGTGATGGTCTCTTGATCTTGCACTTCCATTCAGTACACCTGTCAAACACTCCAGATCTCATTTCACAGGGCAGACAAATGTCATCTAGCTGAAATTGTGAACAAACAGGACAAACAGAGCATTCCCTCTAAAACAAATTTTTGTGTTAACCTCGTGTACAAAAAATAAAAATTGTCTGGTCCTGTGCCATCTTCGTGATCTTTGGTATGCATGAGTCCATTGTTAGCCACAGTGCATTTGGAGTGCCTTTAGGTTTAGAAATTTCATCTTTCAGCACTGTATGGACAACCCCATAGTGTTTTCATTGACTAATTTTTAGAAGTATATCACCGGGCTTTTCTTCCTGATATGTCTTAGTCTAGAAGCTCTGCTAAGACTTGTCTACTATGGGTGACGCTGCTGCTATTTGAAATACCAGTGGCATAGCTCCCAGCATCATATCCACATGTAAGACATCACATTAGGAAAAATGATAGTACTAAAATAAGAACTAGACTCTATTATGACTTGGACAATTGTACTTCACTGTAAACTAGGCTGCTTTTGGCTATTCTACAATCTATTAAAATAGATTTCATAAATTTCCAGTGAATTAATTTTTTGCTGACATCTATATTGACTTTAAAAGTTATTTTAATATATTCAGTCAAAATTTCAAGTAAAGTAATTCTGATATTTTCATTCTGGCTAGTTTATTGGTCCTTAGCAATACTTTGCGTGTGTCATTGCAAAGCAGAAGGTATTCTCACAATGAGTGAAACTTAATTTACTTGCCTATCAACAGCATATCGAATTTTAGCCAGTTCTAATTTAATGAGTGTGTTATGGATTGAACTGTGCCCCCAAAAAATATGTGTTGTAAATCCTAACTTCTATGCCTGGGTTATAACTCCATTTGGGAATGGGTTGTTTTGTTACGTTAATGGACAGGATTAGTGTAGGTTGTGCCCTGAGTCATTCTTTCTTGAGATATAAGCAAAAGCAGCAGAGATGGGGTAGCATAGATGCCAAGACACATGGAGATCTCCAAGAAACCAGGAATCAGAAGCTGAAGAGACAAGGATCTTCCTCCAGAGCTGACAGAGAAAGTCTTCCCCTAGGGCCGGTGCTCTAAATTCCGACTTCTACCCTTCTAAACTGTAAGAAAGTAAACTTCTGTTTGTTAAAGCCACCCACTAGTGGTATTTCTGTTATAGCAGCACTAGATAACTAAGACAGTGTGCAATTCACCCAAGCCATTGAGCTAAAATTCAACCTTGGTCATTGGACTCAAGTCTAACAACTCACACAGAACACATTCTTCCATAATCTTTTGATGTTTCATCCTATCCTGGCTCCGTAATTCTGTTCCTGAAACTTGAATTAGTCCCTCTGATTTCATAATTAACTTTGCATATACTACTCTATCTTCAACTAAAATTTCCCCTCAGTACTATATCCAAGACAGAACCCTCAAATGTAAGCAGTAGATAATTGAAACACTCCTTAATCTAACAAGTAAGTTAATACAATCAAGTGAAATTAGGGCTATTCTGAGTTAACATTAGCAGGAATACAAAATTTGAGGAAAGGCTTTACCTTTTCACTTATTTTTTCTTTATTCTTTTTTTGATGTGCTTAATCAATTTAAAAGGGACAGTATGTAGTAGTTTTCCCAAACCCTAGAGAGCTCTATCTCTTCTCACTTTCTTTCCTAATATTTAGATTTTCCCCTGGTGATTTTCTTTATTCTTACAGACACTCCAAGAATAAAGTCTTTATCACGTTAAATAGGATTAAAATCTCAAGCTTGTAATGGAGTAGAACAGATACAATGTGGTTAACCAGAGGTACAAGTTATAAAATTTTAATAGAATATTTAACATTAAGAACAAGATTGAAATTAGGAAATTAGAACAATAAATATCCTCTGGATTTATAACATATTCTGTCCTTAATATATCAAGTTGCTTCAATGATTTGAGCATAAATATCATCTAAATAATATTAATTCCAGTTTATCAGGAAGTTCCTTTTTGGGACCTAGATAAATGACATTCTTTCTGCTGGTTTATTTTCAAACATGAAGCTCATATGGGGAGTCCCTTCAACACTGATAGGAAATGACTGACAGATGGCATTGTTTCATACTCTCTTTGATAGAGTTGGCATGAGAGTTGGAGTTTAAAAGAAGCCTTTGTAAGTAAAAGGTTGAATACTGTGAAAGGAAGTCTATAGAGCCTTTAAGTATTCCCAAGGGGGTTTGTTCCTGCTCTTTAGTCATGCCCTTTTGACAAACTAAAATGATTTCAAAAGAAAATGATTAACAAAATGGTAGATTTCACTATGGATGAACAGTGTGCTATACATTGGATAAAGGTCAAGCTGGGCTGTTGGTTAAATCTCCAGGATCCAGCAAATCAAAGGGCTGTCACCACTAAAGGAAAGAAATGTGTACCTCACCAAATTCATTACAGTCCTCTAATAGGAGACAAGTTAAAACTGTCAGGTTGAATGACAATTACTAATATTACTCTACTAGTTGTCCTGGTACTGAAATAGTTAAAAAGGTTAGGATTCTATCACTATTAGACTCTTAGGCAATTCCTTTGTAGCCTACTCCAAAGAGATTTACTGCCCCATAGGGAGTTTCAGAAGTAATTCAAAACTAAAGTTTAAGTATGTAATTTTATACAGGACTCTCCTTTGATGTTTTTATTTAAGAAGAATCTTTACCTTTACAAAAATTAAACATCGTATCTACAAATCATTCCAGGATTTTTGAAATAGGTAAGGTTTCCCATGTATATTTTTCAAAAAAATACCTTTGAATTTTTAATGTCTTTGATTATTTATGAGGATAATACATGTTGTATTCCTAGAGTGAGAGTTTGGCTCTCAATGGTATTTCCTTTGAAAATCAGTGATGAAAATACTCTTTATTAGTGAAGGTTTAGAGATTAGAATCATTCTTACTGTACTATCAGGGGCATACATTTGAGGGAACGTTTCTTATAAGTTCTTTGGCAAGATATACGTAAAGGTATTTAAGAAATTGACCAAATAATCCTATGCCCAGTAATGAATTTCTGAAAGGAAACACAGTTTGGTTCACTGCAGCACAATTTCTGAGAACAGAAATTTAAATCTATCTAAATTTCAAACAATGAAAGATGGTTATGTAAAATTTAGAAAACCACAGAGGACTTACTCAGATAGCATTGCCACATAAAGCCTTTCCCTTGTTTTTGTTGTTGGTAGGTGCTGTCAAGTCAGCTCAGACTCATAGTGACACTACGTACAACAGAACAAAAACTCTACTTGATCTTGCACCATCCTCACAATCATTGCTATGTTTGAATCCATTGTTGCAGCCACCATGTTAATCCATTTCCTTGAGAGTCTTCCTCTTTTCCTCTGACTTGCTACTTTACCAAGCATGATGTCCTTCTCCAGGGACTGGTCCCTCCTGATAATATGTCCAAAGTATGTGAGATGAAATTTTGTCATCCTCACTTCCAAGGAGCATTCTGGCTGTACTTCTTCCAAGACAAATTTGTTCATTCTTCTGATAGTCCATGGTACATTCAATTTTCTTCACCAGCATCAGAATTCAAAGGCATCAGTTCTTCTTTTGTCTTCCTTATTCATTGTCCAGCTTTCACATGCATATGCGGCAATTGAAAATACCACGGCTTGGGTCAGGTGCACCTTAATCCTCAAAGTGACATCTCAAGCCTTGAGAGAGAATGTAAATTCTCCTGGGTTTTGCACTTGCTTGGTGCCTGTTAATCCTTCTTTCACTCCAATTTCTCCCATTTGTAATGGACTTTTGTGATGCTATTATGGGGTGAATGTGTTTTACATGTGGCAATGACATGAATTTTGGGAGACCATCGAATGGAATGATATAGATTTAATTGTGTCCCCCCACAATATGTGTCAACTTGGCTAGGTCACGATTCCCAGTATTGTGTGTGTGTCCTCCATTGGTGATCTAATTATCCTCCATTTTGTGATGTGATATAAATCCTAACCTCTATACCTATGGTTATTTTTCCATTTGAGAGTGAGTTGTCTGGTATGTTAATGAGGCAGGGTTAGGGTGGAATGTATCTTGAGTCACTGACTTACTAGAGGGTGTAACTCAAGTCACTATCCTTACCCCAGTCACCACCCTTACCACCCTTATTCAAGTCAGTCCTTTCTTGAGTCACACCTTTTACCTTACAAAAGACAAAAGGAGAGAGAAGCAAACAGAGATAGGGACCTCAGTACAACCAAGAAGAAGAGACAGGAGCAAAGTGAGTCCTTTGGACCTGGGGTCCCTGCACTAAGAACCTCCTAGGACTAGCAGACACAAAAAGAGAGCAGTAACACCAGTGAGGTGCAAAATGATGAGATGTGGTGGCAGAGAAATGGCGGCAGCAGAACCAGGAGACTGGCAAGAGACAGCATGGGAGCTGACCCATGGAGCAAGAGAGAGCTGTGTGCCTTTGGGCAGAAGGTTTCCCAGCAGAGTAGGGTGGTGGAGTGGAGTGCCTCTGGGCACATATTTGTGGAGCTAAAGGGCTTTGTAACATTTGTTCCAGCAGGGCAGAGGCCAGGCAGAGGGGCTGGAAGCCAGAGAGAATCCTATCTGTGGACTCGGCTGAGAAGAGTCTATCTTGACTGATATTGACCTCCTCCAGAGCCAACAGAGAGACAAAGCCTTCCTCGTGAGCCAACACTCTGAATTCAGACTTCTAGCCTCCTAAACTGTGAGAAAATAGATCTCTGTTTTTTAAAGCCATCCATTTTTGTGGTATTTCTGTTATAGCAGCACTAGGTAACTAAGGCTTTTCCTTTATTACCTTATTTAAAAAATTCCCTCTACCCTTTCCCTCTGTTGTGTGTTCTTTATGCCTATGTTGTCCTTGTGCCTCTGCTCCCTCAGTAATATTCTCTGTCTTTTCTATGCTTTGTGCTGTATTTCAGAATGAATGACCTTTTTCTTTATCAGCTGGCTTCTTGCTGGATTTGACCAATGGGAGGCAAGGTAGGGGGTTACAGTGTAGGATTTCTCCATTCTTCTCTGCCTTTGGCTGCATCATCAGCAGTATCTGTGTAAGTTCTCTGGCTGTAGATATGCCTGTCAAGGTCTTAGCTTCTGTCAAATGATCCTGGCCCTGGGCACTTGGAACATTACCTCTTCCATTTGTTCCTCCACCCTAGGACTGGTAGAAGCATCCTACTTCCAGACTCTGAATTGCTGCACAGACCCTGGGTCAGCTTCTCAACCTACCACATCCATTATCAGTCCTCTGTATTAAACATCTTCTCTTTTAAATACTCAGAGGTGTTTCTTTCCTGATTGAATGCCAACTTATTTTTAAAATAGTTTCCTTTTCACAACATGCCTAGTTTGTTTTTGGAAAGTGATCCATAATTATCTTAGATCTGGAAACAAAATTCAATCAGTTTTGCACTAATTTGGCATGTTTGATTGGTTAGGATGGCATAAGTAAATGAAAATAAACATCTTATCCCAATTGAATCACCCCATTTATTTATTTATTGATTTATTGATCTGCTAGTCCACCAATGTATTTTCTGCCTCTCGTATTGTAGAATGTGTACACTATTTTCCTCTAATGCAAAATTAGAATCAGCAGCAATCACAGGTCTAATGCAGTTGCATTTTTAACTATACTTTGTCTAAATTAGCAGAATGACCTGATATTTTGCATAAAATGTTTTCTCAAAAAGTTTTACAATCATAAAATTATAAGAAAAAAATTGACTTGTAATATTTGAATTAATCATCCCAAAATAACTTGACATTTTCCAAAATCTCATTTTTTCTCTTTTCTATTTCTAATGAACTATATCTGTACAGGTGAAATTCAAAGTATTCCAATATTATAAAGAAGAACCTTCTAAATTGCATCCCTGTAGTTCTGTAGTTTGAACCCAGAACACACTTAGTAATTTTATGATTATATCATAATTTTTCCCAACAAATGTGATAAGTAACAATAATGGAATTAAATTAATAGTTATATTTAGATATGCACCCAATACCTGAAATGTTAAGGAACATACACCAGAAAGTAGCTAATTAGTACAATTTGATAATTATTTTTATTCCATGTAAAAATAAACCAGTGTTGTGTTAACTTTAATTTAACATGTTGTTGTGTGTTGTTGAGTCGATTCAGACTCATAGTCACCCTGTATGACAGAGCAAAATTATCCCATAGGGTTTCCTAGGCTGTAACTTTTATGGGTTCAGATTGCCAGGTCTTTTCTCCTGAGGAGCTGCTGGTGGGTTAAAACCTCAGAACTTCTGGTTAGCAGCCAAGCACTTAACCGTTGTGCCATCCTTTAATTAAATATAGTTTACATTTATTCAGAAATCTGCCTTAAAAAGAGTTTCTTCTACTACATGAAAGCATTCCACAGTCACACATTAAAGACATGATGTAAAATCTGCATTTTGTTTTATACACACACCATTTTGTTTTGCTTGAAAAAATATGTAGGTCACTGTTACAAGTAGCCAATTGATGTTTGCAGCATCCAAAAACAATGGTTCCACATATCAAGCTTAAGCAGCCTTGTGCTCTGACTGCCTCTCTCCTCCAACCATTCCAAGTGATGAACGCCACCTGTGGCACTCCTAATTCACAGCAGCAGGCAGTAGTTTCCCTTGGATACCCATTACCAGTAAGTATTCCCAAGGCAGGCTATTAGATATGGCTTGTGAACATCTCAGCTGTATAGTTGAAAATATTAATTCTAATATTTCCTTTGAGAGGCGTTTGTTCTATGACGATGAGCATAAATTAATGTAGTTCTCTTAAAAAAAAAAAAAGAAACGAAAGATATATGCTTATTTTTGGAAAATTTATAAAGTTATTGTAAGTTATATTTTAGCATAGTTTGCAGAGTTCTTATGCAATTATTTTAAAATGTAGAAATAGTTGTATATCCTGCTGATAAGGTAGTATGAAATAGTTGGTATTTATTTATTTTTTCCTCTTACAGAAACCATTACCAAACATTTGGCTTGGAGTACATAACAATTACATATGATTTAGCAAAAACATCACTTTTTAAAGAGAAGGAAGGAAAAAACAGAATTAAACCTATTTTACACACAATTGTCTTTGGAAACTTGCATTGCACTGTGCACATTAACTGACTTTCAAAAGAATTTAAAGCAATTTCAGCACTTTACGTTCTTGTGGAATATCATAAATTTGTAAAAATGCAAGATAATAATTGTATGTTTGCATCATCTGTTTATAAACTATGTGATGTTAAAAGGCTGTTTAAAATATAAATCAGGAAGAATATTAAAAACATTTAGGTGCTGTCATGGTTTGAATTATGTTCCCCCAAAAATATGTGTATCAATTTGGCTGAACCATGATTCCCAGAATTGTGTGGTTGGCCTCCATTTTGTGATTGTAATTTTAGGTTAAGGAGGATTAGCGTGGGATTGTAACACCACCTTTACCCAGGTCAAATCCCTCATCCAACATAAAGGGAGTTTCCCTGGGGTGTGGCCTGCACCACATTTTCTCTCTCAAGAGATGAAAGGGAAGCAAGCAGAGAATTGGGGACCTCATAGCATCAAGAAAGCAGTGCCGGGAGCAGAGCACGTTCTTTGGACCAGGGTCCCTGCTCTAAGCTCCTAGTCCGGGGGAACATTGATGAGAAGGCCGACAGAGAGAGAAAGCCTTCGCCTGGAGCTGATGCCCTGAATTTGGACTTTTAGCCTACTTTACTGCGAAGACATAAATTTATCTTTGTGAAAGTCATCCACTTGTGGTATTTGTGTTATTGCAGCAGTAGATGACTAAGACAGGTGCATTGTTCAGCTTCTTTTAATTTCCTGAATATTTACAAAAAGTGTTTTTAAATGTCGTTCTTCATAACTTCATGTCCTTAACTTCTAAAAGTGTTAGGGAAAAGGACATAAAAAATAATGTTGGGTTATTTAATGTCCTAATCTACCATCATTTTTTAATTACAGTAAAAATGTTTTCAGATTTCAATTATAAAGTTTAGTGGAAACTAAAGCTTTGTCTGGCCATCTTCCTATGAACAGTGGATATAAAACCTGAATATCTGTTTCCTCACTCCTACTCTTGTTCTACACTTTAACGTATGAGGAGTGGTAGTGCTGCATTTCCCCTGAGCCCTGGAAAGGGTGACAGTTAAACCCCACTCCCCACCTTTTTGTGTCCAGGGAAAAGGCTTACCTCAAAGAACCACCCTTTGGTTTATCAAATTAGATTATAAAATATCTTAAAGTAGGTCTATCACGATTAGCATAGAAATAAATAAGTGCTTATATAAATTGAATATTCCTAAAATTCCCACAAATTAAGGAAATTGAACTTCCAATACCTTCAGTGTGCTAAAATACGTATCCTTCTAGAAATTAAATGTTGTAAAATATATTATTGTTTCACTGGTTAAATAGGTTACCAAGCAGTGTTTCTTAGTCAGTCATGATCCTGTTTAATCAAGTGTTCAATCAAAATCTTTGATATTTTGCCGGTTCAGAATCACATCCTGAATGATATGTTTTGAACCTAAAACTTTTTGATATTTCCCCGAGGGCCACTGGAAAATCACAAAGGATTTATTCTTTCACCTTTTAAAAAGAGAGTTGCTGTTAGCTCTGTTTACTTACCTAACATTGCTCTGTGGTGCTATATCCTAAAGCCTTCAGGGCAACAGCGTCCTCCTTACTGCTCACTCTTCTCCAATACAGATCTAACTTTTGGTTTATGGAAGGAATTAATTAGGTTTTATCAGCATCAAATAATTTAGGAGTAGGAGGGTCCCTCAGTGCATTTGGTCTGACATAATGTCTATTTTCTATTTCAATATTAGATAAAACACATTTTAGTTTCCTCACAATTGTTTACTAAATATTTTGGTTATTTATGGTCGCATAATTTTCTCACAGTAACTTTCAAAAAAAAAAAAAAAAAATCCGTTGCCATTGAGTCGATTTTGACCCACAGCAACACTATAAGATAGTAGACTTGCCCTATATTGTTTCTAAGGCTGTAAATTTTACGGAAGCAGGCATCCACTTCTTGCTCCTGTGACCAAGCAGCTGGTGGATTCAAACCACTGGACTTTTGTTAGCAGCCAAGCACTTTGACCACTATGCCACCAGTGTTCCTTTCACAGTAACTTTAGAAATACATAAACTATTGTTCATTCCTTTGTAGTAAACAGTTATAACAAACTAGCAACAACTTTGATTTTTTGCTTGTGTGTTTTTCTGTTAGGCAATTGTTATTAAAAGTAATATCATAAATTCCCAAAATGGTTGCATTATGAATTACATAAGGAGCCCTGGTGGCACAGTGGTGAATAGCTCAGCTGCTAACTGAAAGCTCTATGCCAACCATTAATGCCAAAGAGGAAGCAATTGAATTTTTCTACCAACTTCTGCATTCTGAAATTGATCAATCATGCAATCACGATGCATTGTGATGAAATGGCCTTTCCCCTGCAAACCTATGGATGGTAATAGTTTCTAGCTAATGCTAGTCCCTAGGAGCTTCACCATCTATTTTAGTTCCAATAAACTCTGCTTCTAAATCAGAAAACCTAAAGTGGCATGAAAACTTTAAGAATAAATTACCACAATTATAAATTCATAAAATTCATACAATGTTTATCACTGTTCAATGGAAGGGAAAAAAATTAAAATATAATTTTCTCTGGGATCTCAGTGTTTTCAGATTTGTATTACATTAATGTTTTCAAACATTCTCAATATACCCTGAGCCAACCATCTCTCACTTCATAGATTGGTGATGGCATCTGTTAATATGCTCTTTTACTTTTATATTTAATAGGTTAAATGTCACAATCAAAGATGCATGTTGTCACCTTCTCTAAATGAAATTCAGCAGTGGCAGTTATTTCCAAATGGTATTGACCAAATGCCAGAAAGTCATGAAAGAGGAGAGGCAAAGGAAGTAAAGAGAACATCAGGACAAGGGGAATTGACAAGGGAGCCTGTCACACATATCTGACGGATTTTGACAAAGGTAGAAGTCACATCGGATCTTACCCACAGGGAAACTGCATTTTCTTTTCTTAGCAAACCTTCTTTGTGTCTTTCTGTTTCTCATTTTTGCTCTTTTGCAGTGTTTTCTCCATCTTTTTTTAATTGTCTTTCTTTTTCACTAATGTATATGTCTTCAAAGCCTTCAGTCTTCTCCTCCAAAAAATTCTGACTCCATACAAAGCACTGCTGTGACACTATGCTTAATTCTCTCCTTGAAGCCTCTGGTCCCCAAAGAATTTGTTATGTGCTTCTGCTGAGACTCGCACTTACATATTTGGAATTCTGTTCCGCTTGTTGGTGGAAGTTCTCAAAATCATTTCCCACCTTAGACTCCTTTCCTAGAAAGTTTTCTCTTTCCTTCTTTTGGGATTTCTCCGTTTCTATATCATTTCTCTCAGGTTCTTTTCTGTGAAATGCCTGACATTTTGTACCCATTTACATTAAAGTGAAATGTGTTTCTTTAAAGTCATCTTTGCTATTTCAAATCTTGGAATGAGAGACAGAATAAATAAGATTTCTATACCAGAGACTATCACACAGAACATTTAGAAAGTACCACATGTTTTTCTTCATTTTTAAAAATATCCCAACGAGAATGAACATATTTATGTAATGTGCCATGTAGGTACTACTAAAGGTTCATTTCATGTAGTTTTACTTTAATGACTAAATTACCTATGTCCCTCCAAATGTGAATATTAGAAAGTATTTTAAAAGACCCAACTAATTTCTATTTATATATTATGAATATATATATAAATTTATAACTAGCCCAGCAAGTAAATTCAGTGCAGACTTGTGTCCCATGGATCAGTAATAAATATCCCCCTAATTAGCAGTATTAATATACACAACAAAGGAATTAACTCTACCAATAATCATGAAGATAGCACAGGGCTTGGCAAAGCATCATAACAACAATTAGCAATATTAAATAGTGGCTTTCAATGATGAAAAGCTTTAGAATATTATTTTTAGAGTGTCACATTGGGATCCCATTGCCATTGAGTTGATTCCAACTCATAGCGACCCTATAGGACAGAGTAGAACTGCCCCATAGAATTTCCAAGGAGCAGCTGGTGGATTCGAACTGCTAGTCTTTTGGTTAGCAGCCATAGCCTTCCGTAGCTCTTAACCACTACAACACCAGGGCTCCCATATTGAAATAGAGTAAAATTAAAGAATACATGATACAAATTTGTAATGACTGAACTTTGGATGGCTTCTTTTGGATGACAAAACATTTACTCCACAAAAACGTATGAGTTTGGTCATGCACGTGTGTCCCTGCCTTTATTTTGGGAAATATCTCTCTGTAGAATGATCCTGTTATGAGAATCATGAGTGTTGGTCATAGTGTGGCTGAGGGGCAAGATCTACCTGCATCAGAATCTAAGTCCTACATGAGATGGCAGTGTCATGGGTTTTTTGTATTAGTGTCTAAACTAGGCAATGAGGAGGGAGTGAGGGTAACAAGGTTAAAAGCCATAATGGCAAACCCACTCTGTATTTTCTTATGGATCTTGTATTGATGAGTCTGGTCTTATGCATAATCAGTCTACCACACAAGAGTCAAGCATATATACTGCTCCAAAGATTGGGCATTAAGTGTGTGTAAGCGTATGTCGGGGTAGGGGCTGTATGTATGTATCTAGCACCTTGGACTTAACTTCAGCCTCAGTAGGAATTTATCAGTTAGCATGGAGTTAAGGACATATATATTCCTCTATTTTCACTATAATTCCTGATATCAATAGTTATATTGACTTCTTGAAAAATCTTAGTAATTATTGTAATCTCATTAATAAATTATTCATCTTCTCTACTATCTTGATTACATATTACATTTAATGTTGATCTCTATTACTCTCTTGCTCCCAAATACAATGACCATCGTGAACAGTATACCTGTCTTTTATTTTAACACAATTTATTTTTTTAATAATAAGTACAGGTATAAAAAAAAAAATTGAACAATAGTAGATGATTGAAAAAAGAAAGAAAACAAGTCAGTTCAACTAGCTTTTTAGGAGTCACAGGTGGTATCATCAGTGGGTTTGGTTTTTGTTTTTGGTTTACTGCTATCATTTGACAAACAACATTTCAGACACACATATAGATAGGAAGATAGAGAGAAAAGGAGAGGTAAACTGGTGGAGGGGAGAAACATTTACTAAGAATGAAATAATGATACATTTGGATTTAAAGATCATATGTTGAATTTAATTGTATTTAGGAAGGGATAAATAAACTGAATCAAAACTGAAAAAATTACCAAAAGTTTTTTCAGTACATCGTGCGTTAGGGTTTTTTTTTTTTAATTAATTTATTTTTTATTATTGTACTTTAGATGAAGGTTTACAGGACAGACTAGCTTCTCATTAAACAATTAGTACACATATTGTTTTGCAACATTAGTAATCAACCTCATGACATGTCAACAGTCTCCCTTATTAGGTTCCCTATTACCATCTTTCCTGTTCCTCCTGCCTTCTAGTCCTGGGATGGTGTGCCCCTTTAGTGTCATTTTGTTTTATGTGCCTGTCTAATCTTTGGCTGAAGGGTGAACCTCAGGAGTGACTTCATCGCTGAGCTAAAAGGGTGTCCAGGGGATATACTCTCAGTGTTTCTCCTGTCTTATCAGGCTGATAAGTCTGGTCTTTTTTTGTGAGTTAGAATTTTGTTATACATTTTTCTCCAGCTCTGTCTGGGACCCTCTGTTGTAATCCCTATCAAAGCAGTCAGTGGTGATAGCTGGGCACCTTCTAGTTGTGCGGGACTCAGTCTGGTGGAGGCTGTGGTACTTGTGGTCCATTAGTCCTTTGGACTAATCTTTCCCTTTTGTCTTTGATTTTCTTCATTCTCCCTTGTTCCAGACGGGGTAAGAATAGCGGAGTATCTTAGACAGCTGCTTACAGCTTTTAAGACCCCAGACACTACTCACCAAAGTAGAATGTGTAACATTTTTTTAATAAACTGTGTCATGCCAATTGAGCTATAAGTTCCCTGAGACCATGGTCCCCACAGCCCTCAGCCCAGTAATTCAGTCCCTCAGGGAGTTTGGATGTGTCTGTGGACCTTCCGTGGCCTTGCCTTGGAGAAGTTGTACTGGCTTCCCCAGTATTGTGTACTGTCTTACCCTTCACCAAAGTTATCACTTACCTATTGTCTATTCAGTGTTTTTCTATCCCCTGCTCTCCCCTCCCTGTAACGATCAAAGATTGTTTCTTTCTGGATATAAATCTTTTCATGAGTTTTTATAGTAGTGGTCTCATGTAATATTTGTCCTTTTGTGATAGACTTATTTCACTCAGTATAATGCCCTCCAGATTCACCCACGTGAGAAAATTTGGAGATTCATAATTGTTCTTTATCATTTCATAGTACTCCTTTGTGTGTATGTACCATAATTTGTTTATCCATTCATCTGTTGATGGTCATCTAGGTAGTTTCCAATCTTTTTGCTATTGTGAAAAATGGTGCATTAGTTTTTTTAAATATATTCCTTTGATCCAAAACTCATTGCCATTGAGTCAATTTCTACTTAGAGCAATTCTTTAGGACTGAGTAGAACTGTCCCATAGGTTTCCAAGGCTGTAAATCTTTACGGAAACAGACTATCATGTCTTTCTCCCACAGAGTGGATGGTGGGTTTGAACTACCGACCTTTCAATTAGCAGCCAAGCACCTTAACCACAGTGCCACCAGGCTGCTTATATTCTCTAAATTATTAACAAAAATTTTGGAAAAATTATATTTTAGAGTTTTAATATCCTTATTTTCATCCATGTTTCTATATTATACGTTGAAAAATAGTTTCTAACTATAATTTTAGAGAGCAATACTTGACTCCAAGATTGAATGTTTTATATTATTTTTTCTTGGATATTGTTATAAGTATATCCAAATTCTGTAGCAGTGAAGTTCCAATTTTTTGAAAAATGGTTTTTATTTCAGATAGATTCAATGCTCACCCACAGTCTTATTATCACACCTTCAAGATCACTAAGTGCTTTTTTGGATTCAAGTGTTCCTGTTCCTTGTCTCTATAATACTTTTGAACTATATTTTTATTGCCTGTAAAACTGGAAACTTTTTTTTTGTTATTTTTATTCCTTTGTTTGGTCAATTACGTCCTAGGGTTTAAGGCCACCCAGAATTAAATGTTGGGTGAAAGTTTGAGGCAAGCTAACAGTTAACTATGGCAGATTATGTACAGGCACTTATCTCTTCCATCATAGAAACTTATTGCAATAAAAATTGAGACCAAAAGTTTTAAAAAGTACACAAGGAAAAATATAATAGCTCAGTAGAAGTTAGCAAAAGATACGCCACAAGAATTTCACCAGCTAGAAAATAGACAACGTTATCTGATACCAGAGAAAGACGCATCCAAACTGACAGGAAGTGCAGAGCAATAGAAAGCTGGGTAGTTTGCCACACAGACATCCACCTCTCTTTGTCCTGCTTAGAACTGCAGGTTTTTGTTTTGGGTTTTGTTTATTTAATAATAACGGGTTTGATTCTTAAACACCCTCTTTTAAACCAGGAAGCCAAGTGAAAATAAGCACACAAAAGCAGCAGAATTTTGGAGGTTTATTTTATGAAGATGTTTGTAGATTTAAAGAAGTAAATGGCAAACAGGAGATTATTAAACAGGAGATCAAATAAAGAGAGAAGTCTCAGTTTTCCTTTTTTTCTCAGAACCCAGAACATGGAAGGCGAATTTTATATACCAGACTAAGATTAAGGACACTATTCTTAGAAAATTGAACGTTCCACAGGAAAAGACATTGGCCAATATGGATTTGAAGATAATTAAAAAGACTGTGTAGCGATCCCACTGACAGCCTACACAAACAAATACTTTATTCAACTTTATACTGCTTCTGTTGTATATAAACACAGAATCGAAGATCACTACGTTTCAGGGGATAATGTCTAACATCAAAGAATGAAAAGAATTATGCTTCTGGCTATGATACAGCAATTTGATATAAAGCAATAATAAAATCAAATAAAAGAAAACAAACAAAAGTTTCATAAAATGCAGGAGAAAACAAGATCCTTGAGAGAAGTAAAAAACATTTAGATAGAAGAACATTCTAGAAATTGTTTCCCCTGAGGCATTTGTCATTCCTAAGGTGCAGAGTTCAGGGGCCAAGAGCTCAGATACTTTCATAGTCACATGGAGTTGCAATGCAAAACATGGAGCTTGGTCTGAGAGAAGCCAATAAGGAAGGACTGATATCTTAACGAAAAGGGTTCAGTAGTTGAATTGGACATTGTGATGGTTAATTTTTTGTGCCAGATGCTAGGCTATGATTTTCAGTGGTTTGGCCAGATACTGGACTGGTTACTGTTCCATAATGTAAAGTAATGGAATATAATGTAATGTAATCACGTTCCATGATGTCATCTGAAATGATCAACCAATCAGCTGAAAAGAGAGTCTCCTTGGGGGTGTGGTCTGTCTCCAGAATTTAAATGGATATTCTGGCAGAGGTTTCTCTCTCTCTTTTGACCTTGCACTCTTCTCATTGCCTGACTTCTGGCCCTTGGGAAGGAAACTTGCAGAGGTCTCCAGCTGCTGCCTGACACGTAGATTTTAGATTTGCCAGCTCCCTTAATCATGGAGCCAGAAGAGGTCGCCAGCCTACCACCCAATCTACAGATTTAGAACTTAACAGCCCCCACAATTGCATGAGACTTTTCCTTGAAATAAATCTTTCTCTTTATAGATATGTATATATACAAGTTTGGCAGTTCAAATCCACCAGCTGCGCCTTGGAAACCCCATGGGGCAGTTCTGCTCTGTCCTATAGGATCACTAGGGGTCAGAATTAACTTGACGGCAACTGGTTTTAATATATATAAAATATCTTACAATGTGTGTATATATATATACATAGACACACATGCACACACACAGTCACTGTTTCTGCCCCTTTAGAGAACCCAACTAACATAGACATGATGAAAAATCTGACACACATGTTAATTGCAATCATAGAGAGAGAAAAAAAGAGCATTGAGAATATAATGACTGAGAATGTTCCAACTCTGATAAAAGACATCAGACCATACATTTAAGAACCTCCGTGAAAATTAAGGATGATAAATGCTAACAAAACCAATTCCAAGGACATTAGAGTCAAACTGCTAAAACACAAATGAAGTCTCATTTTTATATCCGCGTAGAGAAGAATTTGCCAAGGGCAGTTTGACATGTGATAACGCAACAGACTGAATACCAAAGTAGATATGGGAATCCAGCTGCCTTCACTAAGCTAAACTTTAAAGATATTTGCAATAATGTAACAGCATGCTATTCTTTCCATTAAATTATTTTTTAGTTTGGAAATATAATTATTTTTATCATACTAGGTCATTTATGTTAAGTTAAAATAGTTTTATTATTGTCTTTTAAAATAAATAAACATGTTTCAATTTTAATTTCTGTTATGGTAAATATTGATAAATATAGCTGACAAAAACAAAAGTTCTTTGAGGTTTCCAATAACTTTTGTAAGTGTAAAAAGGCCTGAGGTCAAAAGGTTTAATGGTTGAGCTACCCTAAAAATGACAACAGTTTTCTCAGAAGAACAAAAGAAGTCAAAAGACAAAAGACTGGCATCTTTAAGGATTGCTGAGAAAAATAATTGCCAATTCTATACTCAGAAAAAATATACTTCACAAATAAAAAAAAAATAAAGGGATTTTCAGGAAAAAAACAAACACACACACAAACAAAAAACCAAGTACAAACACTATTTGAAAGAAAGATTAAGAAGCAGGAGAAAATTTATCCAAAGTGAAAGCATAGAAATAAACGAAAGAATGGAAAAGATAACTAGGCAAATAGATGAATACTAACAAAATAACATAATGATAAGCATATTTTTGTTTTGTAATTTTAAATATGTGTGTTGTTGTTGTTAGGTGCCATCAAGTCAATTCTGACTTATAGCGACCCTATAAGATAGAGTAGAACTGTCCCATAGGATTTCCAGGGAAAGGCTGGTGGATTTGAACTGCCAAGCTTTTGTTTAACAGCTGAGCTCTTAACTACTCTACCACCAGGGCTCCTTAAATGTGTATAATAGATTCAAAATACATGCAGAAATACACAAAGGAAGGGGAGTATTGAGTTAAAATGATGTAAATTATTTGTATTTCTTTACACATGGTAAAGTTTAGGATACAATCTGCAAGCCAACATGCCAAAACTCCGAGGTACTCACAGGTTGTCCCCAATTTCTAAATAGCCAGGAGGGCGTTAGAAAAACGAGACCAATCACTACATGTGATTGCCTCACAAACAGCATATCCTTCTGATTAGAGCCCGAACGCACGTTAGCACATGGAAAGTAGCTTTTATTACTTACAACGAGAAGCGGGCAGCATGCAACAGGTGAACAGTCCTCCATCACTAAATAGCTGTCCTGACAGAGATGACTCTTCCATGCACACCTCACTTTGTGCCATGGGTGAGGGACATAAAAAGGAGGGCCTGCCTTTTTCCAGTCCCCCCAGGCTAGGTAGGCTTACTTATGTGAGCTAATACTTCTGCTACACGTGCTTCCCACCAGCACCGTAGCTGAGGGACTCTGAGGTCCCTTGGCCAGCCATGTTTGCACCCCATAGCCCAAGGTGGCACACTTCACGGGCAAACATCAGACTTCAGAGGGTGGCGTGTGGTGAAGTTCTTATTGTGCCAACTTCCTTTCTGAGGACTGTTGCCAAGGTGATGAGTTAGAGAGTCCCAATTTACTTGCACATGTTTAAATGTGGCCTGGCTTTTAACAAACCAACCAACCAAACAAACAAAAAACACTTTTATTGCTTACTGTATTTTCAGAAACCAGAGACAAAATTGTCCCACACAATCTATTAAGTCCAGGGAACGATGTTGTAGTTTTTAGGCTAAGTCGTTCAAGAATAATAATGAAAGGTCAATCTAACAAAGAGAAAACTGCAATAATAAAGAGTACTAGATTATTTAAATGCCAGAAGAACTTTAAATTAAGACGTACCTTCTATTTCAATGCTGATATTTTGATAAAGATATATAGCACCCTTTTCCTCTGAATTATTCTAAGTAGAATTATTATCATGGTCACATTGTAGAAAGTATGTGTGATGGGAATTATTGTTGTGGCTACCTTTGAAAAATACAATCTGGCATACTATGCTAGATGATAACGGTATTTTGAGAAACACCTCTTGGACACTAACAGAAATACTAATTTCTTGACTAGTAGAACCTAAACTAGAAGACAATTTCTTATATCTGCACCTACTGAACCCAATATTTTCTTACCAATCATACCATAAAATCAGGTTTGCCAATAGAAATTCATTATCGAGTGGGAGTGGTTTATTTTGAATCAGGCTTCAGTAATTCTTGAATGCAAGAGTCATTTCAGTTAGCAGAATGTTCACTCTCCAATGTGTCAACGAATGCAGTACTAACATTCCAGAATGGGAAAGAAATCGAGAAAGCCTTCTATATTTTGCCTTTACTGTGACATCACTTCTAGAAGAAAAAAGGTGACTTACTCTATCTCTTTTGTCTAAAGAAAAAGCTGGTAAGTTAGAGTTAGAAGGTTTTATTTAGCAGAAAAAAAACCTGTTGTTCAGAGCACCCCTCTGAAGAGACGAGCTTGTTGTATTAGAAGTTTGATCAGCATATATACAACACAGACTCTTAGGGGATTTCTCAGAAGGAAATTTAAAATGATTTGTTGTCATTCACTTAATTCGCAGGAGGCTCCTTGGATTGGTTTATTAAGTTTGCATGTCTGCATTCTATACGTTAGTTACAGCTTATCTAATTATTCAAACTTTTTCCAGAACTGTCTTTACCATGAATTTTTAGTTTTTGTGAAAGGTTAAGACTTCAGTTTAAATCGGGGCAGGAGGATATCAATTTCTTTAACACCTTATAAAATCACACATAGTAGAACTCCTGACAAGCTCATGGTGTTTCCTAAAGGGAGGATCTTTGTCTGTGGAATAAATGCTTTCAGCAGATTGTACCTGGTTTGCCTTTGATTACAATCTATTAAATTAGGGGCATGACCCCCTCCCCCTTGGAAAAAATCTCATGTAAGCTGTAGAACTATCTGAGTAAAAACTAGAGCTATTTAGTAACAAAAATATGACTTCTTACATCAGTCGGGGACCTCACATGTTAATCTTGGCTGAAGCACATTCTAATACAATAAGAATAGAATAGACCTGGGGAAATACATTGGTGGTCTGCTCCTCCACCTATTTCACCTGCGACTTGCAACTATTTGTACCATTAAATACTTAGTAGAGCTTCAGACTGGTAAATTCTTGGTTTTTGTAAACATAATTTGACAATCCAATTATTTGTGTAATGACGTAAGTTTAGTTTAGAAATTTTGAAACAAAGAAAAGTAAAACCCCATGCAATTCTACTTTTTAATATGTAATTCTGTATTATAATTAATCTGATGCCATTTCTCTGTTCCATCTGATACTATGACTAATAACGTTATGTGACAGTCTTATGAAAATCACACGTTTATTTAAAACTGAATAGAGGACAGGTCTATTAATAAATATCCTCTAAATGTCAGATAATTTGAATGTCAAAATAGCTTACAATTTATGATTTCATACATTTAAAAACCAATGTGTTGATGAAGTATTATAATAGCCCCTTTCTCCAACATGCCTTATACGTGACCCATATTCTGAGAAAATGTAATTGAATACTCAGGCCCTCTCTTCACCTAAAACTCCTTAATATGTTTTGAGCTAATCTAGTAATCAGGTGAAACTATGACCCCTATAAGTTCTTTTAAGATGGAATGAGTAGATTGGCTATTGAAATGGCTATTTAATGCTACAAAATGTTTCCCACTCCTCATCCTCTGTAAGCCACTCTGAAATGCCCTGTAGGCTAGCAGTTCCGTTTGCCTTTTTGTTTTCCTTTATTTGTTAAATGAAAACAAATAAGGTAAAGAGCTGATAAATTTACTTATAAAACTTAAGCAATATTAGACTTTAGAGGTATTTTTTCCAAAAATAAGTATATGTTGTTTTATAATAAATACATTTTAATATATTTAATAAAAAGTAGATATAAATTCCAAATAAATATGTATTTAATAAGAAGTAGAATTAAGGACCAAAACTATCTCTTCTTGAGTAATAGTTTCTTCATTTCCATAGAAACTGTAAAAGTAACCCAAAATTGTATTATTGTCCATAAATAAGGTAGCCACATAAATTATTCACTCATGATTTTGCAGACACTTATTTTGGTATATTTAACCAAATATGGACATAATTTCCAAAGAATTATATAAGCAGTTAGAAGCAGAGTTGAGCAACAATATGATCTCTTATTGAGTAGCATTTTCCTGAATTCTATGGAGTGACTATAATAAATATTTATATTGCTGTTCGTAAATAAAATAGCTACTTAAATTATTTGCTATGATTTTGCATTCACCATGATAAAAACTAATGTGATTTGTTATTTTCAGGTGTATGTTCCATTTATTTTTCTTCCTAAAAAAAAAGTATTCACTTATATAAGATCCCATTTAAATACACGTTATCTTCCCTATGTCAGTTTTATTAAAAACTTTAAAGCATGGCTCTCCTAACATATGGGAAGTGTGTCCTTTGGCTTAGTGAGTATTTTAATATACCTTGATATTATTCCACTTACAAAGCAGAAATACTTTTCATTAAATGATGTATAAATAGGACAATGTAGACTGGCTAGTGCAGTAAAATTGATGTTAGTGGCAATCAGTTCACTCTGTAGCTTACAAATGAAATTAAACCCCCAGAAGTAGCAGAACACTCTCAAAATAATGCATTATTATGAGAATATATGGCGAGATAATTCTCTTTACTCCAAGGTCGGTGATTCATTTTGGGGGAAAGTAAGTATTTATATTATTTTTGCTCCAAACCATGAACTGAGACCATTTCTTTTTTTCATTTGATCTTGAAATTATGAAGGTATAATAAATCTGTAGAAATAACTGTTGCGATTTTGAAAAGCAGTGATTGCACACCCACCTGTGCATGACACAGGACATTGCATTAGTACATGAATCGAAGACTCTGCAAATCAACAGTAAAAATTAGAGGAAAAGACCCAGGATCATTTTGAGGGGAAATCTGAGAGTAGTTTAACCAATCTCTCCTTTTATATCATACTCAAAATTTGAAATTTTTGTTCAGTTGTAGGCAATGTTTTAATAGCTACAGATTTATAAAAATACCATGCTCAAATATGTCAATAAGTTACTGTCCAAGAGCAGTCTACTACAATTTTTAAAAGGAAAAGGATTAAGATTGTATTTGTACATCCCCAAATCTAGCTTTTTCACCAGGTAGTCTTTTTTTTTTTGCATAGATGCAGTAACAATTTTAGTTATCTAAAAATTCACTCTATCTATAACTAACTAATGCTATATGTGCTTTCTAAGATATTTGTTAAATATTTTCAATATACATAGGTTCTCTTTAGCCTCAAATGAATCATAGATATGTTTATCATTTTGCTCAGTTTGTCAAAATATAAGATATATAAAATTATACCTACATATATACATATTGATATGTTTGTATCAGTGAAACGTATGTGTTTATTTAGCTATATTTATCCATCAGACATGTTAACAGGAGGGACCAGCACCTGGAAAAGGATATCATGTTTGGTACGGTAGAGGGTCAGAGAAAAAGAGGAAGACCTTCAACAAGATGGACTGACCCAGTGGTTGCAACAATGGGCTCAAAAATAGCATGGTTCGTGAAGATGGTGGAGGACCGGGCAGTGTTTTGTTTTGTTGTATGCAGGATCTCTATGGGTCAGAACCAACTCAACGGCACCTAACAACAACAACTACAATTCACCAAGACTGTTTGAGGAAAATATTAACTATTTGCATTAATTATATTTTCATAGTGTAATGAGTAATATGAGTCCCCGGTTGTGGCAAATGGTTAAGTGCTTGGCTACTAACCGAAAAGTTGGTGGCTCCAACACTTCCAAAAGTGCCTTGGAAGAAAAGCCTAGCAATCTGTTTCCAAAAGGCCACATTCTTGAAAACCCTGTGGAGTACAGTTCTACTCGGCAAAACGGGGTCGCCATGAATCAGAATTGACTCAAGGGCAACTGGTTTACTGGTTGAATGAGTAATAATAGCCTTTTTTCACTTTTTTTTTTTTAAGATTTGGATTGGTATCTTATTCTTATGCTCAGCTTTATCACTGGAAATCACACACTGTCTGGGTTAATATTAATTCCATCAGAAATACGTTGATGTTGGTTGTTTTCTAAATGCTGATGGATAACACCAAATGGAGCAGTTTTAATTAATGTCAGGACTTGGGGTTTCCCAGACCACAGAGATAACTTAAATTTGAGTCACAAGACTATGGGAGCAAAGGGCTGTAGTTAAGACTTCTAGTTAGATTTTTTCCCACCCAGAACTCTGATTGATGAATAAATTTCTTTGCATTCTCCTTTGCTGGCAAGTCACTTGTTTTTTGTTTATTACTTCTCTGGCTAAATGAGGAATCAGAATGCAAATTTCCCACTTTGTGTGGATTCAAGTGCTTGATTCCTGTCTTCCAAATTGTTATTATATCAGGAGTTTCTGGTTTACTAAGGTTAGCAAACACCTCAGGGCAGTTGCATTTTTAGAATCTGATAATCATGTAACTTCTGAAATCTCTCTTCATTTTTAGTCTATGAATATTTCCCTTACTATATTCTGAGTTCCACCATGTGTTTTAGAAGATGTTTGTTGTGTTTTATAGACCATATCCACGTTTTGCATCGTGAGTTTTTTCAGAATAAGTAGTTTCCCATATTGCTAAAAACAAAAGTTACAGTCCCTTTCTTTTCACATTTTTGTACTTTTTGTTAGAAGTTTGTACAAGAGATAAATTATTATGTCTCTATTCTATTATCAACATAGAGAAAAATTATGACACTATTCTCCATTTTGACTCAGATATTTTAATGTACAATGCAGTAATTAGTTCATAAATGTATTATATAAATACATTTCATATATACATTATTTGCTATATATACATATAGCAAATATATATTTAATATATACTTAATTTTGGAGTTGCACTATTCTGGATGTTGAAGGGAACACTCATTGATTTAAGTACTATGATATTAAGAACACTTGGTTTTCAGGACTAGCCAAAGCACTTGCAAAGAGTCCATAAGATATATACACAGATTAGTCCCCAATAAGCAAGCCATCAAAATATTCTCCACTGTGCTGTTTGCTGGCCTATATTTAAAGGACATTACTACTATGGTGATAAAAAAGGAACACATTAATAGGGAATGAAAAAAATTTTCATATGTATATTTCAAAATGTACATGTTCTTTAAATTTGGCTTAAGGTGTTGAATTGCCTATTCCATGATGCTAGGAGGTTAAATGAGTAAATTAAATTCCCTAACACTGAATTCAAAATTGTGTCTCCATGCCTTAAGATGTACACACACTACATGAACTATACTAAAATAGTTCAATGTTTATTAATGGAAATTTTCATAAACTTGATTTAAATAAATTTTGATATTTCTTTATATCAAAAAGATCAGTCCTCATACTGGAAGAATATATATGAAGTACATAAAATATAAAACATATTTATACCTAGAACAGATATAAGAATTTAGTAAATCAATGGTAAAATATCACACACACCCAAGGAAATGTACAGAAAAACACCAAATGCCACCTAATTTAAAATTATGAGCATAACAATATGCTCAAGTCTAATAATAATCAAAGAAATGTGAAGTAAAACAACAATAAGAAATTAATTCATACCCATTTGTTTGGCTAATTTTTAAATCTTTGAGAACAGAAAGCATTGACAGCAATTATAGTAGATGCTGGGATGTATCACAAGATGCCCCATTTAGGATTGGAACATTTATTCCACATTTAGGCAGAAAAGTTGGCCACAAATGGGTCACAACAAAAATACTGGAACAGAAACTATGTAATTCTATAACACTTTCCAGAAAAGAAGGATGGCTACAACGTACATACTGAAGGGAGCATATTCTGAACAATGGAATTATCAAGAAAGAAGGAAGAGCTCACTTAAGTTTCCAGACATCAAAGAATGTAACTATTCTGGTAAATAGGAAAATACACAGCTTACTCGTAAATTAAGAGAAGTTAGGTTGGCCTAATCAATCAATAGATCATTGAGAGGATCTATGGAATTTAATCCATTTAGCTCTGATAATAATGACAAAATAAATACTGATTTTAAAATTAAATAACAGAATATAACTGGAAAAACTCTGACAAAAACTAAATTATAAAATTAACAAAAATTTGGACAAGAAATATGAGAAAATATGGAAGGATACATAAGTATGAAAACATGTTAACATTCTCGTTTTTCATTCCTACAGTACAAATATTTATTTTTTCAATAATATATAATATATGTAATAATATATATATTTAATGATCTATTAAAATTGAATTGTCAAATTCAGTGATAGGAGAGGAGAGGATTACATAATTTGTTAGGGTAAAGTGACAAAGAGTTTAAATAATAGAGAATTAAATACATTATGGAAACATAAATAGGGAGTTAACAGTTACAAAATATCTAATCTTTAAAATTATCATAAAAAAATCAATAGAAAACATAAAAAACTAAAAAAAAAATAAATCTTATCAAGGAATGTAACTTTCTATAAAATCAACGACATAAAATATAGTGCCAGAATTTAGAGTAAACTTATCAAGCATATTAAATAATCAGTATTGAAAAATCCCTCAGATTGCCTCATAAATCAGGTATAATCATTTCCTAAATAAGCTAATAGAAGATAACTGACTAAAATATATGAGACTGGGAAAATAATACATGGGACAAATGCACACTAGCCAGTGGATACCTGTGAAATTAAACAACAGTGTCAGAACAAACTGCAAGAACATTGTCCAAGAGTTAATATACACAAAAATAACATTATTATTACATGTGTCCAGTTCTTCAGTCACTCACAGAGCATAGCCTGACAGTGTTCAGTCAGTTCAGTCAACAGGTTCAGTTGTTTTTGTCTTCTTCCATGAGAATTTTACCATCTGCTGGATACAGGGAAGCTGCTTTCCATAAGGAGCCATGATTCTCAATTCTTGAAATCCCATCTTTATCCAGGCCAATTGCCCATTATCCATGAGTAACTTGTCAAAAGGACAAGCAAATTTAAAAAAAAAAAAAAAATTACTGTCGAGCTGATTCCGACTCATAGCCATCCTATAGGACAGAGTAGAACTGTCCCATATGGTTTCCAAGGAGCAGCTGGTGGATTTGATCAGCCAACCTTCTGGTTAGCAACCATCATAGCTCTTAACCACTGTGCCACCAGGGCTCCAACTTAATAATAACCAAAAAAACCCAACCCCATTGCTGTGGAGTCAATTCCGACTCATAGCGACACTGTAATAATAGCAGCAGGCAAGTCGTCAGGGGGCTCTAGAGGTTACTTGCTCATAAATACAATGAGTACCTCCCAGGGATACCCTGAGTGTATGCTTTGTACACATGATTTCCATTTTATGATGGAACTTCACTGGGAATTGCCCTCCTAGTTTGAACGTTTTTCTGGTATCACCTATTTCACAATGTGTATTTTGGGTCTTAATATAATTTTATATCCTGTAGTTACTGAGGTTGTCTCATTACCTATATTTCAAGAAATGTATACCAGGAAGTTGTACCTGGTAATTTTCTAATTCTAGATGTCAGAGGTCCCCTTTGAGCAGTGATTACAGGATTTTGCCAGAAACTCCTGTCAGTATGAATGACAGACCACATCTCCAATAATATTTCCAGTGTTAGGATTATGTGGTCCTAACATAATAGATTGGGCTACAGCCTTCTGATATTCTAAAAGGCTGCTTTCTGACCCCCAATCAAATACGGCTTTTTTTTTCTTGATAATTATATGGATTAGAGTAATTATATGGATCATATCCCTAAGTAGAGATATGATTTTTCTAAATACCAATAAGGCCCACTAGGCAGCGAGTCTAGTTGTTAATCTGAGGATTAGCAAGCAACAAACTTTTTTTTTAGTGGTTTGATCTATATTGCAAGTCATTCTAGCCATGTAAGCTCCAAAATTTCACAGTCACTGTGGGGCCCAGATGTTAACAGAATTTATCTATTATCTCCTATTTGTTATATGATTTAGTAAGATAATTATTAGGTTAATCTTCAGTTTCAGGGAAAACCATAATATCAATATAGAGTATTAGATCTAGGTTCTTTCTCATCATATTGTGACAATACATGGAGGTTTTAAAATATCCTTGAAGTAATATAGTAAGTTAATACTGGAGATCAATCGACTTAAATGTGAATTGTTATTGATTATACCTGGTGAAAAAAATATTCAGAAAAAAATGAATTAACGAAATCTCCTAGAGAATGCCTGTCACCTTGAGCTTGGTTGTATCACTTGAGTTGTCTGGACCATGTTAGGGATTCCTGAGGCTATGAGGGGTACTGTTTAGTGAGTACCCTGTAATCTAGGGTCATTCTTCATGATTCATCAGACTTTCTCACTTACTTACCACACCAGACTGTGAGTTCATGGGCACTATGCAGTAAGTTTGGGTACTAACACATCTGCATCGCTCATCTCCTTAAATAGGGCAATAAGTTCTTGTTTCCTTATAGATGTCTGATATCTCCCCGCCCCCCATATTTCTTGTTTGAGTAGAATTAGATAACTCTAACATTTAGATGAGGAGCCCTGGCGGTACAATGTCTAAAACACTCAGTGGCTAAATGAAAAGTGGGCCATTCGAAGCCACCAGCAGCTCTGCGGGAGAAAAGACCTGACTATCTGCTTCCGTAAAGATTACAGTCTAGGAAACCCTATGGGGCAGTTCTACTCTGTCCTGTAGGGTGGCTATAGGGTCACTGTAAGTTGGAATTGACTCGTCAGTACACAACAACACCAGCTGTTAGGTAACTCATTGTGTGATCAATTAGTACTGCATGAACAACAGATACTCAAGTAATACCTCCTTTTGCATGTTACCAGGTTCAGAGAGTATAATTAGTATATGCATACTAATCATACATTCTAGTGAAGGGAAATGCCTCCAGAGTATATATTTTGCCTCATATATTCTAACTCTTAAGCAGACTTTGATTTTCATATTTTCCAACAGCATTTCCAAACTCATCAAATCAGTTTTGTTTTATTTTTCCTGTATCGGGTTTATTATCAGGCATAGGCATAGATATTACTTTGTACTTTGATCCTGTATTCAGTAGAACTAGAGTAGTTTCTTCTCTACCCACAGTCCATTTCATCCAAAAATTTGTAAAAAGCTTTGGGTCTCTCCATGAGTTTGAATCTGGAGACATTAGATTTCATGTCAGTCTTCTTCCATTACTACCTTAATATTAAAAGCCAGCATCTTGGCTTCTAATTCTGAAGGCTCATCTGAAACTTTTCTTTCTGAAATTCTTCTAATGGCTAAAGCAAAACTACCTGGAGGGTTTTCAAGTCCTGGGGAGTTAGAGCAAAAGTACTTGTAGGTACCCCAGCTTCCTATAAAATTCCATCACGGTTTGGTGGGCATTCCATGAGATTCTTCCCTCTTTATGCTACTATTAATTAATCCTCTAAAGATTTCCACAAGATTAAGATCTAAATCATACCCCCCTTTCTTATTTAGATTTCATTTCTTTTGAAAAACTTTTTTTTTTTTTAATTATATTGAGATTCCACAGCAGGAAGTTGGAGTAAAAGATCCATGATGGCCTCCTTTATATTCTCATGAGGTCAAAAAGCACGGTCACACACAGTGCCTATATTGGAAGGGCCTATTTTATCACAGTATCAGTAATAATATCAAGATATCCCATTAGGGAGCTTTTTTTTTAATTTATTTTTTTGGCTGTCTTATAGCCAGTCCAATACTTCCTCCATCTGCAACATTTTTGCAGCTTAAGTAGGCAATGGCCATTTGTATAAGTGAAGGGCAGGTCAATTGCTCTTCTTCAAGTACACGTGGAATATCCTTCCCTTGACCCAGTCAAGTAAACAAGGGACTTCCCTGTGAACTTTCTCTGCAAAAAGAGCAGCCAGTTGAGGATCCACGGTGAGCCCAGATATTCTCCACCACTGAGCAGTGTTCAAAACCAGGGACACTGTACTTTGATCTAAAACTCTCAGTAATCATTTCAACAAGGGCTCTTTAGGTTGCTGCTTGTAATGAATAACATGGAGTCAATTCCTTCAATAAATAACTACGACTTCCATGGTTTCTTTCACTATAACAGTTCGCCCCATTTGAATTGCTTGTTTAGTGCTTATTGGTTTCACAGTTGCAGCTAATTTATCAAAATTATAGTTGCCCAGGTTTTTTTTTGGAAACTCTGGTAGCTTAGTGGTTAAGAGTTCGGCTGCTAACCAAAAAGGTCTGCAGTTCGAATCCACCAGGTGCTCCTTGGAGACTCTATGGGGCAGTTCTACTCTGTCCTGTAGGGTCGCTATGGGTTGGAATCGACTGGATGGCAGAGTTTTTTGTTTTTGTTTTTTTCCGGTTACGTTTCTTTAGTTGGAGCTACACCTGCTGGATGATGAGGGTAAAAGCTCAAAAGAGAGAATCTAAGATTGTTTTCACTTTTACTACTACAGAAAGTAGCAAGCATGGAATGTATGTATTTTTATCGGACCTACCACCAGTTTGAAAATCTCTCCTAATCTATTTTTTTCTAGTTGCTGAGATTCATATTTTATAATTTCCAAATGCCAATGAAAACTTTTATCACGTAGCAATTTCAAGTAGCTTGCATTACTTCAAATCAAAGATAGCTTTTGCAACTACCCCAGCATCAAAGGTTCACTTTTGTGCTCTTTACTGGATCCTTATTTATATCTAAACAATGGCTTTGCCATATTTTTAGTAAAAATTAGTTGTCAGTCATTTCAGCTATCCTACTACTGAAGAAAACTGCATTAATGGCTGTCAGACAAGGTTCAATTACTAGAGAAAACTCAAAGTCCTTAAAAGGACAAAGTTACAAATACATGCTTTATTTCTGGAAAAGGATACAATACCAACAGAATTAACATAAGAATATCCATCACAGCAAAGAACAGCTTTCCAGGAGGAGTTCAGAGATGGTAGATGTGAGCTCCAATTTTTCTCCCTCTGCAGGACCATATTGGATACACTTTCTTTCTTGGATCAGAAACCACTACTATATAAACAAAAGATCTCCAAATTAGGGAGTGTCAAAAATGATTCTTGGCCAGAGCTTCTTATACTCTGCTGGTCATAGAGGTGTATTTCTTGCTAAATACTCAGCCCTGATATAAAAATGCTCCACAGACATCACTGAGACCAGCTGCAAATCATGTATCTTCCTGTTATCACTAAACTATGCTGGAAAACAGCTACAAACTGACCCAAAATTCCCATACACCCCTGGTTTCAAAGTATACAGTTAATCACTATACCCTATGCCTTGACCGGGACTTGGGGCAGTAGAGGTACATCTGTATAACACGTTGGGCCAATTCTAGACCTTTTAATAAAATCACAGCACGCTCGCCCCAGTGAAAGACAGAATATACACACTTGCTCACTTATACAGAAACCATAAAAGCAGGTAACAAAAATCCAACTAAATTGTAACCTATTGTTAAAGCTGTGTGTTGGATGCTATGACTATTTACAACCCTAGATTTTCTGAGACATACAGGTACCACACTCTTAAGCTTTCTTTTTTTTTTTTCATAGCCCTATACTGGCTACTCACAAGATAGATTAAAACTGAGAAAGAAAACTGGTAAAATTAATTAAAAAAAAATCAAACAAGTAAGTAGATAGATACATGGATAAATATATATATAGATACATAGGTATACTTCTATGGCATGCATGTACAAAATTTTGTTCATATATCAGAGCCTTCTCTCATTAGAAGCAAAAGACTTAACTCTCTGAGGTAGTGGTAGGATATATTTTCTTGCTCCTGTCGTCTCTCACATACAAGGCAGATGCTGGCTTTCTGTAGGTCAGGGGCAGGAATGGTGAGAAAGCTCCACCTTCGATGCATGCATACACAAGTCCTGTCAGGGACTGAGGATGGACAGCCATAATTGAGAAACTCCCACCCTAGGCTTGAACAACACACCAAAAAAGAAGAAAGAATATTCCATTTGTGGGGACGGGGGCAAGGGCATAGAGTGAGAGCCCTTCTGTGGTTCAGGCTGTTGTGACTGCTACAACCCGAACGTGGACCAGTAACACTTAGAAATCTTTCATGCACCCTCAGGCCCTACACTACCCTTGAGATAGCATCAGCTCACTGATGGAAGAATGTGGAGTGTTTAGTGCCTTGAAAATAACTACAACAGCAGTAAAACCCGAAACTAGTTCGGGTATTGACAAGATGAACTGACAACCGCACAGTAATTGCTGACAAAAGAACACTCCGTTTTGCTTTGTTTTTAAGCATAAGGCTGTTTGCCTCAATTTCTAGAATACCTTCAAGTACATATTTGGCATTCTGTCAAATATTATGAGATACATAATAAAGCAAGAAGATGCAAGCCATTATTGAGAGATAAGGGAGTCAACTTAACTAGGATAAAGATGCCCATAAATGCTCGAACTATCAGACTGGAGTTTCAAAGGAAAGAAAGAGAAGGAACAGAAAAATATTTGAAGAAACAGTGAACAACGATTACCAAAACAAAACAACGAAACAGCACAGATCCCGTGTGCTTGAAGAAACTCAAGCTGGATAACACACACACAAACACACACACACACACACACACATACACATCCTCACTACTCATTTTTTGAATTGCTACAAATCCATATAAAGGGAAAACTTAAAGACAACCAGAGAAGGAAGAACATCACAGAGGAAAATAGATAGCACATTTTTAGGCAAATAGCAAGAGCATTCTGCCTCTCTTGGCCGGCCACACCTTCCTCCCACAAAGACCTTCCTCCCACAAAGCACCCTCACAAGCACTGCCTTCTATTCCACAAGTTGCTGCAAAAAAAAAAAAAAAAAAAACCTAGCATAGCGAGTTTACAATTACCTCTCTTGGGGAGCAGGGCATGGCCAGCAAACATATGCAGAAGGTGCCCATTTTTTCCGCAAAAATACGGTAATTGCTGCAGATTCTCTTTAAAAACATGCAAGCTAGAAAAAATGGGGAATATGCTTAAAAGTATTTAAAAAATCAACAAAGAGAATTCTCTACCTAGGAAATATATATTTTAAATGTGAAATTAAAATAAAGACTGTTTCTTCAGAAAAATAAAATCTAGGAGAAATAATTTTCTTAATACTATGGCACCGAAAAATAACAAAAAATAAAAGGAGAGAAATTATTCAAATGGAAGGAGCATATTGCCAGGGACAAAAGCCAGTGCCCAAAATAGGAAACATTATGGTAAATATAAAGATTTTTTTCTATTTTAATCTATTATCTAAAGCAAATACAGTAATAATGTAAGGTGAAGTCAATAACGTGTATCGAAGTAAAATTCATAACAATAGCGCATAGTATAATAAACAGGGAATGAAAGTATACTGTTGCCACAATTAGGTAAGCCATATTATATTAGCTGAAAGTGTGAATAAATATTTTAAACACTAGAGCAAGCACTAAAAATTGAAAAACACTGCAACTAATCACAAAATTGAGATAAAATAAAATCATAAATTTTAATCAATACAAAAAAGCAAGAGAACAGAAAACTGGAAAAAACAATGGATGAAATATATAAGAAAATAAATACTAACAAGATGGTCTGTTTACATTAAAAAGTTTCAGTGATTAAATTAAATGAAAATAGATTAATGATTTCTATTAAAAGCAGACATTGTCATATTAAATATTGTCTTAAAAAAAAACATCTTTATATATAAAATTATGTTGTGGCTGTTGTTTGCTGCCATCAGGTCAAATCTGACTCATGGTGACTTTATATACAAACGTTGCCCTGGCCAGTGTCACACTCCAGTCGTCAGCATCAAAGCCATCATTGCTGCTATTGTGCCAATACATCTACTGAGGGTTTCCCACACCCTCATTGGTCCTCCACTTCACCAAACATGATGTCCTCCTCTAGCAATTGATTCCTCCTGATGATGTGTCCAAAGCAATCAAGTTGGACAATATTTTGTTGTGATCCATACAGGTTTCATTGGCTAATTTTTGGAAGTTGATTACCAGGTCTTTCTTCCTAATATAAAGTCATAGATAAGTTAAAAGTAAAATGATATGGACATAATAAGAATTATCACCTAAGCGTTAATCAAAAGGAAGTGTGTGTGGCTATCAAACAAAGTAGATTTCAGAACATGGGCTATTACAAAGAATAAAGAAGGACATTACATAACTAAATGGTGTTAATTCCTTTGGCAGACACAATGCTAAATGTTTATGTACCTAGGAACAAAGCTTAAAATATATAAAGCAAAAGTTGATAGAACAAAAAGAAGAAAAGGACAAAGCCACAACGTATCTAGAGACCAGAATTATCATTTATTAACCAACAGAACAAATAGGAAAAAGAAAAAAAAAAGTTAAGATATAAAAGACCTAAACAACACTATTAACTGACCGAATTGATATTTATAAAATATACTACCCCAAAACATTTCTCTCTCTCTCTCCGCATTCATCTATCTAGCTATGGATCTATCATCTATCCATCTACCTTTCAAGTCCATGTGGAAGATTCACCAGATAGATAAAATGGACAATATAGTTGGCCCATGAGACTATGGTCCTAAACTCGCAAACCCAGTAAACCAATCACATGAGGTGTTTGGTTGTGTCTAGTAAGTATTCATAACTCTTCCCCCATGTGCTTTATTTTATATATGAGGCTATATGCAGCACACATAAACATGTATATATGTATGCCCAAATTACATCATATGTGTACTTCCATATATTCATATATACCTTCCTGTACATATATATGCATACATATCTCTGTAATCATACACATATTTTTAGTTGTTATTACTGTTGTTGCAAAACCATACATCCTCCAATGAACTTTTTTCCTCTTTTTTTGACAGTTTCCACAAAAATTGCTCATTGACATTAGTTATATTTATCACAATTTGTCAGCATTCTCTTTGGCTGTGTCTATACTTTTCTATTTGTACTCAAACACTCTTCTTACAACGGTTGTGCTGTGCTCACTACTTCCATCCTCGGAGCCATTTTTCCCATCACCAAAAGTAACAAGTCTCTATGTTCTAAAATGTAATTTCCACTCCCTCCTCTTCTCTCTGGTAACCACCACTGAACATTAGTTTAACTGTATTTATCTGTTCTTGTCTTCTTATAAAAGAGGGATAATACAATATCTGTCCTTATATGCTTGACTTATATCATTTAGTATTATGACTTCCAGGTGCATTCATATTGTAATACGTTTTGCGGACAGAACAGTATTTTTTACACTTGCATAGTGTTCCTTTGTATGCAGGTACCACTTGCACATATACATTATAATGGTGTAGTCCCAATTTCTTCTTCCCATCCCTTATGACATTGTTGTCATTCATTTCACTTATCCACAAACAATAATCAATGAACATATTGTTGCTACGATTATCTTGAACAACCGGTATCTGATGGATCACTTAAAAATAAGAAAAATAAACCTTTTTATTTTGCTTTTATTTATTCCTTCCATAATGATCTTACTTTCCTTATGTAGGTCTGAATTTCTGACCTATGTCATTTTCCCTCTGTATCAGAAAAAGTTCTTTTAATATTTCTTGCAAAGGCAGATCTGTGGGCAGTAAATTCCCAACATTTTTATTTAAGTGGTAAAATTTATTTACCATTCACTTTTGAGGATAATTTCACTGGATACAGAATTCTAGGTTGATATTTTTTTCTCTTTCTCCACATTAAACATTTCACTGCCCTCTTTTTTTTTTTTTTTTTGCTTGCATGTTTTCTAAAGAGAAGTCCCATGTAATCTTACCCTTTTTCTTCTATAGAAAAGGTATTTTGTTCCCCCCCAATTTGTTTTCTTTCACGATTTTCTTTTTTTGTCTTTGATTTTCTGTATTTTAATATAATGTGCCAAGGTGTAGGGTTTTTTTTTTTTTTGTACTTATCTGGGCCCATGTCTTAATGTCTATCATTACTTTTGGAAAGTTTTCAGTCATTATTACATCAACTATTTCTTCTGTTCCTTCCTCTCTTCCTTCTCCTTATGGTATCACTAGTATACATTTGTTACTTTTTTTTTATAATTGTTCCACAGTTCTTGGATATTGTGTTTGATTTTTATCATTTTTTTTCTCTTTGCTTTTCAGCTTGGAAAGTGTCTATTGACATATCTTTAAGTTCACTGATTCTTTCCTCAGTTGAATCCATCTATTGATGAACCCATCAAAGTATTCTTCAGTTCTGTTACAAGGTTTTTGATTTTTAGCATTTCCTTTTGGTTCTTTCTTACTGTTTCCATCTCTGTGCTTACATTTCACATCTATTCTTGCCTATTTTTCACTTTTTACCATTAGAACCCTTAGCATATTTATTATTGTTATTTTAAGTTCCTCATCTAATAATTCCAAATTTTCTTGCATATCTGAACCTGCTTATGATGCTTGTTTTGACTTCTCTTACTTTTCCCCCCTTATCATGTCTTGTGATTTTTTTTATTATTGTTGTTGAAAGCTGAACATCATGTATTAAGTAAAATGAACTGATAAGGTAAACAGGCCTTTACTTTGAGGCTTTATATTTAGCAGACTAGGAGTTAGGCTTTGTTTACTGTTTGCTATAGTCCTTTTTTTTAAAATCAGTGAAATTGATAAACCTATAGCAACACTGATCAAAATAAAAGAAGAAAAACACAAATTACAAAAATCTAGAAAGGAAAACAGTGCATCACTACATACACCTACAGACATTAAAATAAAGCAAAGTAACATTATAGACAATTTAATCCCAATAAATGTGATATCTTCGATAAATTGAACCCCAGTTACACTGGGAAAAGTGCGATCTGGAAAATCCACATGAACATTATTATATGATTGTTTAACAAATTAGTTATAAGGCACATGTTTCCAACCCCAAACAAAACAAAAAAGTAGAAAATATAACATGTACACCACATAATTTAGTTCTTCTTTATTCATATTTATCAGATATGCACAATACTATAGCAGCATGAATGTATCTTATTTGAACTGTCACTTACACTTGATTGTCTACAATTTTTTGTGAAGATTTTCCAAATATTACACTCATCTTTTTTTTTTTTTCCTTTTGTGAGTTGGAATTGACTCAATGACAATGGGTTTGAGTTTTTGAGGCCATGTATATCCGTAATTTAAAGTAAAATATTTTCTTCCTATGATGCTTGAACTTAATTAGTTAGATTGGAAAAGTGAGATAAAAGAGGGCAGGGCCATTTTCTTTCAATTTTTTAAATTCTTGGATGTTGAGCACACAACAATGCACAATAAAATATTGAAGTAAGATATGGTTGAAGTACCTCTGGAAGTTGATGGTTAATTATATTTTCTTGGTATTTTTACAATATTACAAATGTCTCCTACTTGCTTATTTATATATCAATCCTCTTTGCTCTATATGCTTTTGTTGGAAATTTTATAATTTATTAGTAATAGTATTATAGCTGTATTTTATAAACCTTATTATTTTTTTCTTTTTTTAGGTGTTGTGTCTGATGTTAACTGAAACTTTTAAGTTCTTAGTTTTGTTATTGTATTTCATATTCTAGAAAGTCTATTTGATTTATTTTTCAGATATTTTAGTTCTCTGGTAAAATTAACCCCCTTGTTTTATATGTACTTGAACCTATTAATTATAATTATTTTAAAACACTAGTGTAATGACTAAAATATCTAGATCATCTGTGTGGGTTTCTTTGTCTCTTTTTTACTCTTTAATTCAGTTTTATAGTCTTGTATCTTGACATGCTTACCATTTTTTTCGCATTGTATGTTCAGCATTATTTATTTAAAAATGTACAAAATCTGGATAATATTTTCTTCCTCCAAAGAGTATTTATTTTTATTCTACTAGGAAATAAGTAGAGGAACATAGCACATTTATACAATCAAATTTGAGGTATTTCAAGCCTGATCCTCAATCTTTAGAGGCAATGGATTATTTTGTTTTCTTCTTACTTCTAAGATATAGACTTTCAGAGTCCTAAACTAAAAACTTGACTTCTTAAGCTAATATCAACCTTCAAAAATATTCAGAAGTCCAATTTATCATCCTAATTCACTTATATATTGGAAAATACCTCAAGCAGAAAAGTAGGTTTACTTCAATCCCTTTACATTGACCCTGAGCTCTTGGCCCTTCAAGACATGGCTTCCTTATTTTTCTCTGTTGCCTATAGATCTTTCTTTTATTTTCAATTTTATTCAGATTTTTTTAGTTAATCTCTGTAAGATGATGGCTGTGTTACAAGACACTACATTACATCTGGAAGCACAATTTCTATCATCAAGCATTTATTATTTAAAAGTATGTCAATGATTCATTAATGCAATAAAACAATCAAGGAGAATAGACAATTAAAAAAGATCTATGCTTATATTACAATTTAATGTATATAATGTATTCAAAATTAGTATGAATGAATGATTGAGAAAAAAAGAATGCTCTATGATATGTTGTGTATCATGTTCCAGACCCTATATTAAGTGAGCATGTATCCTTTGGTAACTCACTTAATCCTCCCAACAGTCCTATAAGTTACTTATCCTTATAATTCCATGTTTATAAATTAGATGACTGAATCATATGATGATTATGGTTCTTGTCCAATGTCATACAGCTACTAAATAAAATATTAGGATATTACCAAAGACATGCTGGCCATAAAGTATATACAGTCATGTGCCGTATAATGTCCATTCCGGCAACTTATGACCCCATTTAAGTCCATGGTCCCATAAGGTTATAATAGAATTTAGAAATCCCGATCGGAGAACGGGATATAGCAGACTTAATCAGACATAGTGAATGCAATAGCTTTCTGCATGCAACACGTGTATATCATGTTTTTGTTTAGAAATTGATTGAGCTGCCAGGCATGTAATGGTACAGTACATGTATACCCTATAACACATAACGTCTTGATAGTCATGATAAACACCTATATCACCGGTTTATGTATGTACTGTGTACTGTACTTTCTATCATTATTTTAATGTGAACTCTCCCTACTTACAAATAAAAAGTTTACCATATAATAGTGCATGCTTCGACTCATAGGCAGCAACATCCAGTCTTGTGTATTGCACATCTCTTGAGTGTTGTAGCATTATCTCTCCATTCAATTTTCTTTAGAAAGTATGACTGTGAAGTATATCATGGCTCCCAAATGCAGCAAAACCAGTGCTAGTGATAACAGCATCAAGAGGCAAGGAAGAAGTATAAACTTGGAAGTGAAACAAAAGATATCCCTTATAGCTTTGCTAAGTATATAATATGGTTTTCACACAATGTACAAATCACATAAGGCTCAATTTCACAGAATGTATCATGGATGTTAAGCGACACATGCCTGTACTGTAATTTTCTTAAAAGAACTAGAGTAAATAAGTGTGCTAGTCAACGTAATAGTGAAAAGGAACAAAGCTGGAGGGCTGGCATTACCTAACTTCAAGGCTTAAATACAAAGCTGTAATGACCAAGGTAGTGTGGTATTGAAAAAAAAAAAAAAAAGACAACCAGATCAATGGAACAAAGTAGAGAGTCTACAGATAGACCCACACAAATATAGTCAACTGATCTTTAATAAAGGCACAAAGGCAATCTAATGGCAAAAAGAACCTTTTCAACAAACGGTGCTGGAATAACTAACTGGTCATCCATATGCAAAATAATAATAATCAGGATGTAGACCTTATACCTTTCATAAGAATTAATTCAAAATGTATCGCAGACCTGAATATAAGTGCAAAACTATACAACCTCTAGAAGATAACAGGAGACAATCTAGGTGACCTTGGGTTTGGCACTGATATTTTAGATACAACACCCAAAGTATAATCCATAAGAGAAAAATAAGTGATAAGTGGGGCTTCATAAAAATTAAAAGCTTGTACTCTGCAAAAGATGCTGCGACAAAAATGAAAACACAGCTATCAACTAGGAGAAAATATTTGCAAAACACATATATGATAAACAAATTACATCCAAGATATAAAACAAACTATTAAAACTCAACAGTAAGAACTGACAACCCCAAAATAAAATACATGAATAGACACCTCTCCAAAGAAGATACACACATGGCAGGTAAAAAGATGTTCAATATCATATATTAGGGACTTTCAAAATAAAACATTAATGACATACTACTATCACATATTAGAATGGCTAAAATCTAAAGCACTGACAACATCAAATGCTGGTGAAAATGTGGAGCAACAGGAAACTTCATTCACTGCTGGTGGGAATAAAAAATGGTGCAGCCACTTTGGAAGAACACATGTTCGTTTCTTTCAAAACTAAACATAATTATGCTCCTAGATATTTATCCAAATGAACTGAAAAATTCTATCTCCCAAGAACCTGGATATGAATGCTTACAGTAGCTTTATTCACAATTGTCAAATATTGAAAGCAATCAAGAGGTCTTTCAATAAGTGACTGGATAAACAAACTGTGACACATCCATGCAATGAAGTATTATTCGGCAACAAAATAAATGAAGCATCAAGCTGTGAAAAGACATGGAGGAACCATACATGCAAGTAGTTAAGTGAAAGAAGTATGAAAAGGCTACCTACTGTATGATTCAAACTTTAACACTGTGGAAAAGTCAAAACTAGAGACAGTAAAAAGATCAGTAGTTGCTAGGGGTTCAGGATGAATGCGGAAGGATAACTAGGGGAAGCCCAAGGTATTTTAATGTCAGTGAAATTATTCTGTATGATAATGCAGTGATGGGTACATGACATTATACGTGGTTCAAAATTCATAGAACTTTACAACACCAAGAGTGAATCCTAATGTCAACTATAGACTTCAGTTAATAATCATGTATTAATATTGTTTCTTCAGTTGTAACAAATGTAGCACACTAATGCAAGATGTTAAAAATAGAAGAAATTCGGTGTACGAGAATCTGTATTTGGGGACTCTGCACTTTCTGCCCAAATTTTCTGTAAATATAAAACTGCTCTAAAAATTAATGTGCCTTAAAAATAGTATGCAATATTCTGACTACAGGATAGAAAAAAGTTTTTAAACAAGACGTAAAAGCAAAAGTCATAAAGTTTGACACATTTGATTGCATCCAAAATGCTAATTCACCATAACCATAGTTAACAGATAAGCAACAGACTGAGAGGAAACATTTGCCACATGTTTAACCCAGAAAGGATTAATATCCAGGATATATAAATATTTCCTACAAAGCAAATAAAGAAAAATAAAAGCAACTCATTAAATAATTGGGAACCAATTACAAATGGAGTCAAAGTAAAGGAAATAAATATGGTCAATAATAAGGTGCATCATCTCATTAATAATAACGAAAATGAAAATTAAAACAATATTAGCATATTTTAACTATCAGCATTTAATAATGCCAAATGCTGTTGAGAGCAGAAGCTGAAATAGCTCTATACAAAGTAATTTGAAAAATCTTTTACAAGGAAAACGTGCATATCTTATTTCTTAGCAACTCTTTTACTTTGCTTATTCTCTAAAGAACATCTTTATATATGCACACTAAAGTATGTGTAAAAAGCCATAGAAGCTTTTTTTTGGTAATAATGAAATTAAAGGAAAGCATAAATTCAATTATTAGGAAAATAAATAAATTTAAGGTACACTCATATTTTGAAATTCAAAGCACTCTTTTGGAAATAATTTCTATACATATGTATGTATGTGTGTGTGTATATATATATATGCAGAGAGAGAGGGAGAGAGAGAAAATAAAATTCTAGGGGTACACTAATTTGTAAAATATAATATCACTTGTGGAATAGAAAGCACATACTCAAACTGATGGCATGGATATCTAAATTTAAATATACATACATACATACATGGAGGGGGTAATATCTGTGAATATACACACCTAACAGATAACAGTGTTACCTATATCTGGGATAAGGGAAAGGCTGGAATAGGCAGGGCAGTCAAAAGATGTTCATTTTTAAGAGTATCATTTTAATTTTATAATTAGTAATCACATTAATGGTATATTCAAGATTCACATTTGAAAGTAAATGACTGAAGAGAAACATTCTCCATCATAATAATGTAATTAAATCATTTAAGATTCATGAAATTGATTCAAAAGGTTGAGTGGAGCCACGTAACTGAATAGCTGGACATTATGACATGTCAACACTGAGCTAGATACCATGAGGACATGAACTACAGTGGAATTAAAATACGTAAGGGAAGTGTTTTGAAATGGAAGGATTGGTAATCAACTGGATTGTGTGAGTAGTGATGAGGAAAAGCGATTATATTACAAGTAATCTGGAGTTTCTGGAATTGTACACAATGTGGAACCTAATCAACTTCATACCAAGATTATAAATGCAGGAGAGATTTTTTTTTTCTTTGAATATATATAATTTGGATCAATGCACAAAAATCACAAACGTTTAGCTTCTTTACTTAAAAAATATTCATATGAATATTTATCTCATATAAATACAGTGAGAATAAAATATATTAAGTAGCTTACAGATGACTTCAATGGATTTACGGTTTAAATAAATTATTGATGGCAACGCCTCTCACAAGTAGGAACTATGTAATCCCAGTCTCCCTTCTTGATCATTTTATTTTTACTCTTTCTGCTATTGTGGTAGACTAGACTATCATTCAGCAAATTAAGCATTCCCTTTCCCATCTCCAGCCTCCATGAGAGAAGTGTACTATTTCACGCCTCTCCCTGGCCCTAGGCCTCTGCCCAAAGGCACTCAGTTTTCTCTCTCCATGGGCCAGGAAGCCCACCACGCTATCTCCTACTTCTTGGTCTCTGCTGTCTTCAAGGTTACAGCTCTCTTTCTTTCTCAGTCTCCTGGTTCCAGGAGCTTCTCGATGTACTTTATGCTCCTGGCTGTTCTTCCTTGGTGGTGGTGGGCTCTTCTCTTTCACGTTTCTAGGGTGGCTCATTGCAAACTCAGAGGGATGGCAAAACTGACCAATCCCTTCGGTGGGATACAATTACCCTATCATACAGTCCCGCTCAATCACTTGGGTGGGAGTTACAAAACCATGGCAAGAAAGTCCACACAAAAGCAATCCATTATACCGCTGGTACTTACGTTTTGACAACTGATATTCTCAAGCTCATTATTTGCCCTTCCTTTGGAAAACTATCAGCACAGCAATTTAGCAGGTAATGGTTAATTTTTTTGTCTTCTTCCTTATAAATAAGTGTCAGTGATTTCTTCCTCTATCCAATACTTTTGCCTCCATAGGAATGAAAATGCTTAAAAACTGAGATCAAATAACAAAGTACTATGTGTCTAATGGAGTCCTGGGTGCTACAAATGGTTAAGTGTTTGACTACTAACCAAAAGGTTGGTGGTTCAAACCCACCCAGAGGTACCTCAAAAGAAAGTCCTGGCTATCTGCTTCTAAAAGTTCACAGCCTTGAAAATCCCATGGCATGCAGTTCTGCTCTGAAACACTTGAGGCTCCCATGAATTGGAATCAGCTCGATGGCAACTGCTGAGCAGGCACTTGCAATTTCTCATTAATGACTGTCGAATACAACTGCCAGAGTTAGGTAGTCGTCCGCGTAATCATGTTAAAAGCTCCTGACAGTAACCTCTGATTATTGAGAAGCTGAAATGAACTAAAAACAGCTAACAATAGTCATAGATACCTCTGACTGAACAAAAATATATGGTTAAAAATATTTTAGGATATTCAGACTTGTTTCATGCACTGAAGTTAACTCAAAAAAATTTTTTATTGTTCAGATCAGAAGGCCTTCATCCACGTATTCCTTCTAATAATTTCAAATGAGCCATGGCTAAGCTTCTTCTTCCTTAGAAATTAAGCAAAAGGCAGATAATAATGTTACAAAAGTGAAAAGGGGACAGAAACTAAAAATGGTGGAGAAGCTTATTTCCATTTCTAATTTACACAATTTCTGGATTGCATTTTTCTTTTTAGATAAGTGATGACAGCTTCTTTCAGCAAGAGCAAGACAAGGAATATTTTAAGCCAGGGATCATGCTGTAATTTTGAGAGCTTAAGAGAGGAAAGTGAGGGGTTTTTTTGTTTGTTTTTTACACAAATTAGTTATTCAGAAATGTGTAATATTTGTTTTATGTACCCCAGTAATTAACGTCTAAACTGTTGTTCATCCTGGGCGGTGCGAATGGTTTAATGGGCTTAACTGCTAAAAGGTTGGAGGTTCTAGTCCATCCAGAGTTGTCTTGGAAAAGGCTTGGTGATTTACTTCTGAAAAATCATCCATTGAAAACCCTGTGGAGCACAATTCTATTCTGACACATGTGAGGTTGCCATAAGACAGAATTGATTTGATGGCAGTTGTTTACTGGTTAAACTGTGGTTGATGAAAAATATTTTTTCAGATTTATTTCGGTCCTCATGAAGTCGTTATTAATATGGAGCAAACATTCTTACACAAGAAAAATTGCATTCTTAAAGCAGACATATTATTTTTCCAAATACCTATCTTCATGAGAAAACAGAAAGAAGTTCAATGTTTTGGGTTTGATAGAATTATGAATTTCCTAATGGTCCTTTCCAATATACTATACAAAATGATAATTTAGAAGTGAAGTTTACAACAGCTATTCAGTAAACCATTTGATAAACTGTTTTATTATACCACCAGGAATAAACAGTTTAATTGAAAACAATGAAAGGAAGTTGAATGACAAAAAAAGGGGGGGGGGTGATAAGAATAAAGAAAATATAATACATACATAAGTTTCATTCTATTTATTCAAAATATTCAAGAACTATAAGGATATTATACAACGGAGCTAGAGCGTAACTACTAATGGCTTACAACATGAGCCAGAAGGCAATCAGACTCACTGTCGTCTGACCCTGACTAAAGAACTCACACATTACACGTACAAAACTTAAAACGCAGGATGATATACTCTAATTACCATTTTAGAAACAAGGTGACCTGGCGCTTTGAAATTTAACTAAATTTAAATTACTCAACTTCCCAAACTTAAAAATGGCAACATTAGATAAGAATCTAGAATTGTCTGATCCCAAGGCCCATGTACTTAACTACTATGTAATATCAGTAATCATGTTTGGTAGGAAAGAATATTAAAGGAGAACTCATAACTTTGTTAGATTTTATTAGTATAGAGTTAAGGGAAAAGAAAATGCGTTTTAAATGGTGTGAGTTAATGTACCAGTGAAGGGTAGTCAACAGTGCAGGAATATGAAAAGCACATAATAACAGTGATCAATAAACTAGCCAGGCATTAAGTTTACAGGAGTAATTACATTAGGACAGAAATAATTTGAAAATTGTTTTAGGAAATATCAGCCTCTTTTCTAGGTCAGATGTGACTGTCAAAGGGAATTATACAATCTCATTATTTTTTCAAAATGTATAGAAAAGTCATCAATAATCACTCGTAATTTACCCAGTTTGTCTATGGAATATATGTGATTTAAAAGTATGTATGGCAAATGTGAAATTAATTTCCATAGAATTTTATAGGTATTTTCAAGAAGATAAGAATAAAATTCAAGTTAATTAAATATGTAATTTTCACACTAAAGTAAAGATAAATGTTTAGTCCAAAAAGGCTTTGCTCAGCCAAGGGGGAGAATTCAACTTAAACCACTGAATTGAAAAACATTATTGAACTCAATGTTCTCAGCAAGTATTTCCTTCAGATTTCAGTGTGGTGGTTTGCATTTGATACCTAAAATAATTATCTCTTCCTTTTTCCTTTCTATTAGATGTCAAATCAAGTAGAAATTTTATTGCATCTTTTTGACATTTTCCAGCTCCTGCAAGCATAGCAGATTGCTTTCCTTGCCAAAACTGGCCTAAAACATGAAAAGATTTGTTAAGGTAGCTAAAGAAAGTTTGTTACTGTTGCTGTTGTATGCTTTTATTTTATTTTTTTAGTACTCTGAAAGAGAATGCAAATGTGACTGAGGATAAAAAAAAATGAGTGTATTTTAAGCATAAGGAGTGATATCTAATAAAAAAATAACTATTATTAAGGGAGACTTAAACAGGATTCTCTGAGTAGACGGAAGTAAAAAGGATCAGAAAAGGGATTCAGGATTCAGACACATACAAATAATCTCCCAGACAATATGTAACTCACAGAGAGTGATTAGATGCTTTTATTGAAATTTATTAAAATATAATAGAGTATACCACTCCCCGTTGCTGTTGAGTCGATTCCAACTCATAGCGACCCTATAGAACACAGTAGAACTGCCCCAAAGGGTTTCTGAGGAGCAACTGGTGGATTTGAACTCCCAACATTTGTTAGCAGTCAAATCTTAACCACTGTGCAACCAGGGATCCAACAATAACATATTATAGGAGAAAGGAATTGGATATTTTGGATTACCTCTATAAGCCTTGCAATGAATCTACCAGCACCCTTTTTTGTACTAATTATTTCTAGAAGTTACACTTGTAGAGTTCCTGTAGCATCTTGGCATCCATTGCTCTCTCTGTTACATCATTCCTGCTGAACGGAGGGTAATACAAGAGTTCTTACTGTCCAAACTGACCAATTTACGAACTGAAAATATATGCATAGTCATTTGCTTTGCAGATCAGACTAAAAATAAAACGAAACCCATTGCCGTAGAGTTGATGTCAACCATGGCGACCCCATGTGTTACAGAGTAGAATTGCTCCATAGTATTTTTTTGTTTTGTTTTGTTTTTGGCTATAATCTTTATGCAAGTAGTTTGCCAGGCCATTCTTCTGTGGTGTCCCTGCATGTGTTCGAACTGCCAGCCTTTAAGTTAGTAGTTGACAGCAAAGCATTTGTGCCACCAAGGAGCTATTACTAGATTCCATGACAAAGGAGAATTATATCTATTTTGTTGCATTAGGATACCCTAAGAACATGAGTAATCATTATACAAGTGAATAAAGGGGATTTTCCTCAGATATGGATGGGTCTTCCTTGTTTTAGGGTGGAGACAGGCAATCCTAAAGGAAAGAAGCTTCCTTACTTATAGACTAAAGAAAGACATAGGAGAATGATGGCCTGAGTCACCCAAGAGACCACATAGTATATTAATTTCTTAAATCAGCATATTGATCCTTCCCCTTGAACTAAATAATAGCTCACATTATGATCTCTACATTTACTATGAAAGTTAATATCTTTGCTGAAAAATTCTTTGGAAATAATAATATTATCTTGAATAAAAATGGATTTCTTATATTAAAACCAGAGTAAATGTAGTGCAGTGATATGACTGACTGGTGATGACCACTAAGAATAACTTGCACTGCCTCTTCTGGCTGTTCTCTCATAATAAATGGCAATACTGTGTGCAGTATTAATGTGTCTTTATCGATGGATTTTCTGGTGTCAAGCAATTGTTTTTTTCCTAGGATAAAACCTATTTGGTCATATTGCATTGTACACCTACTCCTTAGGACTATGTCGTTGTCTGACATTTCACACTTACGACAATAGTAAAAATTCTACTATCCGAATATTTTGTGTGTTAAAGAAGTACATCTGTCAGTGAAGAACCCTGAGGTGCCAGGCAAAAGTATCACTGGCTGTGATGGTTAAGGTTATGAGTCAACTCAGCTGAGCCATGATTCTCAATGGTCTGGCAGTTATGTAATGGTGTAATTTGACAGTTACATAATGATGTAATTTAGCGGTGATGTAATGATGTAGTCATCTTCCATTTTGTATTCTCATGTGGTCATTCTCTGTTTTCATATAACGACCTGGTCTTTGAAACCTAACTATGTGCAGTGAGTAGTGGGTGTATCATGAGTAAGGAATTGAGCTCAATTAGCTAATAATTCTCCTAAGAATTTATTTATATTTATTAACTTCCATACAAGACATTGAATTACACTATTAACCTCTTCAATAGTCATTTTGGTATCAAATGTTCATTAAATGAAGTGGGTAGCTTTCCTCTTTTATTATGCTCTACAGTGAAATGAACATTCATCATATCTCATCAGTAAAGACATAATAGTTGAGAACTTTTTTGTTAGTTTGTTTGAAGAGAAGATGTGATTTGTAGATTTTAATTGTCATTGTATTTCTCTTAGAATATTGATATTTTAATTTTCTATTTCTTCTTCAGTCAGTTTTAGATTTTACATCTTCTTTTCAAATTGATTGGTTAAAGGTTGTTCATGATTCACTTTTGTGATTTTGAAATCTCTTTTATATGAAGAGCTGATATTCAACTAACAGTATGGTATACTTATCACTTGTTAAAATATAGAAATACCTATGTACTTATTAGTTAATAACCTATGCACAATACTCAAAGGGCAGAATGGGGTGAGCAATTAGGGTCTCATAACAATGTATGCAAAAAAAAATTTTGTATGGGAGACTAACTTGAAATGTAAACTTCATTTAATTATAACAATAATAATTTAAAAAAAAATACTCAAAGGGCATTTCCATCCTGACCCATGCCTAAAATGTCTTTTCTTTTTTTTTAAAGCCATTTGCATGCAGAAGTGCAGGTCCACATTTGTCAACTTCCCTTGTCAATTTTAAGGATTCCTGAGGGACCACACAAAGGATGCTCCTGGCATCCTCAGCCCTCCAAATGAAGCCAGCCACTATGAGTCATGCATCCATTTTAGCTTATTCTCTGGCCAGAGTGCTCCTTTACCCTAGCAGAGGATTCTGGGTTCCATCTAGTTCAGTGAATTTGAGGCCAATAACTTGAGTTGTCTTCATATGTCTGACTGCTGGAAGTGTAGTTTCTACAGATCTAGCTTAGAGGGAGATAGATGGTAAGAGAAGGGGAGAGCAGGTTAGTGGACAAAATGTTTGAATCAAATACACAAGTCCTACATTTTTGGTTTCCCAATCCTGCTGTGTGAACTCTATGACATAAGGGAAGCCCTAGGAATGAGAGTGAACATATGCATTGTTGTTGTTAGTGCTGTCCAGTTTTGACTAATTATTACCCTGTGTATAGCAGAACAAAACTCTAACCACTCCTTTGCCATCCTCACAATCAATGCTATGTTTGAGACTATTACTGTAGCCACCGTGTCAATCCATTTCGTTGAGAGTCTTCCTCTTTTTTGCTGACCCTCTACTTTACCAAGCATGATGTCCTTCTCCAGGGAATGGTCCTTCCTGATAACATGTCCAAAGTACATGAGACGAAGTCTTACCATCTTTGCTTTTAAGGAGTATCCTGGCTGTATTTCTTTCAAGACAGATTTGTTCGTTCTTCTGACAGTCTGTGGTGTATTCAGTATTTTTTGCCAACACCATAATTCAAAAGCATCAATTGTTCTTTGCTCTTGCTTATCCATTGTCCAGCTTTCACATACATATGAGGCAATTGGAAGTACCATGCCTTTGGTCGGGCGCACTTTAGTCCTCAAAGTGACATCTTTGCTTTTTAATATCTAAAGAAGTCTTTTGCTGCAGATTTACCCAATGCAATGCGTTATTTGATTTCCTGACTGTGCTTCCATGGGTGTTAATTATGGATCTAAGTAAAATGAAATCCTTGACAACTTCAATATCTTCTCCGTTTATTATGATGTTGCTTATTGGTCCAGTCATGAGGATTTTTGTTTTCTTTATATTGAGGTGTAATCCATATTGAAGGCTGTAGTCTTTGATCTTCCTCAGTAAATGCTTCAAGTCCTCTTCACTTTGAACAAGCAGAGTTGTGTCATTTACGGATCGCAGGTTTTTAATTAGTCTTCCTCCAATCCTGATGCGACGTTCTTCTGTATATTCGCCAGTTTCTCGGATTATTTGCTCAGCATACAGATTGAATAAGTATGATTTATTTATGCATGGTTACAGCCAAGTTATGCTTTAGGTCTGAGTTTATATTTTACCCCTAAGACTAGGAGAGGAAAAATGGAAATATAATATTGTAAGTAATATAATTTTACTTGAAGGGAGAATGCAATAAACTAAAGAGATATAAACTCTAATGGAACCACTAAAATCAAACAAACAACATATTTAACAATCTGATAGTGAATGAAATCCTGAAAAATTCTCAGTTCGTAAATAGAATTTCTCAATTAATAAAATATAAACCATAAATGGGGGAAAAGATAACATAGAATGAAATAAATACAAATAAAAAGGTATAGCCTTATTACCCATTTAGCCCAAACTATATTGATAATCACATTATATGATTATACGCTGCCTAAAATAAACTCACTTTGATCATTAAGGTATAGAAGTCAAAGATGGAAGAAATAAGCTATTCTAAAACCAATCAAAAGAAATCATCTGTATTAATAACAAATCAGTACATTTCGGAGGAAAATACATTATTGAGAAAAAGGACATCATTTAATAATGATAAAGGGATAAATTCATTAAGAAGACACAAATATTCTAAATGTTTTTGCACTTAATAACTTAGTTTCAATGTTTTTGCGGCATAAACTGATAGATTTGAAAGGAGAAATACACAAGTCAACAGTGGAAGTGAGAGCTTTTCCCAGCCCTCTCTCAGTAATCACTAGACGTAGAAAAACAATCAGCAAAGATATAGAAGAAGAGTAATGCTATTGAACAACTTGTCCTAAAAAAAATTCATAGAACTTGCACCACACACCACCACAATACACATTCTTTTCCAGTGTTCATATAACATTTATGAAGACAGATAATATTCTGGACATAAAAAAGCTGGAGAAATTTAAAATAATTTAAATTATACAAGGTATTTCCTCTGATCACAAAGGAATTGAAGTTCAAATTAATAACATACAGTTAGCCAAAACATCGCCACATATTTTTAAAACCTTTATATTTAGAAAGCAAATAAGAATGTAGAAAAATACATGTATCAAAAAGAAAACCAAAAAAGAAATAACATATATTTATAGCAGTATAAAAATAAAAATACAACATACTCCAATTTGTGGGATTTAGCTAAAGCAGTGTCTAAACAGCAATTCTTTAGATCAATATTAGGAAAAAAAAAATCTCCATTCAATGACCTAAGTTTTCACCCTAAAGAAACAGAAAAAAGCAAACTAAACCCAAAGAAAAATATATGGAAAGGATATCGATAAAAGCAGAAATGACTAAATAGATACAAGAAAAAAATTACACCCATTTTTATGTTTTTTTTTTGAGAATAATAAAATAACAATAGAGGGCCCTGGACAGAGTGGGAGAAAAATGTAGAACAAAATTCAAATTCTACACACACACACACAAAAAGAACAGACTTACTGGTGTGACAGAGACCAGAGGAACCCCCGAGACCATGGCCCCCGGACACTTTGTTAACTCAGAACTGAAGCCACTGACAAAATCCACCTTTCAGCCAAAGGTTAGACAGACCTATAAAACAAACAATAACACATGCGAGGAATGTGCTTCTTTGTTTAATCGAGTGTATGAAACCAGACGGGCAACACTTGCCCCAAAGCAAAGATAAGAAGGCAGGAAGGGACAGGAAAACTGGATGAATGGACACAGGGAACTCTGGCTGGAAAGGGGGAGAGTGCTGACACGAAGTAGGGATTGCAACCAATGTCACAAAACAATTAGTGAATAAATTTTTGAGTTAGAAAGTAATTTGCACTGTACACTTTCACCTAAAGCACAGTAAAAAAATTTTTTTTTCAACCCCAAAGTATATAGTATCCATGCAAATGTCTCCTTTATTTAAAAAATCATGCTTAGATGAGACATATATTTTTGTACAATTTCTGCATTAGACAATTTTAAGATATTCATTTTCATCATTAAAAGCATTTATTAAAAGCCTCTCTGATTGTAATACTTGTATTTGTGCGACCTTAAATAGATCACTGGTATCAAGTGGCTTTTACAACATTAAGAAAATAAACCTAAAAATCTAAAGAGGGTAAGTATACATATTACTTTGATAGAACTTCTTAGTTTGAAATCTGTTTGCTATTTTAGAAAAACAATAATCTATGCTATACTGCCATGAAGCAAAACTACTAAAAATACGGTGATGACTTTGAAAGACATTGGAAATAATTTTAACCTTGAGACTCTTTCATGTCCCCTGACCTAGTAGTAGTTTATCTTAGAAAGAAAGAGAGAAGAGAAAAGAAGAGGAGAGAACAGAAGAAAGAGAGAGAGAAAGGGAGGGAGGGAAGCAGAGAGGAAGAGAGAGAGGGAGGGAGGAAGGAAGGAAGGAAGGGAGGAACAAAGAAGGAAAAGAGTCATAAAAGTTTAAGGCAGAGATGGGCTAGTGCGTCTAATTACATTCTTTCAGACAGCAAGTAACTAAGATACACTTTACCAAAGGGAATACAATAAAGTAATGAAGGAATGGATTTAAAGCTAGAACATCCTCACTTTCATCTCAATATCCGTCATATGCCTGAACTACCGTGGTAGCGCTATCCGAATGATCAGTTTCTAATCAAGATGCTACAATACATAGGCTTTTTGTTGGCTAATTTCTGGAAGTAGATTCTCAGGCCTTTCTTACTAGTCCATCTTGATCTAGCTCCACTGAAACCTGTTTAGCATCATAGCAATAAACAAGTCTCCACTGGCAAACGGCTAGTGGCTGCTCATGAGGTACATTGGCCAGGAATCCAACTTTCCAGCATGAAAGGCAAAAATTCCATCATTGAACCACAATTGTGCCAACTCTGTCAGATAGTTCCTTTATATGACTGTCGTTCACTGTCCTAATAGTGTTTCCTATCAATATTGATTCTTTGATTTGCAATAGGGATGAAAAAGATTGAGGAGTGGAGAACAATCCTGTTAAAAATGCTTACCTTACCACTTGGATAACTAGAAACTGTCACATTTATGGAAATTAGCCACCATCAAAATAACTATCAATATTCTCTTTTATGTGCAAGCATACTTTTTGGTTCAAGTACTGCAACTTCATTCTCTGCTCCTGTATCTCTTTCACTTTCTTCTCTTTTGTTCACATGCAAATAGAAACGAGATTTTTTGATCATAGCTTCTCACTCTGGACTATTCAATATGTTAACTACTTAGATTGACAAAGTAAACACTGTTTGAAAATTGATCAGAAAGGAAAATAATTTTCATTATTTTGGAAAATTTATGCATTTCATCACTAAATTTTAAATTTTTACACTAAGATTTAGTTACTCAGGTAAAAAAGGAGGGATGACTAATAAGTTCATTTATTATTGTATCCTTGACTCATTCAATCATCATACAAACGTTTATGAACTCCTATATTTAACTCCTTGCTCTATGGTTCATGCTGCCCTATAGATTATTTGAGTCTTGTTATGGATAAAAATGAGAAACCGTTACTGCAGAGATGTGTCATGACTTCTCAATAGAAATAGGTACAGAACACTCTGAACGTTCATAGACACTTTGACCATCATTGTCTACATGTTAGGAGTCAAAGGTTATTAGAGGATTTTTAGTCAAAGCTGTTCGCTAAGGGAAACATTCTAGTATTTAGGTAAAATAAAACAAGGTAGAAATATAAGAAGAAGAGCAAGTGTGAGGAATAGGTGAGAATTAATAACATGGAATATTGGGAGAGACTAGATGATAGAGTTTGAAGTAGAAAATTGAAAAAGCAAAAGAGGTGTTCTGGTCATAAAATTGTTGGATGCCACCACATTAAATAAAACCAAACTCACTGCAGTCAAGTCATTTTGCTATGTTAAATAAGTTTTTTTTTTTTTTTTAAAAGAAGCATTATTTAAGTGTTAAAGTATTATGGTATCAAAAATATTTCTTCACATGTATATCTCCATTTGCGATGGCATAAGATTTGATGACGTCAACAGCATAGAAGACTCAGGTAAGTAATAAAAGTTGATGAACTCGGACGAGGTTAAGAGATACAAAGTAAATAGGGTAAATTGGACCAAGTGATTGAAGAAAGGAAGTAAGGTAAATGGGATGAGCCTATCACAGAATCCTTGGGTGGTGTCTTAGTTATCCAGTGTTGCTACAACAGAAATATCACAAGCAAATGGCTTTAACAACGAGAAATTTATTCTCTCATAGTCTAGTAGGCTAGAAGTCCAAATTCACGGCACCAGCTCCAGGGGAAGTCTTTCCGTCTCTGCTGGCTCAGAGGAAGGTGCTGGTCTTCAATCTTCCCCTAGTCTAGGAGCTTCTGAGCACAAGGACCTCAAGTCCAAAGGACGTGCTCCTCTCCTGGTTTTTCTTTCTTGGTGACATGAAGTCCCCCTGTCTCTCTGCTCACTTCTCTCTTTAAATCTCAAAAGAGATTGACTAAGGTGCAGCCTAATCTTGTAGACTAAGTCCTTATGTCATTAACATAACTGCCTCTAATCCTCCTCATTAACATCATACAAGTAGGATTTACAACACATAAGAAAATCACTTCAGATTACAAAATGGTGGACAATCACACAATACTGGGAATCATAGTCTAGTCAAGTTGACACACATTTTTAAGGGACACGATTCAATCCATAACAGGTGGCGAAAACAGTTATTCACTCAACAATTAATAGAAAGGTTGGTGGTTCAAATCCACCCAGAGGTGCCTCAAAACAAAGCCCTGGCAATCTGCTTTTGAAAGATTACAACCTTAAAAACCTCATGGAGTGCGGTTTTGCTTTTTTGGTTTTGAGGCTATCTCAGCAGGATACTGACTGATAAAAATGGCTAGGTATCATGTTCATTTACAAAAGAAGAAAAATAGAAGGAGAACTGATGTCACCAGGGGAAAATTAGGGGACAGTTTGTATCCTTTCAAATCACCTTATAGAGGACACACCTCCCTTTCTTAAACTAATCTAAAGGAAAAAGTGAATGATGAAAAATCCTTTTTTTTTTAGCTCATTATCCCAGCCTGATGCATATCCAAGTTTGTATATTTGCCATCTTACATCAGGCATGTAAAATAATAGATCAAATATACTTGATTTGTAAGAAAATGTTTAGGAATCACGGTTCTACAATATAATTAACTGGAAGATGTTTTATCCATTTTTACAATTTGACACTTGAGATATATCTACCATAAATAGTATAATCTTAGTTTTAGCAATACATTAATTATGTTAATAAATATGGGGTTCTAATTATCAAATATAAAGTTATCTATTTAGTTTTATTTTGTATTTCCAATAGGATTAGAGAAGAAATAAATGATTCAAAATATTAAAGGCCACTCATGTCATAGCTGGGAACAAAATGCAAAGGATCATCTCTTTATACCTTTGTTTAAACTCCAACATCATTGTTTCCCACAGAGAATTTTAAAGATAGGCTAATATGCGTAGCAGTAATTGAAGAAGACAAGTCAAAAAGTTGTGAAAAGAAAAACCTGCATTTGTTTTAGTTTCAAAAAATGATCAGAGATTATTTTAAACTTTTAAAAACCAGTATTTATGCATATGTATACACACACACACAAATGCATTTTACATAATGACATTCATAAAGATGCTTTTGTACATGAACTTTGAGGAGATCAAGGTGAGCATTAAAGCCTGTACAAGAGAAGCATAACAACTCTGCAGAGAAAGGCCTTGAGAATGCAGAGCCTGGTTGATCAGCAAAATAATCTGTTTCTTTTAAATATGTATGAAGCTTTAAGCAGACAATTTTCTATAATTTATCTCCCTACTGCATGCTATCATTAGAGCTTCCTGGATAAAGAGATCAGAATGAATTATGTAAATTCTTGATTGTGTTATCAAGTACTCTTGTACCTTGATAATCATTGCTTGATTCTTTGCAATTTGGAAATAATGCCCTCCAGAATGTTCACAGCCTATTTGTAATTTGTTCAAGGAATCAATGCAAAGATTATGTTATACGATTAAAGGGTGTCTTCCAATTAAAAGCATGGCAGCAACATATTGAGTAGCAGAACTAATTCATTGTTTTTGTACCAATTCTCTGTGAAAGAATGAACTTTTTTTAAAACAAATTTGAACATAACAAACTGCCTGATATTATATAAATGAGCCTTTTTTTCCTGACCTTAGTAAGGCTCCTGAATTGTTTTTATCCTTCTTAGGTACTATGAAATCATCAAATTTATGCTTCAATTCTATCAACTAAAAAATCAGTCTGTATTGAACATCTTACATAGTTGAAACAACTTCATAAATTACACAGATACTTGAAAGCACGTATTTTCTTGTGTTTCTGTTTCTGTTCTTCTTTCAAAATCAGACTTTAGCACTGTTTACTTTCCTTTTTTATTTTGTGGGGTTTACTTATTTATTTTTTTAATAAATCCATTACAAAAACCAATTATATTCTGTCCACATATATTTAGAGGTTACAGTTCTGAGAACCTATTTTCAGCACAACGTATTAAATGTTAGCCCCATATTGCACTTATATTAATTAATAATCTTGATAAACACGCACTTTAACATAAGAAAATTTAAAAAAAACCTTCAAATGAAACCAAAGCTCTGTTGTTTCCTAACCCTGCAAAGTATCACCTATCATTTTACACCAAAAAAAAAAAAAAA
>NW_004443949.1:11517271-11559783 GCF_000243295.1 Trichechus manatus latirostris | reverse complement strand
ATTGTTCTCTAACAATTCTTAAATTTGAGCAACATGGGGCAGTTTTTTTTTTTTTTTTTTTCATATGGGCCAATACAAAATTCCAAATCTTATACAAAATACATAAACATTAAATCCTTATAACTAAAATTCTGTCATTGTTTCATGTGTATATGTATGTTTATATACATATAAATAAAATGAAAGTTCATTTTTGAAGTATTTTGAAACATTTAAAAACAAGATTGCATATTTCAGACATTTATAATTTAAGTCATTTGAACAGTATTCAAAAAGTTTTTTTAAAAAATTGCATTGAAAATTTTTAAAGAATTTACAAAAAGGCCGAAAAACTTGATTTGTCACTTGAACTTCGTTAACTTGAACTTCTCTTTTATTTTAAAAGTCTCAAAATATGGTAATTTAATAAGATTAATATGAAGAATATTTGAAAAATATAAAAATGAGACAGAGAGAATGAGAGAAAAGAGACAGACATTGTGAGTAAAAATTAAGGCTAACAATAGCATAGCATTAGTGGTCTACTTTATAAGTAAGGAAACTGTATACATGAAAGAGTAGCTAGGTTTGACTGAAATAACAATAAAATACAAAAATATTGTGAATTCTATCTACCACACTTGCTGAACTCACTTATGAGTTCTAGTTGCTATTCTGTAGATTCAGTATCATTTTCTACATAGAAAGGAAAACATTTTACTTTTTGATTATTTTATTTCTTTTTCTTGCTTTATCACAGTGAACCTCCAGTACACTGTTGACTAGAATGGTGTGAGTCAACATCTTTGGTTTGTTCCTCATATTTGGAGGAAGGCATTCAGTCTTTCACATTAAGTATGATAGTAGGTTTTAGATAGATGATTTTTATGAGATAGAGAAATATCCATTTTATTCATAAGGTGTTAAGAGTTTAATCAGGAATGAATACTGAATTTTGTCAAATGCTTTTTGATATCTATTGAAATGATAATATGTTTTGTTTAATATTAATATGAATTGCATTTAAGTGCGAATGTTCAATTTTGCATTCCTGGGACAAGCTCACTTGGTCATGATAAATTATCTTTTTATATGTTGGTGAGTTTTGATTTGCTACATTAAAAATAATAATTCTTATTATAGAACAGTTGTAGCTTTACAGAAAAGTAGCAAAGAGTACTGAGAGTCCTGGTATACCCCTCACCCAGTTTCCCCTCTTGCTACCTCAATTAAATAATCCAATAAGTAGGAAATTACACATATTCTTTCTGCTCTAAGGCCAGAACTTGTCTCACAGTTCCTGACCAGCAGAAGATAGCAACTAAGAGAATTTTGTCATGCACTGAGATGCAGAAGGCCAGAAAGTATGCCAGATCAATGACCCCCAGGGCTGCAAATAGGAAGCCTTAAAGGCTAGATTTTCTCCAAAGAAATATTGTCTTTGACTAGAACCATTTTATAAAAATTTTAAAAGACAGTGCAGGATTTGCACTTTTGTATATGCTGAAATTCTCATCATTAGCTATTGCCATACGCTTGGTACATTCAAATATCTTTGTCTGTTCATCTATGGTCATTGAGTGTGTTACACCAATACAACATTTTTGTACATTACAACCTTGAAGATTCCATTCGCTTGCCTTCTTGCAGAACTTCTTTCTTCAGCTATAACTTTTTTTCCTAATACTGGATCAAAATTAACTGATTAGTTGACTGCTATTTAATTTCAGTAATATTCCAACAATACTTCTCATAGACTATACTCACAACACTGATCTTGGATGTTCACAAAACTCTTCCGCCATTCATTTGAAGATTTTCACCATGGAACTTACTCTACACATGAATATTCTCTTTCATTACACAATGGTTCTTTATCAGAAGAAACTATAACCTAGGGTTTTTGAGCTTCTACTTCCAAGTCTCATTAGACATAGAACCAAGGATTTAAAAGGGAATAATGATAGTTTCCTCTTATTTGTATATGCCTTGCATTTTGAAAAGTATTTTACGCATATTAGCAATTCTAGAACACTAAGATATTTAATACGTGATAAAAGAAAACGTAACAAATTTTGATTTCTGCACCTAGTATTCCACTGTATAATTTCATAATTTCTGAAAGCCTATTGTCTGATTATGTTTCAGTAGTTTTACATTTTTCACCTATCTATTTATTTTTGCCTTTCTTATTTCCAAATTACACTGGTAAGTGGAAATCTCTTCATAGATCATTGCTTTATAATAAGGAAGAAAATTGATTTTAAGAAGCATCATTAATACATACTAGAAACAGTTGAAACCATGTTTTTAGGAGAAAATACAAATCTTCCTTATTTGAACTCTCATTTATATTTATTGCACATTGCATTTATCTGTTTAGTATATATGTATTTTTCCTTAGAATTTAGTGATATGATGTAATTACATGTTCAAATTTGACAGAAAATTTAAATGTATATATGTATATTTATCCTAGAATTTAGTGATATGATATAATTTAAAAATCTTGATCATATTGTTGTTTAATTATAAACAAAGTAGATATATTGGAAAGACATTACAGATATTTCCATTAGTCAAATTGCGTTTGTCAGTTTCTGGATGCATTTGCCAAAATAGTCCCTGGGCAACCAATTGTCTGATTTCTTTCACTTTAATAAAAATGGATTTATATTTAGTTTAATAATTTAGTAATAATAGAAAAAAAAGTATTGCTTTTTTAGTTATCTAGTCCTGCTGTAACAGAGGTACCACAAATGGGAGACTTTAATGAACAGATATTTATTTTCCCACAGTGTAAAACCATTATCACTTCCACCCCTATCTGATGAGATTAACCCCGATGTGCTTGAAGACTGTTTGTATGAGATACTGCCTGGAGTGATACCTTGGGCATTGCCTGGGGCATCAACTGAGGCAGAAGCTTTATAAGACGTTGCTGAATGTGCCTAGGACCCACCCTACCACCCATTTTTGATTCTAAACCTGTAGAGTTAAGTACCAGCGAGCCCCAAGAGGTAAAGAGCAAAATGTGACTCAGGAGGAGTTATGCTAAAGTCCAAAAGAACTGCTTGATTTTTCTAGTACATACAAACAGAAACCTGGGGAATATGTGTGGGAATGACTATTAAGGGTGTGGGATAATGGTGCAAGGAACATAAAGTTGGATCACTCTGAGTTTATTAATATGGGCCCACTAAGCACAGATTCTTCATTCAGAGATTCAGCTGGAGAGGTTAGAAAATGACCTAGTTTATTTGATTGGTTCACTGAAGCATGGATTAAGCAATGTCCTACGCTAAATCAATTTGAAATGCCAGACCTGCCTTGGAATACTATAGAAGGTATCCAAAGGCTTAGGGAAATTGGCATGTTAGAGTGGATAAATCAGGTTTAACCCACAGACCCAAACATGGAGTGTCCAGAGGACACACATTTTACCACAGCTGTGAGGAACAAATTTGTGAAGGTGGCCCTAGCATCCTTGGAGACTGCTTGATTGCTGTTTTATGTAAGTCAGATTTGACAGTGAGAACTGCCCCTAACTGAATTAAGACACCTAACTACAATGGAGCTGATTCGACCCCGTGGTGGTAGTGGGAAAGTGGCAGCACTCAATCGACAGAGACAAGGTAGGCATGATTACCGTAATGTACAGCAGAGGCAAACCAGTAATCAGAATAGTCTGACTAGTATGGAGTTCTAAAACTGGCTACTTAGTCATGGTATGGAGTGAAATAGATGGGAAATCTACTAAATATTTACTTGATCTCTACAAGAGGGAGAATTCTAGGTTAAGTGAATGGCAGTCTAACTTGAACCACCAGAATAAAGAGTCACAGACCCTCAATCAATTCCCAGACTTAAGCCAGGTTACAAACCCAGAACCACTTGAATGAAGGGAAGGCCAAGTCCCTTTGAGGAAGGACCCCGCTATACTGCCAAAAAATTACACTATTAATCTTTCTCCCAGCCTTCCCTTGAAGGATTTATTGTCTTTTACAAGAGTGACTGTTCATTCAGGAAAAGAAATAATCAGCCTTTAAAGAGATTACTGGACTCTAGCTTTGAACTGACACTAATTCCAGGATACCCAAAACATCACTGTTGTCCATCAATCAGAGTAGGGACATATGGAGGTCATGTTATTAATGGCGACTTAGCTCAGGACCATCTCACAATGGATCCAGTGGGTTCCCAAACTCATCCTGTAGTGAGTTCCCTAGTTACAGAATGCATAATTGGAATGGAAATACTCAGCAACTTTTAGAACTCCCACATTGGATTCCCAACATGTGCAGTAAGGGCTACTGTTGTAGGAAAAGCCAGGTGGAAGCCATTAGAACTACCCCTACCTAAAAAAAAAAAAAAAAGTAAGCCAAAAGCAATACCTCATTCCTGAAGGGATTGTAGAGATTAGTATCACCATCAAGGACCTGAAGAATGCAGGGTGATGATTCCCATTACTTTCCCATTCAACTTGTCTATTTGGTCTGTGCAAAAAACAGATGGATCTTGGAGAATGACAGTGGATTGTCATAAACTTAATCAGGTGTTCACTGCAATTGCAGCTGCTGTTGCAGATGTGGTTTCATTGCTTGAGCAGATTAATACATCTCCTGGTATCTGGTATATAGGTATTGATCTGGCCAATGCTTTTATCTTGACTCCAGTTTCAAAGGAACAATAGAAGCAGCTTGCCTTTAGCACACAAGGCAGCAATACATCTTCACTGTCCTACCTCATAGATATACCAATTCTCCAAAACTATCTCATAATTTACCCCACAGGGATCTTAATAACTTTTCCTTTCCACTAGATGTCACACTGGTCCATTACGTTGATGATATTATGCTGAATGAACCTAGTAAGGAAGAAGTATCAATGACTCTAGACTTACTGGTGAGACATTTGTGTGCTAGAGGGTGGGAAATAAATTCAACAAAAATTCAGGTGCCTTCTACTACAGTGAAATTTCTAGGAGTCTAGTGGTGTGGTGCATGTTGAGATATTCCTTCTAAAGTGAAGGATAATTTGATACATCAGGCCTCTCCTACAACTAAAAAGGAGACATAATGCCTGGTGGGCCTCTTTGAATTTTGGAGGCAGTATATCCTCATTTGGATGTGCTACTGCAGCCTATTTATCAAGTGACTTAAAAATCTGCTAGTTTTGAGTGGGGCCCAGAAAAACAGAAGTCTCTGCAGTAGGTTCAGGCTGTCATGCCAGCTGCCATGCACTAGGGCCATACGATCCAGCTGAGCCAATGGTGCATGAAATGTCAATGGCAGAGAGAGACGCTGTTTGGGGTCTTTAGCAGCATCTTTATCTTCTTATTGGTGATAAAGGCAGAGACCTTTAAGATTTTAGAGCAAAGCTCTGCCATCCTCTGCAAATAACTACTCTCTTTTTGATAAACAGGTTTTGCCTTGTTACTGGGTCTTAGTAGAGACTGAAGGCTTAACCATGGGCCACCAAGTCACCTTGTTACCTGAGTTACCTATCATGAACTAAGTGTTGTCTGACCCACAGAGTCATAAAGTTGAAGGTGCACAGTGGCATTCTATTATTAAATGGAAGTACTATGTACAAGATCAGGCTCCAGCAGGACCTGAACGCACAAGTAAGTTACATGAGGGAGTGGCCCAAATGCCCATTGCATCCACTCCTGTCACATTACCTTCCTTCTCCCAGTTCCTTACGATCAGTTGACTGAGGAAGAGAAAACTCATGTCTGTTTTACAGGTGGTTGTGCACAATATGCAAGCACCACTTGGAAGTGGATAGTGGCAGCACTGCAGACCTTTCTGGGACCTCCTTGAAGGACAGTGGTGAAGGAAAATCTTCCCAATGGGCAGAACTTTGAGCAGTGCACCTGGTAGTTCACTTTGCTTGGAAGGAGAAATGGTCAGATGTGTGACTGTATAGTGATTCATGGACTGCGGTCAATGGTTTGGCTGGATGGTCAGGGACTTGGAAGGAACATGATTGGAAAATTGGAGACAAGGAGTTATGGGGAAGAGGCATGTGGCTAGATCTCTCTGAATGGTCTAAACAAGTGAAGATACTTGTGTCTCATGTGAATGCTCACCAGAGTATCCTTGGCAGAGGAGGATTTTAACAATCAAGGGGGTAGCATGACACATTCTGTGGGTACCATTCATCCTTTTTCCCCAGCAGCTCCTGTCATTGTCCAGTGGGCTCGTAAACAAAGTAGCCACAATGGCAAGATGAAGGTTATGCCCGGGCTCAGTAACATGGACTTCCACTCACCAAGGCAAACTTGGCCAGCAACTGCTGAGTGCCCAATCTGCCAGCAGCAGAGACTAGCACTGAGTCCTCAATATGGCACCAATCTTAAGGGTGACCAGCCAGTAACCTGGTGGCAGGTTGATTACATTTGACTGCTTCCATCATGGAAAGGGAAGCATTTTGTTCTTACTGAGATAGACAGTCTGGATATGGATTTGCCTTCCCTGTATGCAATGCTTCTGCCAAAGTTACCATCCATGGATTAACAGAATGCCTTATCCACCATCATGATATCCCACACAGCATTGCCTCAGATCAAGGGACTCACTTCACAGCAAATAAAGTGCATCAATGGGCCCATGCTCATGGAATCCTCTGGTCTTACCATGTTCCCCAACATCTTGAAGCAGCTGGCTTAATACAATGATGGAATGGCCCTCTAAAGACACAATTACAGTACCAGCAATGTGACAATACCTCGCAGAGTTGGGGCAATATTCTCCAGGAGGCTGTATGTGTTCTAAACCAGCGTCCAATATATGGTGCTCTTTCTCCCATAGCCAGGATTCATGGGTCCAGGAATTAAGGGGAGGAAATGGGAGTGGAACCACTCAATATTACCCCTAGTGACCCACTCACAAATTATTTACTTCCTGTGCCAGCAATTCTGTGCTCTGCAGGTCTAGAGGTCTTAGTTCCAAAGAGAAGAATGCTTCCACCAGGAAAAACAACACTGATTCCATTGAACTGGAAGTTAAAAATGCCACTCAGCCACTTAGGGCTCTTCATGCATCTGGATCAACAGGCAAAGAACTGAGTTACCATATGGTATGGTGTGACTGATCTTGATTACCAAGGGTAAGTCAGATTAATATTACATATTGGAGGTAAAAAAGTGTATGTCTGGAATACAGGAGATCCCTTAGGGCATCTCTTAGTACTACCATGCCCTTAAATTAAAGTCAATTGAAAACTACAGGAACCCAATTTCGACGTGACTACTAATGTTCCAAGTTCTTCAGGAATGAAGATTTGTTTTCTATCCAGCTTTTTCTAGTCTCTTCAGTTTTGTGTTCTCTTTTTCCACTAAGAATCCCCTCAGTATTTTACTGCAGTGAAAAATGTACAGCCATGACACTTTAATCATTATCAAAATATGCAGAAGGATTAAGTGACTTATTCTTTGTTATCCATTAATTCACTGCTTATTTTAAGCTCTTTAAGGGCCCAGTAAAGTGTCCTGGACCTTGCCTAGAGAAGTGTCTGCTTACTCTGCTTTGATTTGTTTTTGTAGGTTTGATAATTAATATTCTAATGTCCAAAGTTCCTCAACTTTGGACACCATAGTTTCAAAAGCACCATAGTGTCTCTTCTCTGGAATAGTTTATAAAAAACAAGAATATCATCACCACCACCACTACCACCAACCAAACTCTACTAATTTAGCTGTGCAATTCATGCAGTATTGAAAATTCCTTCCTATGATTTTTCTAATAACAACAAATTGTTTTCAGCCAGCGAGAAAGAGAAATAGCATGTGTCAAAGACTTAATTAAATTCATTAATGGGGACATGATGGTGATATATCAGCATGATAATAAAACTGATTCAAAGAGAAAGGGGAGAGTGAAGTATTTATAGTGGTTGAAAGAAAGTATTCATGAATAAAATTGCTAATTCATCGAAAAATTAATATTAAGCAGGACAATAAAACTCTAAATTTTGAGGTTTTCTTTTGGACAGAAATCCACTGCAATTTTATCACATGTGGTTCATTTGCATATCTGTCAGTGTTTTACTAGCTACCATTACAGAAATGTAAAATACCCTAATCAATGCTAAAAAGTAAATAAATTTTAAAAACTATACACTTTTCTTGACCAGAGATTTTTGGGTGGGAATGTAGGTGGAGTTGCGACGCAATGCTCAGCAAAGAACTGAAAAGGCACAGAGTAATTTCTTTTGCCTCTTTCACAATTATTGAATGCTGTCTTTCAACACATACACAATCTTCATTTTGATTATTCACCATTATGTTCTACAGAATTAAGGGAAGTTTAGTCACTTTTTTTTTTAGATAATCTAGCATTTTCACTATGTTTTCTGACTGCACACTCTTGTGTCTTCTCAGATTGATCTAATTCCTTGCTGGGAGAATGTGTGGTGGTAGAAGTTTCCGTTTTCATCCTGGCAAAAATCGAAACTGCTGCTTCTTGGCCATCTACGTATCCTAGATGGCTTCTGCTGAACCGTATATTCTCCATTGCCCATTTTGTACTTCCATCTTCCTAACAGAAGCGAGAGGAAATGTCCAGTTCTCCCCTGTGCCTTTTTGGTGCTTCTGATTAGAATATCTTTGCTCTGTACCTCTATGTATAAACATAGCAGGCATGCCACCCATTTTATTCTTTGGCTGCCACATCCCACATCCTTAATATATGTAATTCAACCAAGTTTGCTCTGGACCTCCATTTGTAAACACAAGATGCCATTCTTCCTCCTCTAAGCTTGCACACCATGCTGTTGAATAGAGTGAGGCTTGTCACATATTCAGCTTCACTCAAGTAGCAAGGTACAGTCCATCTCTCCTAAACAAAAAAAAAAAAACACCGTGCTGTCAAGTTGATTCTGATTCATAGCAACTCTATGGGACAGAGTAGAACTGCCCCACAGGGTTTCCAAGGAGCAGCTGGTGGATTCAAACTGCCAATCTTTTGGTTAGCAGCCTGATCTCTTAACCACTGTACCACCAGGGCCCTATCTGTCCCAGAGTTCCCAAATTTTATGGGACGTCTATCATTCCACTTAAATCTTCAACTGGGACTTCAACTGTACTCCTCTCCAAGGTTTCATCCCTGCTCCCCAATTTTTCCCTCACAAGAAAAAAATATATATACTTTTTAAAAGTAGCCTTTTGTTTTATTCTTTCCAGTCTATTTTTTAATGGCAAAACCTTTATGTGCTTCTTCCTGCAAAGCATAGCATTTCAAATTGCAGAATAGTTCTTGCTCTTCAAAAGTGTTGACTCTAAAAATCCTATTTAGAATAGACAGTTCAGATTTTTTAATGTTGTCTTACTAATAATTCAATGCATTGAATGCAGCTGGCTGAGTCAGTGTTGTAGGGGAAGTGTGGGGGAAAAGGAAACTCTGGTGGCATAGTGGTTAAGTCTTACAGTTGCTTACCAAAAGGTTGGCGGTTCAAATCCACCAGCGGTTCCTTGGAAACTCTGTGGGGCAGTTCTACTCTGGAGGAGAAATGTTGAAGAAAGAATGAGAATTTAGGGTGAGAGTCAATTTACATATTTGAGTGTGCAATATTATTGACTACAGAACCAGTAGAATGAAAAAGGACACGAAGAAAGAAACGTGACCTTATTTTATGAACCCTGTGCTGCTCGAAGTAAATATTTTATACGTCATGGTCAAATGGATTTTCTGCGCCAATATGCCATCATTGTTTACAAAGTCACAGCATATATATATATATATGTGTGTGTGTGTGTGTGTGTGTTTGTTTTCCTTTTTTTTTTCATATTGGGATTTTGTCTTCCTTGTAAAGCTTTTTTTCCCTATCCCCTCTAGAAAATCCAAATTAACTTACATTTTTCTTGTAGCAAGTACAAATGCTCATATATAATTATTTCCTGACATTCTTATTTTAACATCTTATCTTAATATCTTCCCCCTTGAAGATTTTAATAAGGCTTAACTATTTTCTTAATTTGATATATTATTTTTGAACTCTTTTATTTGGTTTATTGATATGTCTTCTTTTATCTGAGTCCTCTTATGAAGAATTTGTAATATTCAATTAATATTTGCCATTTGTTATTCCATGTGTATTACCAACTCTGAATTCAAACCTATTTGGAAATCATTTTATTATTGGCTTAGAAATGGAGGGTGGATTGGTTGGGGATGGATTTTTAAGTTCAAATTATTTTTTTCATGAACATTTACCAAGTTAGTTTGTTTTCTCTAGGAACACTTCAGAATGTTACTTTTTCTTGTTTTAAGTTATGATTTTTCTTCTGGATATGTCATTATATATGCTTCAAATATTATGTTTTTTTAGAAATCAAGATAAATACATGTTCTGCTTCTTGTTGTTGTTAGGTGTTGTCAAGTTGGCTCACTCGTAGTGACCCTATGTACAACAGAACAAAACACTGCCCAGTACCGCACCATCTTCACAATCTTTGTTATGCTGGAGCCCATTGTTGCAGCCACTGTGTTAGTCCATCTTGTTGAGAGTCTTCCTCTTTTTTGATGACACTCTACTGTACCAAGCGTGATGCCCTTCTCCAAGGACTGATCCCTCCTGATAACACGTCAAAGTATGTGAGACAAAGTCTCGCCATCCTGGCTTCTAAGGAGCATTCTGGCTGTACTTCTTCCAAGCTAGATTTGTTTCTTCTTTTGGCAGTCCATGGTATATTCAATATTCTTCACCAACACCATAATTCTTCTTTGGTCTTCCTTATTCATTGCCCAGCTTTCACATGCATATGAGGCGACTGAAAACACCATGGCTTGGGTCAGGCGCACCTTAGTCTTTAAAGTGATATCTTTGCTTTTTAACACTTTAAAGAGATCTTTTGCCGCAGATTTGCCCAGTGCAATGCGTCATTTGATTTCTTGACTACTGCTTCCATGAGCGTTTATTGTGCATCCAAGTGAAGTGAAATCCTTGACAATTTCAATCTTTTCTCCATTTATCATGATGTTGCTTCTTGGTCCCGTTGTGAAGATTTTTGTTTTCCTTACGTTGAGGTGTAATCCATACTGAACACTATGGTTTTTGATCTTCCTCAGTGCTTCAAATTCTCTTTATTTTCCGCAAGCAAGGTTTTGTCATGTGCATCATATATAGGTCCCTTGATCATTCAGCCTTTAGCTATCTCCTTTCTGTTGTTCAGTAATTTTACTTTTTAATGTAGAATATATATATATTTTAAATATTCAAAAACTTTTTTTACATTATTTTTATTTTATAGAAGTTACTTTTCTGTTTGATTCTGTAAAATCCTCTGAAATCTTTCAGAGGATAATAAAATTTTGAAATTATCTTTTTTTTTCTCAAATTATTTTGGTTCCCCCAATTGAGTTGCTGTATCTTCTTGTTGCTCAATTTATTTCTATTCAAAGGCAAAATAGTTCTTATAAACCTGATGATATTCTATATCATCTCCAAGACACATCCAGAAGTTCAGTGGATTAGTAACTACTTTTGTACATTTCATAATTAAATATTCACAAGCATATATAATGATGACTTTTTGATGTGTTAAATTAGGTTAAGAAGATAAATGGATATAAAAATATGTATGTAGATCATGAAATTCATAAGAAACCCTGGTGGTGGAATGGATAAACCCTTGGCTGCTGACTGAAAGTTCTGCAATTCAAACTCGACAGCCACTCTGTGGGAGAAAAGACCTGGCAATCTGCTTCTGTAAAGATTACAGCCTAGGAAACCTTGTGAGCAGTTCTACATTGTCCTATAGGGTCACTATGATTTGGAATCGACTCGATGGCACACAACAACAACAATGAAATTCATAACAAGTGACAGCTTCGGTGGATGCATGACTAAGCTTTGCCTGGATTTGTTTTGCCCAAGTATTACAGCATAGTTTGATTTCTGAACAATAGACTAAAACATTCTATCCATACCAAGGGTCTTGTCATACACTGCTCCAATATCTACCCCTTTCCAGAATGTTCCACTGAAGTGTTTGATTGTGCAATTAAACTCTATTGCTAACATTTAAGTGTTCCAAACTTCCATTACCTCATTTATCTATTTAAACCCATCAGTCCTTAAGCACTAGGAGTCCCAGGAGGTGTAAACATTTAAGCCCTGGCCTACTAACCAAAAGATTGGCCTTTGAAAACACCAAAGATGCCTCAGAAGAAAGGCCTGAGGATCTGCTTCTGAAGGTCATAGCCATGAAAGCCCCATGGAGCACAGTTCTACTCTGACACACATGGAGTTACCGTCAGTCAGAGTTGACTCTATGGAAATCAGTTTCTTAAGCACTAGTCATTCTGTTTGAAATGCTTTCTGAATTTTAAGCAACGTATTTGATGAATAACTTTAAAAAAGTCTTAAACTTATGTAACATTTTAGTCAAAGTTCTGCTATTGTTTAAAAAAAAATCATCCTACTTTTACATGTTATTCCATTTTCCTTCTTTATATAGATAGATAAAGGCCTTAGGCAGGCCCACCCTTAACACTTGCAGGAAGGTTGAGTATAAATGGAGGCCCACAAACCATATGTCCAGATACTTAAGAGTTATAAATCAAGCTAACAGACTGTTAAATAAAGTTTAGTTTATCCTTCTACTTTGACAAATATACCTTCGTAAAGTTCTGAAAGTTCTTCATAATGTATGAATTGAGAAATATTGGAATCTTTTAGTGCCAGGCTGATGTATGGCACCATGGGGAAAGCCTGCCCTGGCCCCAGTCCATCTTCTTTTCTTATCTCTGGCTCCATCCTGCATTATGAGGCACCTTATGCATATGCACTTGGGTACATCTGTCACATGACCAAGCTCTGTTTATGCACCATAAAAACAAGACCTCTTTTTCCTATTCCATAAATGGACCCAGGGTAAAAGTGAGAATTACCTCAAAACCATCTAGACTCAGAATTTCTGTCTCAGGTACCCAGTGCATGATCTACAAAATGGAGGCTGTCATGGATTGAATTGTGTCCCCCAAAAAATGTGTGTAGCAACTTGGCTAGGTCATGATTCCTAGTATTGTATGATTGTGTTATCTGATGTGATTTCCTTATGTGTTGTAAACTCTACCACTATGATGAGATTGTATGTGATCTCCTCATGTGTTGTAAATTCTATTGCTGTGATGAGGTTATACTAATGAGGTTAACAAGATCAGTGTCTTAATGCAATCTCTTTTGAGATATAAAAGAGAGAAGCGAGCAGAGACACCTGGGAACCTCATACCACCAAGAAAGCAGTACCAGGAGCAGAGCGTGTCCTTTGGACCTGAGGTTCCTGCGCAGAGAAGCTCCTAGATCAAAGGAAGACTGACGACATGGACTTTCCTCCAGAGCTGATGGAGAAAGCGTTCCCCTGGAGCTGATGCCCTGAATTTGAACTTGTAGCCTACTGGACTGTGAAGACAATAAATTTCTCTTTGTAAAGCCATCTACTTGTGGTATTTCTGTTGGAGCAGCACTAGATGACTGAGACAGAGGCATAGACTGAAAGTGGGAATGTGCCCTTGGTATCGTGGACTCCTTACACTGTGAGAAGAGAAGTGTGTGGAAATGGGTCCTGGTAAGGCTCTGTGGGAAAAAGATGTGGCAGTCTGCTTCTGTAAAGATTACCACCATTGGAAACCCTATGGGGCAGTTCTACTCTGTCCTAGAGGGTCAATATGAGTTAGAATCATCTCGATGACAGTGAGTTTTTAAGTTTCCAGAACAAATGAATAAGTGCATTTGGTCCTTCTGCCATTGTCTGAAGGCAGTACTCTCTTGCCATGTGGGAAATTGCCTTGATGCAGTGGTAGCCTCCAAGTACAATTCCAGGCAAACCATCCTGGACGTCATGGAATGAAAACACAGACTAAATCAAGGTGCTTGAAACCCAAAGCTTATTAAATTGAATTAAAATGCACAGGGGAAAACAAGAAGAAAGATACTAGGGAGGCAAACCTACTTAGGATAAGGTACATACAGGTGGAAAGCACGTACTATCTGTTTTGTGAGTTCTGCCATGCTCTCCTCTCTTTCTCTCACTTTATCCTCCCTTCTCTCTTTGTCTCTGTTTCTCTCCGTTGTTCCCTGACACCCCTCATCAATTTCTCCACAGCTTGTTTGGCTATAGGAACCAGAGTTAAATTTTGAGGAAAGCAGCCCAACAGATGGAAGATGCCTGTGGCCAATGAAACACACACATCTTCTGTAGAAAGATGCAGAAAAATACAGAAATATGCTATTATCTGCATTGGTTTTATCTGCATTTCATGGCACCATACTTAGTGTTACCAGTGGGTGGCCAATTAAGGGGAGACATAGCTGTCAGCCCAGATGTGCATAATCATAATTTTTCCATCTCTTTCTATCTAAATGCACCACTTCTGTTTGTTACATCAAAACTTCTATTTATTACAACCCATCTTTCTCATTTCTTACATTTCTTACAGGTTACTACCTTACTCTACATTAAATGCATGTTGTGGAATTTCTCTAAGTCTCTTATGCAACTAGTTCACTGTCTATATTTAAAGAATTTTATAAACCCTTGTTGCATAGTGGTTAAGTGCTACGTCTGCTAACCAAACGGTTGGCAGTTCGAATCCACAAGGTGCTCCATGGAAACTCTATGGGGCAGTTAGTTCTGCTCTGTCCTATAGGGTCGCTATGAGTTGGTATTGACTTGACAGCAACGGGTTTGTTTTTTTTTTTAATGAATCCATTTATATTTCACAAACAAATATATGACTTACATTTGTGTATAACTCTTCTTATGCATTTCATCATTTCTATGGTTTTCTTATTGTTTATAGCAAAATTGAACATTCCTCAATAATATAGCAAACTCGTATTGTATGTCTTAAGTTTCACATTTCTTTTAATAGGAATAACAGTTTTTGAAATGGTTTTATTGACAAAAACCTTCATTTTGTCATATGAGTATGTAAATAAACTATTTTCTTTTGAAAATATATTATAGCAGAAATCACAGCTTAAGGTGGAATAAAATCTATAATGCTACTAAACTGTGAACTGGTTTTTTTTCCTTACTTCTCTTAAGCTAATCTCCTGATTTTTTGCCTTATTCTGAAATGCTCCATTAGGAAACTATAAAGAAAAAAGAAGAAGAAGAGGAAGAAGAAGGGAAATATCAAACTTAGATCTGTCACTATGCATCAGCAAAGTGCAAATTTCAGCAGAGAAGTGTTAAAATTAGTGGGTCAAGGTACATTTTAAATGAAATGTGTTTACTGTTCCCTTTCTCAATCAGTAGGGATAAAGGGAATTTATCTAATTCACCAGGGATGAGCATTTCCATGGTTGTAATGTAATTCATGACATACTTTTATTACAAATACTTGTCAGAGTCTATTAAACATCATTCCATTCAACTTTACCTTTCAACTAGACATGAACAAATACCTTTTGAATATTTAACAGTTTCTATTTTCCAAAAGATCCTCCTTATTTCATATGTTGCTAAAGCTGTTCACACAATGAATGTCTGTAATTCAGAACTAGACACCCAACAACAGAATGCTACATGAATGTACTGTATTTTTACTGCAATAAATTAAGATTAAAGAAGTTCATGCAATTTTGAAATTCTTCGTAACATAGTCTTATGCAATTAATTGATAATAATGATTTACATGCAGGTGATGCTTCATCTGTGTTGACACCCATATATGTTAACATGAAAGTAAGCTATTATGTAGTTATCTCTGTAGTAGAAATAGGTAATACCAAGATGCGTTGACATAATAAAAACTAATTCAGTAACAAATGTCAGTAAATTCTTTATTTAAATTATTTTCTATGATACTTCTGACATAGAGAATTAAACTAAGCCCACTCTACATTTTATAATGCATCATTTTATACTGCATCTTGGAAGAAGTACTGCTAGAATGCTCCTCAGAAGCTAGGATGGTGAGACTTCATTTTTTGTACTTTGGACATGTTACCAAGAGGGACCAATCACTGGAGACGGACATCATGTTTGGTAAAGTAGAGTGTCAGAGAAAAAGAGGAAGACCCTGAATGAGATGGATTGGCACAGTGGCAGCAACAATGGGCTCAAGCACAACAATAATTGTGAGGATGGTGAAGGACAAGGCAGTGTTTCATTCTGTTGTGCATAAGGTTGCTGTGAGTAGGAACCAACTCAGCATTTAACAACAATAACAACATGTATACATATACGTGTGTGTGTATTATGTAGGTATTCATATGTATACATATATATGTACACATATGTGTGTGTGTATACATACACATATATATATATATGAATTCCTTGTGGTGCAGTTGTTAAGAGCTGGGCTGCTAACCAAAAGGTGTGCATTTCGAATCTACCAGCTCCTCCTTGGAAACTCCATGAGGCTGTTCTAATCTGTCTTATAGGGTCGCTCTGATTTGGAATCGACTTGATGGCAACAGGTTTGGGTTTTTTGTTTATTTACATATATATGTACATATAAGTATATATATGTGCATATATATATATATATATATCACTACTCGTTCATCACTTTGTTGTACTGTGGTGGCTTGCATGTGGCTGATGCTGGAAGTTACGCCACCGGTATTTCAAATACCAGTAGGGTCACCCATGGTAGACAGATTTCTGCGGAGCTTTCAGATTAAGACAGACTGGGAAGAAGGACTTGGTGATCTACTTCTGAAAAAGGTGGCCAGTGAAAATCTTACAGACATCAGTGGAACATTTTCTGATATTGTGCTGGAAGATGAGCCCCTCAGGTTGGAACACACTCAAAGTACAACTGGGGAAGAACTGCCTCATCAAAATAGAGTTGACTTTAATGACGTGGATTGAGTAAAGCTTTTGGGACCTTCCTTTGCTGACGTGACACAACTAAAAATGAGAAAAAACAGCTGCAAACATCCATTCATAAAGGGAATGTGGAATGTATGAAGTATGTATCAAGGAAAATTGGAAGTTGTTAAAAATTAAATGGAGCACTTGAAGATTGATATACTAGGTATTAGTGAGCCTAAATGGACTGGTATTGGTCATTTTGAATTAGACAATCATATGGTCTACTAGGCCGGAAATGACAAATGGAAGAGAAAAACGTTGCATCCTCAAAAAGAACATTTCAAGGCTAATCTTGAAATATAAGTCTGTCTGTGACAGGATAATATCTATATGCCTACAAAGAAGACCAATTAATATGACTGTTATTCAAATTTAAGCACCAACCACTGATGCCAAAGATGAACAAATTGAAGATTTTTTCCTACTTCTGCAGTATCCAATTCATCAAACATGCAATCAGAATGCATTGATCACTACTGGTAAATAGAATACACAAGTTGGAAACAAAGAAGAAGGATGGGTAGTTGGAAAATATGGCCTTGGTGATAGAAAAGACAACAGAGATCTTACAATAGAATTCTGCAAAACCAAAGACCTATTTAGTGGAAATACTTTTTTTTTCAACAGCATAAACTGCGACTCTACATGTCTACCTTGCCAGATGGAATACAGTATATATTTTTACAAGATTTTTCTCTGAATTCTTCCCTTAATCATTTCTTTCCTTCCTTCCTTCTTTCCTTCCTTTCTTTCTCTTTCTCTTTCATGTTTTAAGTTTTGGGTGTATATTTTTCCAGTTTCTCATGTTACAGAATTTCTTTGAATTCTGAACATTCTCGGCTTTCTATAGTTTTAATCAAAAATTCAGATGATATATTCCATTGTGCAAATCTGTGCAAAAGACCTTTTTAAAGTTTTAATAAGTAAAAGATGTCACTTTGATGATTAAAGCATGCCTGACTCAAGTGATGTTCTTTTCAATCACCTCATATGCATGCTGGACAACGAATAAAGAAGACAAGAAGAATTGATGCATTTGAATTGTGGTGTCGGCAAAGAATAATGAGTAGCCCATGGCCTGCCAGAAGAATGAACAAATAAATCTTAGAAGAAACACAATTAAAATGCTCCTTAGAAGAAAGGACTGTGAGACTTTGGCTTATTTAGTTTGAACACATCATCAGCAAAGACCAGTCACTAGAAAAGGGCATATTTGGTAAAACAGAGGGTCAGCAAAAACAAGAGAACCCTTCAATGTGATGGATTGACCCAACAGCCACAGCAATGGACTCAACTGTGCCAATGACCATGAAAATGACATAGAACCAGGTAACATTTTGTTCTGTTATAGTCACTTAACAACAACCAACATGGACACAAAAGGCCAATTCCTGACAAATATTTACAAAGATGCTCCAACTGACATTGAAGGTAATAAGTAATAATAAAATGCAGATCAAAAAGTCAATTAAACAGATTTACATACATCACAATAGCAAATGATAGAAAGATACATCACAATAGCAAAAGATAGAAAGCTGCATAATACCAAGTGCTGGAAAGAATATAGGGATATAAAAACCCTCTTGCATCCTTGGAGGACGTATAAACTGAAACAGTCATTTTCTAGCATGATTTAGTTAAATTAGAAATGCATGTGCTTATTAGTCAGTATTTCCACTCTTGGACTTATGTCCCGGTGTAATTCTTACATATTTTATTACGGGTATTCAAAGATGTTTATATCAGCATGGCTCTGGTACCTGTCACTAGATGAATGAAGATGCAAATGTGGCTGATATATACTGTAAAATGCTACGCAACAAAGAGAAACAACCAATTAGATGCAGTTAGAGCTACATAGGTCGTTATTATGAACAAATGGCTGGATGGAAAATATGAGATTTTGGTACAATGCCATTTATGAAAACTATAATCAGAGATCTATAAAATGTACAAATGTCTTGTGGAGTTCCTATGAGGAGAGGGCTATGCGAATTGGAAAAAAAAGAATAAAGCACTTAAGGAAAAAAAAAAAAAACGCAAGGTACTTACACTGGTTGCTGCTGATAATCCTCATTGAATTTAGGATTATGATTAAGTTAACACTGGGCATCTGATATCCAATTACAACGTATTTATCTTCAAAGAAACCACCATAAAAAATTTGATGTTCTTTATTAAAATATCTGGCAGATTTTTTTAATTGTTAATAATAGGATTGTATTTGATAATTGCATGTACGTGATTGTTTCTAAGACCCATTTACAAACGTGGTTTTATTGGGTAGTATTTAAAAACCAAAGAAGAGCCAATAAAGGTGTTTTATTATCTACAAAAGAAAAATACTTATTAGAGCATTTGTGGCATAAGACCTTTTTTACCTTTTAAAATTTTTTTAAATTTATTTTGTTGTTATTGTTGAGATTATACATAACACAATATACACCAATTAAACAGTTTCTACATGCACAGTTCAGTGACATTGATTACATTCTTTGAGTTGCCAACCCCTTCTCTCCCCCTTTTTCTGATTTGTTCTTCCCCAATTAACATTTACCTCAGTGCCCCCTAAGTTTTCTAAGACAACACTCTGATAAACGAAATGCTTCTTTGCACTGTCATATATATAATTAATTTTATTTTTCATAGTAAGCAATAACATTAAATGACATTTCAACTGACTAAAATATATTTAATGGTGTCAAAAATGTACACATCTTATGTAGAACTTTGGTAACATTAAAAGTATTGAGTTATTTCTCTCAGACCATTAAAATTTCAGAGAAATTATGGCTGAAATCTTCATTTTTACTTTTATCGACCAATTAAGTTTATATAAAGTAGAATTTACCAAAATATGATCCCATGGAAGGCATGCTCTCTGAAGGTAAGTATTTCCTATTCATACACCTTGAGAAAATCAAACAGTATATCAATTAATAAACATCCAGAAATATCTGCATAAACCTACTTATACTTTTACAATGCATCATTTTCAAAATGCATTTGATCATTGGGTTATTTTTTAATATTAATATTTTGCAATAAATTAAGGATTTTATATATTGATATATTTTGAAATATAAAAATTAGTAACCAGAATTTTAAATAGCAAAATATTAATGACAGTAGCCAATAGAAGGACAGAGTGAGCAAGTATAGCAGCTAGCTCAGAATACATACATAGAAACAAGATAATTTAAAGCACAACTGTCTCTTTTGCAGGAAGAATAACTCATTGCTCCTATTCAATTCAAGGTACATCGCAAGTGTCATCTTCAGGTATGAAGGGTAGCACGTTTTATTTGTAGCTTCTTGCCCCTTACTTAATTCTTACTTTCTGACTTCAACGAAGAACCAATATATGCTATAAATCAGTTTTAGTAAATGACTAAATTTCATCTGCAGATTTATGAAATGAAAATGTAACCATTAGTCACGTACATTCAAGACATAGATCTTTTCCTCTGGATGTCTCAACCAACTTACCTTAAAGTTTAAATCACTTTGGGAAATTTGCTGTATTTCTTAAAAACAAAAAGTTGGTGATTAAACTTGAAGAAATATATCTTTATATTTCAACTAATTAAAAATTTAAGTTTGAACACCCTGTATGCTTACTATACACTGCAACTCTTTTCAGTGGAATAGTTAATTATACCTTCATTAAAAACAATCAAAATTAAATTCTGGACAATTTTTCTATTATAGAAATGTTTTTATTACAAATGTAGTCATACAAACTATACACTTTTACTATTCAAATATAGTTTTTAATAAAATTTTACTCTATAACCTTAAATTATAATATTAGTAGTTACATGATATTCCATCTAATTAGTTAAAACTACTTTCTTTAATACATGGAATAATTAAGCTACTGAGAAGTCATGGGCGAGTTTAAAATACTTAAATCAGTTCGGTTTTTCTTATTTCATTTAAGAAAATTCAGCAAATATACTCCAGTAAATTTAGGTGTAAATGATTTATTCCTGAAACAAGGAATAATATGTCCTTGATCATATGAAATGGTGCAGTAGAAATTTTAACCGACAGTACTGGCTATGTTATTCTTCTTTTCTTCTATGTTAGGAATCTTGCAAAAAAATATATAGTTTTAATTTAAAGTGGATATAGTGGAATTTTTTTAAAAACTTTAACACATTTTTTCAAGCTGGTTTTACTAAGCTTTCTCTTTTTCTGTGCAGTTGATAATCTTTGCCTTGAAGTTTCTAACATCCGTTATTAGTCGGATGGTTGTCGTCAGTCTCTGCTTGCTCATTGTCATGAATTGAATGTGTCCCCCAAAAATGTCTGTCAGCTTGGCTGGGTCCTGATTCCCAGTGTTGTATGATTGTGTACCACTTTGTAATCTGATGTGATTTCCTTATGTGTTGTAATCTCTATCACCATGATGTAATAAGATGGATTAGCGGCCGTTACACTGATGAGGTCTACAAGATTGGATAATGTCTTAAGCCAATCTCTTTTGAGATATAAAAGAGAGAAGTGAGCAGAGACACATGGAAACCTCATGCAACAAAGAAAGCAGTGCCAGGAACAGAGCATGTCCTTTGGACCTGAGGTTCCTGCGCAGACAAGCTTCCAGACAAAGGGAAGATTGATAACAAGGACCTTCCACCAGAACCAACAAAGAAAGCCTTCCCCTGGAGCTGATGCCCTGAATTTGGACTTGTAACCTACTAGACTGTGAGAGAATAAATTTCTCTTTGTTGACGCCATCCACTTGTGACATTTCTGTTATAGTAGCACAAATGACTGAGACACTCATGTAGGGGTGATCTTCTAAGGTTAGCAGCCATTATACAATGGTTATCTTTTAAAAAATTAGATTATAGATATATAAAAAGATAGTTGATAAATAGTAGTTAGAAAGATAATATAAAAACGTATGATTTCACTGAGTAAAATAACCCACAGAAAATACAAAGACATAGGACAAATAAGAAAGTGAATTCTGGAATATTCTTTAAAACATATTTATTTAGCAATGGGGATTTATATTTTAAAAGAGTATTTTTTAATGTTTATTCAAAAGAAGGGCAAAACATTCATGTCATGCAAATTGAGAATTTGGTCTATTCCATATTGGTTTTGACAGTTGTTTTTCTGTTTGGTTTCAGGTAAGTAATTTTTACTTCCCGTGTTATACTCTGCATGGTAGTACAGCATTTCCCAGGCTCATTTTCCAATTGGCTTCTGGTGAGCTTCTGGTAATTAAGTGTCTAGAGGGTGACTGAAAAGCCGAGGGAAGGGATCTAGGGGAAAGATGCTTCCTTCAGGATTCCAGGTGCTCAGCTCTGCCCACCACAATCAATCCCCCTCATTGTTTTAGCTACTATTGAATGTCCCATGTAATATGTTCCCTGGGAAACAAACTCTAAGATGGAGTTTTCCATACAGGTTGTTACTGTTTAGTGCATAAAGTACCCTTGTGAAATAATATCCATGGAAAAGAGAGAAAAGAAATGGGAGTTGATAGATATAGAATTTGACCTATGATGAAGACTTAGAGTCTTGACTGACTGTCGTGGGGAGATCTTCAGCTACAGTGACCCTTCTGTGTTGTCTTGAGCTGAACTGAGATGGCCATGTCTTTTACTCCCACCAATCAGTCATTGGATGTTGGTCACCTAGGAAGACATGTGATTTTAGGAGAATAGATACTCTGCAGCTAAGGAAGTCATGGAAGGACTGACAGCTGAAGACTGTTTGCCTAGAGTATGCCCAGTAGTTGGGACAACAGGTCCCTCATTAAAGGGATATCTGGACAACGCATCAGAGTTCAGTAGAGTTGACCCTTGGTTCCAACTCCTCCAGGTTTCTAATAAACTTCTCTTCTTGGAAGAAATATAGGAAATAAAAGATACTCAGATGAATTTTAATCCTAAATGCTCCATCTGGTCTCAGGGTCACAGCTGAAACTCATCATCTCTATTCTCCTCTATCCGTTGTAGATTCCCTCCACTATTAAATGGTCTCAGTGGCTTACCTAGATAGGTGACCAAAACCTTCATCTTAGAGGGATTTGAGACCCTTGCACCATTCCCTTTTCAAGTTGCAGTTACTATACTTTTGCATTGTGCAAATCTGTGCAAGATAATACCAGAGGTACCCAAATATCATCTTCACTGCCTCCACTCTGTAACAGCAGCCTCATTTTCTCCTGATGGTTAGGATCAATTTCCTCAGTTAGGATGATGACACCTCTACATTCCTGATGCTCCCTTGACACAAGGAATGCAAAGTGCCTAGACCTAACCATTGTTTATGATTCAATGGTTCTCTTTCTGTATCCCCTGGAAGTAGTGTTCCCCTTTTGGTATCTAAATTTGTAAAGCCCAGAATTTTGGTGGGTGAAAGCACCTATGACTGTTGTAAATAGAGCTACTCTTGCTTCCACTCTTTGGTTCCTGGACTCCATGGTTCACACTTGAGAAACAACACTATGTAAAGATGTATATGTACATGTATACGAATATTTATAAAAATGTATGTCGTCTAGTCAATTCCTACTCATAGTGACCTTATAGGGCACAGTAGAACTGCCCCATAGGGTTTCCAAGGAGCAGCTGGTGGATTCAAACTGTCAACTTTTTGCTTAGCAGACGGGCTTTTAACCATACAAATGTATACTGTGTTGTAAAAGATGGTGCTTCACCTTACTAAAGTATTATCTCTAAGCTGGTGTATCCTTGGTGCTCAGTCTATCAGGCCAGCTTACAATGCATAGTATTTGTCATGAGGTCACTCTCACATATCTTGGCTGTAAAGTGGAAACCCTGTACAGATATGGTGAGGGTGATCCCGTGTTAGTGGATCAAGCTCTCAATAAGCCTTTCGATGGTTTTCCTGACTCAGGCAATGTGGGCATGATAGGAAACCCCATACCCCGACAGTGTGTCTTGCCCTGTCAGAATGAATCATTGGTTCCATTTCTAAGAGTCTAATGTAATCAGGTTGGCAGTTCGAACCCACCCAGAGACACTTTGGAAGACAGGACTGGCCATCTGCTTCCAAGTCACAGCCTTGAAAACCCTACGTAGCAGTTCTTCTTTGCTACATGGGTTCGTCATGAGTCAATCAACAGCAATTAACAACAACAATGTAATCAGGAGTCCCTGGGTGGTACAAACGGTAAGGTGCTCATTTGCTAACAAAAAGGTTGAGGATTGAGTCTACCCAGAGGTGCCTTGGAAGGAAGGCCTGGAAATCTACTTCTAAAAAAAAAATCACCTATTAAAAACCCTAAGGAGCAGAGTCTACTCTGATACTTATGAAGTTGCCATGAGTAGGAGTTGACTCAAAGGCAACTTGTTTTAATGGGTCCCTGGATGTTGCAAATTGTTAACAGCAGAAGGATTTTTCTAATGTAAACAAGTATGATCTTTCCAGTAATGGTGTTATTTTAGGCACTCAGCATTCGCTCCTGTTATGGATTGAATTTTGTCCCCACCATATACTTGTTGAAATCTTAACTCTGTACCTGCAAATATGACCCTGTTTGGAAATAAGGGTTTTCTTTTGTTATGTTAATGAGGTCCTACTGAAGTAGTGCACCCTAATCTTAATCATTTCAATACCAGTAAACTGTGATGAATACACCATAGGCCCCTTGCAGACCTACACATATTGACGAGTGTGTCAAATCACAAGGCACTCACTATTCTTTCAATTTGGTGATTCCTCAGGATTATTTATGCAGCTGTAAATTCTGCGTAGTACGTTAACATTTCCCTTCAGACAAAGAACTAGCTTGCTTTCTGCTTGCCAATAACTTCATAGTTTGTTTGTTTGTTTTTTCCCTGTGATGCATCCCTTTTTATGCACAGGCTTCATCTGGCACTCCAGATGATCCTGTGGGACATGGGGCTTGAGGAACTAGAGCTATCCTGATACTCTGATTACTGCTTTTGTTTTGAATCTGAATACCTTTGTCTTTGACCTAGGGGAATTATGTTCTCTGACTGCAGCCATGGCCTATGGCAGGCCAACACATTATCTCATCAGTAGGGTAAAATAAATACCTTCACAGCTATCACTGAATTTAGTTATCTGACAACCTCTTCTACCATATTCATGTATATGTGTCACTGGTTTTTCTCCTCTGGAGAACCCATGCCAAGACAAAGGAAATTCATGAAGTAGTGTGATACATCAGGTATTTGAAAATAAAAACAATGTAAATGATAGTATATATACAGAGAAAGAGAGATTTTACTTTAAGAAAATGGCTCACACAATTTTGTGGTTTGGCAAGTCCCAAATCTGTACGTCAGGTGAAAGGCTGGAGAGCTCTGCTGCCTGATGGGATTGCAGGCTCTGGTGAACCCAGTGTCTACAGATTAGGCAGCAGACTGGAGATTTCTGCTGGCTTAGGTCCCAGGATGACAAAACCTTGCTTCCTGAAAGTGAAGAGGACTTGAAGCACTTACTGATAACGATTAAAGACTACAGCTTTCAATATGGATTACATCTTGACATTAAAAAAAAAAAAAAAATGAAAATCCTCACAAGTGGACCAATAGGCAACATCATCATAAACAGAGAAAATATTGAAGTTGTTAAGGATTTCATTTTACTTAGATCCACAATCAATGCCCATAGAAGCAACAGTCAAGAAAATGAACGACACATTGCATTGGGCAAATGTGATGCAAAAGATCTCTTTCAAGTATTAAAAAGCAAAGACGTCACTTTGAAGACTAAGGTTCACCTGACTGAAGTCATACTATTTTCAATCGCCTAATATGCATGCTAAACCTGGACAATGAATAAGGAAGACTGAAGAAGAATTGATGCATTTAAATTATGGTGTTGGCAAAGAATACTGAAAAGACTGCTGGGAGAACAAAAAATCTTTCTTGGAAGTATAGGCAGAACGCTTTTTAGGAGCAAAGATGGTGAGACTTTGTCTCACATACTTTGGACATGTTATCAGGGGGACCAGCCTCTGGTGAAGGACATCATGCTTGGTAATACAGAGCGTCAGCGAAAAAGAGGAAGACCCTGAAGGAGATGGACTGACACAGTGGATGCAACAATGGGCTCAAACATAGCATTGATTGTGAGAATGGTGCAGCATCAGGCAGTGTTTTGTTCTGTTGTACGTGGGATCCTTATGGGTCAGAAAAGACTTGATGGCACCTAACAACAACAACAGGTCCCAGGAACTGAAGGCCAGGTCACTAGTTGAGTGCAAGGTCCAGAGAGAGTGAACTTTGCCAGAACATCCATTTATATTCTGGAGGCAGGCCACACCTCCAAGGAAACTGATTGGCTGATCACATCAGATTACATCATGGAACGTGATTACATTATATTACATTATGAAATAGTAACCAATCCAGTGTCTGCCAAACCACTGGGACTCATACCCTAGCCAAGTTGACACATAACAGTAGCCATCACACCTTCTATCAGTATTTATCATTTTATATACACCGCCAGCATAAGTTTTAATAGTTGGACAGTCCCTTATGTAGGAGTTATATGTGCTATACCTACTACTTGAGAGATGAGGTCTTTATTATTAGCCAGATAGTGAGGGCTCCTATACTATAGCCTGCCTTCTCAGTTTGCTCTCAGTTACAATTTTCACAGAGTTCTTTCTCTTAGAAGCTGGTTCCTCGATAGAGTTCAGCATGCAGATTGGTAATCTTTAGTGTGCAGAGTTTCCTTGATATCAGTACTTGTGGAAAAAAGAGAAGGAGCAGGAGTGTGAAAAGGGAGAATTTAACCAGCATTGCAAACCTAGCAACAGCCTTGGTCTTTCTTATACGGAGTTCAGGAGATAGAAGGTATTTTCAGTAATACCCTGTTTGGGCCAAGATGGCCAACACTTTATACTCCAACATTAGTTAGTGGATGTAGGCTGCCCAGGAAGGAATGTGACTCTTTGCAGCTGTGGTGCAGATAGATTAAGGGGAGATAATTGTGTCTGCAAATGGCTTATCCAGTGATGGGGGCAATCTGGGCTCAGACAGAATGTAAACTGTGACTTCTGGGTTTTGCTAACATTACCACATTCCTGTACCCCTCCATGTCTAAAGGAAGTCTAAGCATTCATCCTTGACTAATATCTGGATTACCTTGCCGTCCCTACTGGAGTATCAGCATTTGATCACATGCGTAATCAAATATGTGTATTAAATCCTCCCTCCCCTGAGTAAAATATCTGGAGTGGTTATTACTTTCCTAACTGGATATTGACTTATATGTTGACAATTTTGTTTTCTTCAAACTGTTTCTCTTTCAAATTGCTTACTTTAGGGGAAATAGCTTTCTTCTTATTTTGGATTTCTTCTATAGTTGTATTAAGGATTGATATTAGTTGCTTAAATTGTATAATTACTGTTGAATTATTTCCAGGATGGATTAATTTATGTTACCACTCAATAATAATTATTCCATACACAATTTTATTATTGTTAACCGTTACAAGTTGAATTGTGTCTCCAAAAATATGTATGATGAAGTCCTAACTCTTTGTACATATGAATGCGTGGATGTGACCTTGTTGGGAAATAGGGTCTTCGTATATGTAATTTGTTAAGTTAACATGAGGTCATACTGGAGTAGGATGGGTCTTAATCCAATATGAGTGGTATCCTTCTAAAAGAGCAACAAGTCCAGGAACATCTGAGGCTACGAGAAGCTGGAGTAGATAAGAAAGGATCTTCCTCTAGAGCAGTCAAAGACAGAATGACCCTACCAACACCCTAATTTGTATTTTTAGCCTCTAGAAATGTGAGACAATGAATTTCTGTTGTTTTAAGAAATTCAGTTTGTGGTAATTTTCTGCAAAAACTCAAGGAAATTAATACATTAATTTTCTACTCAAGTTACAAACAAGGTTCTGTATTCTCATTTTCATTTCTTACTGTGGAATTTTTCAACCTTAAATGTTATAGTGTGTACTAATATTTTATTAATAAATTATTTCTTGACAATAAAGGAAAGAAACAGAAAAGATGTTAAAGTCATAAATACAGTTTGTGCATGCATGTTATTTTAGGTAACTGCTTTCATGTGTAATCAGAATGAATTCTATAAAAACTATAATATTTATAAAATAAAATTTAAAAACTATTTGACCCAGATTTACTAGTCATTTAACAGTTCTAGTGATTTTTCTGTTTCTACCAGATGCAATGAAAAGTTGCATCTCACAGGAGTAAAGATACAGGCTTTGAAATCAGACACACCTAGATTCAAGAACCAGGAAAAAAATATAGATAAGTAACCTGGGGAAATTGTTTCACTCCTTCAAACCTTAGATTCTTTTGAAAATTGTGGCTATAATAACTATAACATGGAAGTTATTTATTTTAATGAGCTAATGTAGTTAATGGAGCATCAGGCATATAGAAAGCACAAATTAAATGAAGATGTAACTTGGTCTGTGATAATTTCATATTAAATGAATCAGGAGGCAATTCAGTATCTTTTATTGAGGAGAACACTAAGACAGAGAGAGTATAATGAGACATACTGAGATCAATGTCTAGAGAAATTCTAATAGTCTGAAATCTGTAAAACAGACCATCAATTGCTCATATGGAAGATCAAGTTGAAGTTGAAAAAAATTAGAACAAGTCCATGAGAGCCAAAATATGAACTTGTGTATTTCCAACCTGAATTTACAGACTATCTCAAGAATATATTTGATGAATTGAACACTAATGACCGAAGACCAGATGAGTAGTGGAATGACATCAAGGACGTCTTACACGAAGAAAACAAGAGGTCGTTAAAAAGACAGGCAAGAAAGTAAAGACCACAATGTATGTCAGAAGAGACTCTAAAATTTGCTCTTGAACATAGAGTAGCTAAAGAGGAAGGAAAAAATGATGACAGAGCCGAAACGAAGATTTCAAAGGGTAGCTCGAGAGGACAAAGCAAAGTATTATGATGAAATGTGCAAAGAATGGAGGTAGAAAACCATAAGGGAAGAACACACTCAGCATTTCTCAAGCTGAAAGAACTGAAAAAAAAATTCAAACCTCAAGATCCATATTGAAGGATTCTACTGGGAAAATATTAAACGATACAAGAAGCATCAAAGGCAGATGGAAGGAATACAGAGAACCATTGTATCGAAAATAATTGGTCAGTGTTCAACCATTTCAGAAGGCAGCAAATGATCAAGAACCGTTGGTACTAAAGGACAAGGTCCAAGCTGCACTGAAAGCATTGGTGAAAAGAAATCTCCAGCAATTGAGAGAATTCTAACTGAGATGTTTCAACAAAGGGATGCATCACATGAGGTGCTCACTCTTCTATGCCAAGAAATTTGGAAGACAGCTACTTGGCTATCTGACTGGAAGAGATCTATACTTGTACCCATTCCAAAGAAAAGTGATCCAACAGAATGCAGAAATTATCAACAATAACATTAATATCACACTCAAGTAAAATTTTGCTGAAGGTAATTCAAAAACAGTGGCAGCAGTACATTGACAGGAAACTGCCAGAAATTCAAGCCAGATTCAGAAGAGGACTTGGAACAAGAGATATCATTGCCGATGTCAGATGGATCATGACTGAAAGCAGAGAATATCAGAAAGATGTTTACCTGTGTTTTGTTGACTATGCAAAGGCATTAAACTGTGTGGATCATAACAAATTATGGATAACATAGTGAAGAATAGGAATTCCGTATCACATGATTGTGCTCATGAGGAACCTGTACATAGATCAAAAGGCAGTCATTTGAACAGAGCAAGGGGATACTGTGTGGTTCAAAGTCAGGAAAGGTACGTGTGAGGGATGTATCCTTTCACCATACCTACTCAGTTTGTATGCTGAGCAAGTAATCAGAGAAGCTGGACTATATGAAGAAGAATGGGGCATCAGGATTGGAGGAAGACTCATTAACAGCCTGTGATATGCATGTGACACAGCCTTGCTTGCTGAAAGTGAAGAGGACTTGAAGCACTTACTGATGAAGATCAAAGACCACAGTCTTCAGTATGGATTACACATCAACACAAAGAAAACAAAAATCCTCACAAATGGACCAACAAGCAACCTCATGATAAATGAAGAAAAGATTGAAGTTGTCAAGGATGTCATTTTACTTGGATCCACAATCAACACCAATGGAAGCAATAGTCAAGAAATCAAAAGATGCGTTACATTGGGCAAATTTACTGTAAAGACCTGTTTAAAGTGATAAAAAGCAAAGATGTCACCTTGAGGACTAAGGTTCACCTGACCCAGGCTATGGTGTTTTCAGTCACCTCATATGCATATGGAAACTGGACAATGAATATGGAAGACCGAAAAAGAACCGATGCCTTTGAATTATGGTGTTGGCAAATAATATTGAATATACCATGGACTGCTTGAAGAGTGAACCAATCTGTCTTGGAGGAAGTACAGCCAGAATGCTCCTTAGAAGCAAGGATTGTTAAACTTGGTCTCAGATAGTTTGGACATTGTATCAGGAGAGACCAGTCCCTGGAGAAGGATATCATGCTTGGTAAAGTAGAGGGTCGGTAAAAAAGAGGAAGCCCCTTAAAGAGATGGATTGACACAGTGGCTGCAACAATGGGCTCAAGGATAACAATGACTGAGAATGGCGCAGGACCGGGCAATGTTTTTTTCCATTGTACATAGGGTATCTATGAATTGACACCTAACAACAACAACAACATGATTGTTGCAGTAAGTTTCTAAATAGTCTACTCATGTTCAGCCTCTGTTCTTAAAAGCAACACATATGGCGTGATTTTATTTACTTTGGCTTTTCAAAGGTCTCCTATCCTTAAATAAAAAGTGCTTGGCAGGAAATGAGACATCCATAAACTGGTATACATGATCTCAGTTTGTTACTCACTACTCTTCTACATACTTCGTGTGACTCCTACTTCATAGCTCATTTATTTTCTTCTAGAGCTATGTTTTGTGTCACTGTTAATACTTTAACTCATGTTATAGCTATGACAAGCTATATGCATACTTGTACTTGTCATTACCTCTCCAAGCCTGATAAGTTGTAAGATATGTAAGAGCAGAGAGATTTTTATTCCTTTAAAATATTTTATTAAATCTTGTTTCTTGGTAGGTGATCAAAACTGTTTACTTTAAAAATAAATAAATAATCACATCGACAAAGTTTCATAGATTCACTAAATTAAAAAAGAGTGTTTTGGATTCTAAAACCAAAAAAAGAAAAACAAAAAATAAAACCCATTGCTGTCGAGTCGATTCTGACTTAGAGCAACCCCACAGGACAGAGAAGAACTGCCCCATATGGTTTCCAAGGAGTGGCTGGTGGATTCAAACTGCCGACCTTTTGGTTAGCCGCCGAGCTCTTAACCACTGCACCACTAGGATATTAATTCCCTGCAGGTTCCATAGGATTATTTTTACTTTTTTTGGTGATTTTTATTCTGGAAAACATGGTATTTCCCTCATTTCTTGTTTCATGTATACTTTTTGAAACTTTTTTCTTTTTTAATTTATAAATAGAAAAATATGCAGTGAGATTCTCCTGCTATAGCATATAATCATTCTATTAAATATTATTTTACACTGAATAATTAATCAAATCATCATAAACAAGGTGTGAAATAAATGAATGCTGGTAGAATTTATTTAAAATTTATACACTAATCCCATGAAATCTTATAAACATGGCTCTCCCCAAAGTTCATCTTCTGTAATAGATAAAGGCCTTAGAGTTTCAAAGATCTGTATTTTCAAAGTTTAATAGTGACACTTTAAATTTTTATCTTTATCTAAATTTAAACTCTAACTATATAGCATTTGCATTTGTGGGCAAACACTATTTTTGAAGAAAGTTGTTTATTTAAATATTAACTTTGATATATTAGATATTAGTAACAACTCATTTCAGGAGTCCTAAAGCTTTGGGAAGGAGGCCTAGAGCACAGTGGTTAAGCATTCGGCTGCTAACAGAAAGGTCAGTAGATTGAAACCAGCCAGCCACTCTACTGGAGAAAAATGCTGAAGTGTGCTTTCGTAAAGATTACAGCCTCGGAAAACCTATAGGCAGTTCTACTCTGTCCTATAGGATCGCTGAGTCGGAATCTACTCCCAGGCAGTGGGCTTATAAAGTCTTGGGAAATTTATTTACGAAGCATATATTTTCGGATGTTAAGGTTGGGAAATTTTAATAATAAAGACAGATTAATTATTAAGTACTTTTTAAATGATTTAAGGTGCCCACAAATATAATTATAATGTATTTTTTAACTCCCATTGCTTCTAAGAACAATGTATAAAAATTTGTTATAATAAAACTATGACTGCTGCAGATGAACGATAAAGCACTTGGCTAATCATCCAACATTTTTAGATCTCAGCAGGATATCAACTTATTTCTGATATTCAAATGACTTTGTTTTTTAAACTTAGTTAAAGATCAAGCTTATTAGTGGGAATTATTTTCAAGTGAAATCTAGTATTGTGCGTCATACCTTTAAAAACTGTGTTTACTACATCAGAATGTTTTCCCTTAAAATGCATTCAATTTTGTTTTAAAATCATTTGTGTTAATATTTCTTGAAATAAAATCCATCATGAGTCAAAAGGAAGCACATTGAGAGTAACTGATTGCTACTTCCATTGTTAGACTAGCTCCAAATGAATGTATGGAGCATCCTCCAGAATTGTTCTTTGCATGAGATTGAAATATGGTATGGAGAAGAGCAAGGAAACTGTTTTGTTTGTTTTGTTCTGTTTTGTTTTTGACATTTTCCCAAAGAATTGGTAAAGCAATAGAAAAAAAGTTGTAGTTTTAAAACAGTTTGTGTAAGACCTACATAATTGATATATTGTTAATATCCATATGTATTTGTTTTTAAACTGAAAGCTAAACATGTTTACTGGAACAGATATCAGACTTACTATTATTGCTTACAGCAATACAAATCAAAACTCCATGCTCTATCAGAAAGATGCTATGAGGCTCAGCTATCATCTGGTACATGTCAAAAGAAAGTTGATTGTGCCACAGAAGAAACCCACCCATTGCTATCAAGTTGATTTCAACTCATTGTGACCCTATAGGACATACAGTAAAACTGACCCATAGGGATTCCAAGGCTGTAATCTTTACAGTAGCAGACTGCCACATCTTTCTCCACAGAGCAACTGGTGGGTTTGAATCGCCAACTTTTGGTTAGCAGCCGAGTGCTTCACCACTGTGCTACCAGGGCTCCTTTGCCACAGGAGAGGACCCCAAAATCACAAATCTAGGCATTTACATAAACTATAGGCTGCACACCTGCCACCCTCTTGTCCTGAGAAAGACTGAGAAACCTGATCTTCCTAATGTAAACACATTCTTGGAAAGTGAACACATGACTCTGAGAGAGGTTAATCTCTTCTGGAGGTAATCTCACTAGCCATTCAGTCATCTTTTCACTTCCAAGAATGTCTTTTCAACCAAGTTATAGTTTTCTTTGCTCAGAAAGCCATGCAAAATCCTGAAAATATTTATATTGCATATGGGAGTAATCAGGATGATTTCCTTCCCAATACCAGCTCAATCATTACTTTACCCCATCTTCTATGAAAGAAAGAGCCAAAAAAAGGAGATATTTGTAAGAAATCCTTAAATGTTCATTTTCCTATATGTGTCTAATTAGGAAATCATTAAAAAGGAAAAGAACAGAGAATTTGTAGGAGTTGAAATTTACACGTTTTATGTATATAAATTAAGTTGAAATTTAATTATGCTAATAGTCCTTGCAATATATATTTGTAATATATATAGTATAAAAATATATAGCATGCAAATATTAAAATAATTTCTACTGTTATTATTTAATTTTTCCACTATATGCTTGATGAATGAGTATTGTTTTAGGCTGGGTTCTCTATAGAGGCAAAATAGTAAAGCATATAAATATATATATAGAGAGATTTATATCAAGGAAATGGCTCACATGGTGGGTTGTTAAGTGTGGAATGCCCACAGTCCATGGGTCAGGCTGGAGGCTTCTCCTGATTCACATAGCCATAAGGGTTGGTGAACCCAAGATTGGCAGGTCAGACCACAGGGCTCTTGCTCACAGGCTGCGAAGACCTACAAATCCCAAGACTGGCAGGCAAGAGGGCAAGTAAGCTGCAAGCTCAAGTCCTAAGAACTGGAGGTCTGATGAACAGGAGTCAACTGCAGGATCCAGAGTGAGCAAAAGCCCACGAGCCTCACCAGAAAGTCCACTTACGTTCGATGCAGTCCACACCCCCAAGGAACTCCCCTTCAACTAATTGGTTACTCACAACAGATTCTATCATGGAGTTGGTCACATTATATCAAATCTCATCATGGAAGTCATCACATCATATGACTGCCAAACTACATCATAACTGAAAAACCACTGAGAATCATGGCCCAGCCAAACTGGCACACAAACTTAAGGATCACATGTATGAAAATTTCATTGCTCATTCATTTTGTAGCTGATCAATTAATTTAATAAATATTTATTAAGGCTTTCTTATGTGCACTGTCATAGGTGCTGTTGAGCCAAGTTCCAAGGTTGCCAATAAAGACATGACTTACACACAGGCATTGGCTGGAACAATGCTTTACTCATATGGAGAAGAGATACAGCAAGGTCAGCTTCAATAGTGGGCGTTGATCCCCCATGGCCAATAGGGGATCACCAGCTGACTCAGGGCTATTGCTTTGCATGCACTCCTCTGGAGCTGCAGTTGAGACCTCATTTCCTTCCTACCAGGAACAGATATAAAAATGAGGTTGGCTAGTTGCCATATGACACACATACATAAGTAGAACAAAAAGTATCATTATGCCTATAATAGCCAAGGAATTTTCTTGATAAGGAAGAAGAAACCAGGACAGAGGGAGGCTCAGTTTGGAGCCCTCATTATCAGAGACTGTCCTGGACCAGAGGCTACTGATGAGGCAGTCTGAATAAGAGCCACAAGGATACAACAAACCATTCACCAAATAGGTGTTAAAGTTATGAACTTCCTATCATTTGCGTTACTGTTTGGAAAACACACCAAAAAATACAACGACAATTTCAAATAGTATTGTACTCTATGGAAAACCTGGTGGCATAGTGGTTAAGTGCTACAGCTGCTAACCAAAGGGTCGGCAGTTTGAATCCACCAGGCGCTCCTTGGAAACTCTATGGGGCAGTTCTACTCTGTCCTATTGGGTCGCTGTGAGTCGGAATCAACTCAACAGCAACATTTTTTTTTTAATTGTACTGTATGTAAAAAATAATGCACAGTCAGGCACTAGTGATTTAAATGGGGTGGATGGTAGGATTTTAGAAAGTATAGTCATGGAAGATAACATTTGAGCTGATACCTGGATGAAAAATTTTAAGTGTCCCCCAAACTACAGGTCAAAGAACATTCTTGTTAAAAAAAAAGAAACAACAATTGTTGTTAGGTGCTACCTAGTCAGTTCCAATTCATAGCAACCCTATGCGCAACAGAACAAAATACTGCCTGGTCCTATGCCATCCTCGAAATTGTTGCAATGATTGAGCCCATTGTTGCAGCCACTGTGTCAATCTACCTCCTTAACAGACTTCCTCTTTTTCACTGACCCTCTACTCTACCAAGCGTCATGTCCTTCTCCAGGGACTGATCTCTTCTGATAACATGTCCAAAGTACGTGAAACCCAGTCTCGCCATTCTAAGGAGCATTATGATTGTACTTCCAAGACACATTTGTTCGTTCTTTTGCTCTATTCAACATTGTTTGTCAACACCACAATTCAAAAGCATCGATTCTTCTTAGGTCTTCCTTATTCATTATCCAGCTTTTGCATGCATATGAGATGAGTGAAAACACCATGGTTTGGGTCAGGTGCACTTTAGTCCTCAAGGTGACATCTTTGCTTTTCAGCACTTTAAAGAGGTCTTTTGCAGCAGATTTGCCCAGTGCAATGAGTCTTTTGATTTCTTTACTGCTGCTTGCATGGGTGTTGATAGTAGATCCAAGTAAAATGAAATCCTTGACAGCTTCAAACTTTTCTCCGTTTATCATGATGTTGCTTATTGGTCCATTTGGGAGGATTTTTGTTTTCTTTATGTTGAGGTGTAATCCATACTGAAGGTAATGTTCTTCGGTTTTCATCAGTAAGTGCTTCAAATCCTCTTCACTTTTAGCAAGTAATGTTGTGTCATCTGCATAACACAGGTTATTAATGAGTTTTCCTCCAATCCTGATGTTGCATTCTTCTTCATACAGTTCAGCTTCTCAGATTATTTGCTCAGCATACAGATTGAATAGATGGTGAAAGGATACAACCCTGATGCACATCTTTCCTGACTTTAAACCATGCAGTATCCCCTCGTTCTATTCAAACGACTGCCTCTTGATCCATGTACAGGTTCCTCATGAGCACAATTAAGTGTTCCAGAATTCTCATTCTTTACAGTATTATCCATAATTTGTTATGATCCACACAGTCGAATGCCTTTGCACAGTCAATAAAACACAGGTAAACATCTTTCTGGTATTCTCTACTTTCAGCCAGGATCCATCTGACATCAGCATGATATCCCTGGTTCCACGTCCACTTATAAATCTGGCCTGAATTTCTGGCAGTTCCCTCTTGATACACTGCTGCAGCCGCTTTTGAATGATCTTCAGCAAAATTTTATTTGTGTGTGATATTAATGATATTGTTCGATAATTTCCAAATTCATTTGGATCACCTTTCTTGGGAAAAGGCATAAATATGGATCTCTTCCAGTCGGTTGGCAGTCTTCCAAATTTCTTGGCACAGACGAGTGAGCACCTCCAGCACTACATCCATTTGTTGAAACACCTCAATTGATATTCCATCAATTCCTGGAGGCTTGTTTTTCGTCAATGCCTTCAGTGCAGATTGTACTTCTTTCTTCAGTACCATCAATTCTTGATCATATATTACCTCCTGAAATGGTTGAATATTGACCAATCCGTTTTGATATAGTGACTCTGTGTATTCCTTCTACCTTCTTTTGATGCTTCCTGTATCTTTTAATATTTTCCCAGTAGAATCCTTCAGTACTGCAACTCGAAGCTTGAATTTTTTTCTTCAGTGCTTTCAGCTTCAGAAATGCTGAGCATGTTCTTCCCTTTTGGTTTTCTATCCCCAGGTCTTTGCACATGTCATCATAATACTTTGTCTTCTCGAGTTACCCTTTGAAATCTTCTGTTCAGCTCTTTTGCTTCATCGTTTTTCCCTTTTTGAAAGAACAATTGGTAAGGCATTAAAGAAGAAAAAATTTGGAACTTTTCTTCTTTCAAGAAAAAAAGAAAGAAGGATTATGTGCCTGAATTGTAGCGTGCTTATAGGGAAGAGTGCTAAGAGGTGATGTTGAGGAGATAACAAGTGGCCGTATAATGTAGGCTCTTTATGACCAAGCCAAGGAGTGTGAATTTATTCCAACTGTAATGAGGAAACATCAGGTGTACTCTTGTCTTATTTATTAGAAATATCGCTGGGATTTAGGATGAAAACTAGACTAAAGAAGGTCACCTGTGGTGGCAAGGTGAATTGGTCAGTGTCTGTTGAACTAAACTAGCAAGAAATAATATCTAAATCTACACTGGTAGAAGTTGAAGAAAGAAGTGGTTAGATATGTGCCATGTACCCTGTGAAATAAGTCAGATGGAATGATGCATGGCTCTTTAAATCAGAATGAATAATTACATTAGTTACCGGCGTTCTTACAGGCTTTTTTTCCTTACACTAATCAAGATGATGATAAACGGATCCAGTTTATCCCAGAAGGCTCCGGTCCAAGTGCAGGATGTTTTTGATCAAATCCATGTGCACCCCTCATTCACTATGGACAAGAGAACAAAGAGGAGCTTTGGTCGAGGGTATATAGTATAAACTGGGGGAGTATACATACTGGATTGCATTGGATAGGCAAAAGGGGGGGAAGAGGAAGAGGCCTTTGTTCGGCTGCAAGTGGCCTGGCCGTTGTCATTTGTATCTTTTGTTTGTTTCTTTTTTTTTTTTTTTAATTGTACTTCAAATGAAGGTTTACAAAACAAACTAGCTTCTCAGTAAAAAGTTAGTACACATATTGTTTTATGACATTGGTTAACAACCCCACGACATGTGAACACTGTCCCTTCTTGACCTCGGGTTCCCTATTACCAGCTTTCCTGTTCCCTGCTTTCTCCCAGTCCTTGCTCCTGGGCTGATGTGGTCCTTTAGTTTTGTTTTGTTTTGTAGGCCTGTCTAATTTTTGGCTGAAGGGTGTACTTCAGGAGTGACTTTACTACTGAGCTAAAAGATTGTCCGGGGACCATACTCTTGGACTTTCTCCAGTCTCTGTCAGGCCGGTAAGTCTGGTCTTTTGCTTGTGAGTTAGAGTTTTCTTCTATATTTTTCTCCAGCTCTGTCTGGGACCCTCTGTTGTGATCTCTGTCAGAGCAGTCAGTGGTGATAGCCGGGCAACATCTAGTTTTACTGGACTCAGTCTAATGGAGGCCATGGTAGTTGAGGTCCATTAGTCCTTTGGACTAATCTTTCCCTTGTATCTTGAGTTTTCTTCATTCTCCCTTGCTCCTGAATGGGTGAGATCAGTGGAGTATCTTAGATGGCCGCTTACAGGCTTTTAAGACCTCAGAAGCTACTCACCGAAGTAGAATGTAGAGCATTGTCTTTATAAAGTATGCTATGCCAACTGAGCTCTGTGTTCCCAGAGAACATGGTCCCCACAGCCCTCCACCTAGCAATTTGGTCCCTCAGGGAGTTTGGATGTGGCTTTGGAGCTTTCATAACCTTGCCTTGGACAAGTTGTGCTGGCTTCCCCAGTATTGTGTACTCTTTTAGCATTCACAAAAGTTACCACTTATCTATTGTCTATTTAGTGTTTTTCCATGCCCAGCCCTCCCCTCCCTCATAACCATCAAAGATTGTTTGCTTTTGTGTGTAAAACTTTTCATGAGTTTTTACAGTAACAGTCTCATAAAATATTTTCCTTTGCGATTTACTTATTTCACTCTATAATAATGCCCTCCAGATTCACCCTTGTTATGAGATGCTTCACAGATTCATCATTGTTCTTTATTGTTATGTAATATGTCATTGTGTGTATATACCATAGTTTGTTTATCCATTCATCTGTTGATGGGCATGTAGGTTGTTTCCATCTTTTTGCCGTTGTGAACAATGCTGCAATGAACATGGGTGTGCATGTCTATTCATGTGACAGCTCTTATTTCTCTAAGATATGTTCCTAGGAGTGGGATTGCTGGATCATATAGTACTTCTATTTCTAGCTTTCTAAGGAAGCTCCATATCGTTTTCCAAAATGGTTGTATTATTTTGCATTCCCAACAGCAGTGCATAAGAGTTCCGATCTCCCGGCAGCCTCTCCGACATTTATTATTTTCTGTTTTTTTGATTCGTGCCAATAATGCCAGGGTGAGATGTTATCATATTGTGGTTTTTGATTCCATTTCTCTAATGGCTAGTGATCGTGAGCATTTTCTCATGTATCTGTTAGCTGCTTTAAAGTCTACTTTCATGAAGTGTCGGTTTATTTCCTTTGCCCATTTTTAAATTGGATTATTTGTCTTTTTGTTGTATAGGTGCTGGATTTTCTGGTAGATTTTAGAGTTTAGACCTTTGTATGATTTGTAATAGCCAAAAATTTTTTACTACTGTACAGGATCTCTTTTTACTCTTTTGGCGAAGTCTTTTGACGAACATAAGTGTTTAATTTTTAGACGATCCCAGTTATCTAGCTTATCTTGTGGAGTTTCTGTGTTGTTGGTTAAGGTTTGTATTCTCTAATGCCATGAATTAAGGCCTCTGGTATTGATCCTATTTTTTCTTCTATGATCTTTCTAGTTTTTGGCTTTATATTTAGGTATTTGACCCATATTGAATTAGTTTTTGTGTATAGTGTGAGGTATGGGTCCTCTTTCATTTTTTTGCAGATGGATATCCAGTTTTGCCAGCACCATTTATTAAAAAGATTGTCTTTTCCCCCTTTTGATGGACTTGGGGCCTTTGTCGAAGATCAGGTGACTGTAGGGGGATGCATTTACATCTGGGTTCTCAATTCTGTTCCATGAGTCAATGTATCTGTCATTGTACCAGTACCAGGCTGTTTTGACTGCTGTAGGTGTATAGCAGATTTTGAGGTCAGGTAATGCTAGTCTTCCTACTTTATTCTTCTTCTTCCATAGAGCTTTACTTAGCCGGGGGTTGTTCCCTTTCCATATAAAGTTTATGATTAGTCTTTTCATCTCTTTAAAGAATATTGTTGGTATTTGGATAGGGATTGCATTGTATTTGTAAATTGCTTTGGGTAGAATTGTCATTTTCACAATGATGAGTCTACCTACACATGAGTATGGTATGTCTTTCCATTTATGTAGATCTCTTTTGGTTTCTTGCAGTAGTGTTTTGTAGTTTTCTTTGTACAGGTCTTTTACATCCCTGATTAGATTTATTCCTAAGAGTTTTATTTTTTTAGGGGCTATTATAAATGGTATTGTTTTCCAGATTTCCTTTTCATCCTTTTCTTTATTGGTGTATAGGAATCCAACTGATTTTTGTATATTTATCTTGAATCCTGCTACTCTGCTGAATCATTCTATTCTAGTAGTTTTCTCATGGAGTCTTTTGGGTTTTCTATGTATAGTATCATATCATTCACAAACAGGGACAGTTTAACTTCTTCATTATCAATTTGGATGCCCTTTATTTCTTTTTCTTGCCTTATTGCTCTAGCTAGGACTTCCAGCACAGTGTTAAATAAGAGTGGTGATAAAGGGCATCCTTGTCTTGTTCCTGTTCTAAATGGGAATGTTTTTATCCTCTATCCATTAAGAATGATGTTGGCTGTTGGTTTTGCATAGATGTCCTTTATTATGTTGAGGAATTTCCCTTCTATACCTATTTTATAGAGAGTTTTTATCAGGAATGGGTGTTGGACTTTGTTGAATACCTTTTTTTGTGTCAGTTGAGATGACCATGTGATTCTTTTCTTTCCTTTTATTTGTATGGTTTACTATGTTGATTGATTTTCTAATGTTGAACCATCCTTGCATACCTGGTATGAATCCCACTTGGTCATGGTGTATTTTTTTTTTTTTTTTTTGATATGATACTGAATTCTATTGTCTAGCATTTTCTTGAGAATTTTCGCATCTATATTTGTAAGAGATATTGGTCTCTAATTTTCTTTTTTTTTTCTTGTGGTGTCTTTGCCTGGTTTTGGTATCAGGGTTATGCTGGCTTCATAGAATGAATTCTGAAGTGTCACTTCCTTTTCTATGTTCTAAAATAGTTTGAGTAGTGCTGGTGCAAGCTCTTCTCTGAATGTTTGGTAGAATTCTCCAGTGAAGCCATCTAGACCAGGGAATTTTTTTGTTGTTGTTGAGAGATTTTAATTACATTTTCATTGTTATGGGTCTGTTCAGAGTTTTCAATATCATTTTGTGTCTAGTTTTGGTAAGTAGTGTGTTTCTATAAATTTGTCAATTTTCTTTAGGTTTTCAAATGCCATGGAGTAGAGTTTTTCATAATACTCTGTCATGGTCCTTTTTATTTCAGTTGGGTCTGTTGTAATGTCCTCCATCTCATTTCTTATGTGGGTTATTTGCATCTTCTCCTGTTTTTCTTTGTCAGTTTAGCCAGTGGTTTGTCAATTTCATTGATCCTTTCAAAGAATCAAATTTGGTCTTTTTGATTCTTTCTATTGTTTTTATAGTCTCTATTTCATTTATTTCTGCTCTGAACTTTATTATTTCCTTTCTTCTGGTGGCTGTGGGCTTTTTTCTTTTTCTTTTTCTTTTTTTTTTGGGCTGTTCTCTCTATTTGTTCAACTTGTATAACTAATGTTTAGATTTTGTCCCTTTCTTCTTATTTGATCTGTGGATCTATTGTTATGAATTGCCCTCTGAGGACTGCCTTTGCTGTGTCCCAAAGGTTTTAGTATGATACGTTTTCGTTTTTGTTTGATTCTAGGAGTTTTTTGATTCCATCTCTGATTTCTTGTATTACCCAGTGATTTTTAACCAGGATGTTATTCAGTTTCCATGTAATTGATTTTTTTCCTTGCTCTTCCTGTTCTTTATTTCTACTTTGATGGTGTTGTGGTCAGTGAAGATACTTTGTATTATTCTGATGTTTTGGATTTTGTTGAGTATTGTTCTGTGGCCTAAGATATGGTCTATTCTGTAGAACATTCCATGTGTGTTGGAAAAGAATATCTACTTTGCAGCTGTTGGGTGTAGTGTTCTATATATGTCTGTGAGGTCAAGTTGGCTGATTGTGCCCTTTAGCTCTTGTATATGTTTGTTGAGTTTCTTTCTAGATGTTTTGTCCTTTACAGAGAATGGTGTGTTGAAGTCTCCTACTACTACTGAGGAACTGTCAATTTCTCTGTTCAGTGTTAGAGTTTGTTTTATGTATTGTGGAGCTCTCTTTGGGTGAGTAGACGTTTATTATGTTATGTCTTCATGATGGATCATCACTTAAATCATATACTGCCCTTCTTTGTCTTTTATTGTGGATTTTGTTTTAAAGTCTATTTTATCTGAGATTAATATTGCCACTCCTGCTCTTTTTGGTAGCTGTTTGCTTGATATATTTTCTTCTAATCCTTGATTTTTAATAAATTTTTGTCTTTATTTCTATGGTGTGTCTCTTGTGGACAGCATATTGATGGATTCTTTTTTTTTTTT
>NW_004443949.1:11481944-11517160 GCF_000243295.1 Trichechus manatus latirostris | reverse complement strand
CTTCCTCTCCATTAGAAGGTTCTATACCTACACTGTTTATTCCCTCTTTTATTGTTCTGATGTTGTTGTCATTTACAGATTAACCTCTCTGGTTCCCTGTTGTAATTCTTTTGGTTTTGTATAGTCCTTGAGAGTTCATTTCCTACGTTGGTATATGGCTGGTGCAATCTTGCATCCTAGATTCAGGTTGTGGTCTGATGTTGTTTGTTCTCAAACCAAAGGACTCCATTTAACAATTCTTGTAAGCTTGGTTTGATTTTTACATACTCCCTTAATTTCTGTTTATCTGGAAATATTCTAATTTCACTATCATATTTTAATGAGCGTTTTGCAGAGTATATTATTTTTGATCAGTAATTTTTTCCTTTCAAGGTTTTCTATATGTCATACCATTGTCTTTTTACTTGCATGGTTTCTGCTGAATAATCAGAGCTTAGTCTTTCTGTTTCCCCTCTGTATGTGAGTTTAAATTTTTCTCCAGCAACTCTCAGGAATTTTTCGTTGTCTTTGGTTTTAGGGCATGTTATGATATGCCTCGATGATTTTCTTTTGGGATCTATCCTACATGGGGTTCATTGAGCTTCTTGGATGGTCAGCTTTTCATCATTCATGATATTAGGGATGTCTTCTGCCAGCAATCCTTCAGTGATCCTCTCTGTGTGTTCAGTTTTCTCCCCCGTTCTGGAACTTCCATCTCTTGCAAATTTTTGCTTTTGATTGTATCCCACATAATTCTCAGGGTTTCTTCATTTTTCTTCATTCTTTTTTCTGATTTTTCCCCAAAGAAAATTGTATTCAAGTATTTGTCTTCCATTCCACTGATTCTGTCTTCCCTTGTTTGAAATCTGCTCTTCAGCCTTTCTATGACACTGTCCATTTCTGAAATCTTGCTGCTTATCTTTTGGATTTCTAATTGTTGTTTTTATATGATTTCTAATTGTGAATTTTTTTGATGTTTTGATCTTGTATTATTTTCCTACGTTCTTCCATTTTTTGGTATGCATTTTCCATGAATTTCTCTGTCTTTTCCATGAATTTGTCTATTTTTTCTTCATTTTTGTCTGCTTTTTACTTCAACTCTTGGATAGCTCTAAATATTAGAGATTTTATTTCCCTATGAGATAGTTCCAGTGCCTTTTCTTGTGCTGGAAAATCATCTGGTGTTTTATTTTGGATGCCTACTGGAATCATCCTGTCCTGTTTTTTTAAATATGTTTTGATACTGTCCGCTCTCTTCTGGATAATCAGTAGTTATTTTCTTTGTTTATTGACTGTAAATTTGTTCCGTCCTGCTTTTTTGTTTTATTTGTTTATGTCTGAGCAGGAGGGCTGTGCGTTCTTTGTTGTTTGCTTGTCTGTGGGCATGATACTTTTCACCTCCTTGTTCAATGAGCAGGGCCAGTCACTCAGCTATGGTTCAGCAGGGCAGGTCCAGCTGAAGGGAAGTGGCTGGGAAGGGTTATTTGTGGTACATACTAGGTTTGACAGGGTGGGCTGTGTGTCAGTGCAGGGAAGTTTCCTTCAGTCCATGCCTGTGTTGCCCAGGGGTGTGATGTTCAGTGTATGGTGAAGGTAGACCGGAAGGAAGAGGGAAGTTGTGATGTGTGGAGCTAAGATGAGTATGGGAAAGAAGATGGAGAGCAGAGAGAAACAGTAACCAAAAAACAAACAAAAAAAAGCGGTAAGAGAGCTTGCCACTGGAGTAAAAGAGACGAGAAACCAAAAAATGGAAAAAAAACAAACAAAAATAAATACAGAAAAAAATAAATAAAATTTTTTAAAAAAGAAAAGCCTCCAGGTATCCCACTAGTGTGGCTGCACAGAGCATGGAAGTGGTTACCTGGCCACACAGTACGGCCTGGCTAGAAGGGGCAGAAATGTCACACAGTGGCAGGTATTCAGGACAAAGGAAAAGAAGGTAAGTATAAAGAGATGAGAAACTGAGAAATGAAGAAAAACTAAAAGGAAAGAAGAAAAAATAAAAGAAATGTCTCCACTGATCCCACCATTGTGGCCCTGCAGACCTGGGAAGTGGCTCCCAAGCCGCACAGTAGAATCCAGCTGGAAGGGGCTCCTAAGGCTCAAAAAGAAAAAGAAAACAAACAAACAAACCAAACAGAACAAAACAAAACAAATCAAAAACAAACAAACAAACAAACATAAAGGCCCCAGGGATCCCACTAGTGTGGCAACGTGGACTGGGAAGCAGTTCCTCATCTGAATAGAGCTTCACAGCATTTCAAGAAGAAGCAAAGCTGGCACATGGAGTCAGGTGTTTGAGAGAAAGGAGGGGGAGGAAGTGAGAGGCAGGGAAGAAACCAAAGAAGCAGAAAAAAGCAACACCAGCAACAAAGAAATAGTACTGAGAGAGCTTGCCAGTGTGGGCAGGGTGAATCCATGTGGCACAAAGCCGAAGTGGGTGCCTTCCTGCCAAGAGACTGTGGCTAGTGGGAAGCTGCGGAGGTTGAGTGGTGGGAAGAAGAAAGGTAAGAGGTGGAAAAGCATATATCACTGGTTACCAGGTGTTCTGTGTCCTGCTGGGAGCTCCATCAAGCTGTTTTCCTGTACTCCCTATCCGCTGATCTCCGACGGGAGTCCAGAATTGTGAATCTGTGCAGGGTTAGCTGATAGGGGACCTCCACTCGTATCTCTCCTCACTGTCTGTTCTCTGTCAGTTTCATATTCCATTCAGTGCTTGGCTGAGTTCTTTATCTATTCATTTGATGCTTAGGGTTCCAGGACTGACGTTTGTCTCAGTTTTACTTATTTCTTTAGGTCTTTGCTGTGGAGGGATGATGTGGTGCTTCTGTCTATAGTGCCATGTTGGCTCCTTCTCCGCCATTGTCATTTGTTTAGATGCAAAACGGAATAATCAAAAAGAACATGTCTTCCACTCCAGCTACAAGATTGATTCTGCATAATTAAGTTGTCATGGAGACAAAGAAAGTTACTGTGAACTCAGAACAAGGAACAAGTTTTCCTTGACAAGAAGAAGGGGCAGAGAGAGAGAAACCCAATTCTCAGCCTCCCTATCAGAGAATGTTCTGAGACCAAAGCCTGAGCTTAAGTGGCCTGCATAGGACTCTTACAGGAAGATCATCCTCCAAGCAATATGTAAAATATTCTGAGGTACAATAAACTGAACCCGTAGTTTGATGGAATGTGTATGAGTTTTTGAGTAGCAGGAGAAGAGAATGGAAGAGGAATTAGAAAAGAGGAATAAAGAATGATTGTGGGCAGCTGGATAAATGGTAAATCTGTTAATTGAGATTAGGAGGATTAGAGGAGGAGGGTACTAAGTGAAGAAAATAAAGAATCCTCATATGAGTGTTATAAGTTTCAGGAGACTATATTATAGATTATTCATATGAAGTCATATCATAGGCAGAATCTTGAGCTCAAGCTAGAGGTTGAAGCTGAAGATAAATATGTGTTGTTAGTGTTTGGAGCATATGTAAAGTCATAGAGCCCAAGAAGTTTTTATGAGGAAGAAAGTGTAGATAAAGAAATCAGTCATAGACTAGGGACTAACATATACCTTAGAGTCCCTAAGAGACTACTTTAAAAAAAAAAAAGGAAAGATACTATAAAAGTTTAGTACCTCTTCAATATTCTTATTCTCATGGCAACACAAAAATTATGCATAACAACATTTGTTAATATATTTCTATAACAGCAATAATGATAAAAATTGTTGTTACTGTTGTTATGTACCACTGAGTTGGTTCTGATTCATAGCAACCTACGTGCAACAGAAGGAAACACTACCCGCTCCTGTACCATCTTCAAAATACTTGCCATGTGTGATGCCATTGTTGCAGCAGCTGTATCAATCCATCTCATTGAGGGTCTTCCTCTTTTTCTCTGACCCTCTACTTTACGAAGCATGATGTCCTTCTCCAGGACTGGTCCCTCTTGATAACACGGCTAAGTACATGAAACGAAGTCTTACTCACTATCCTTGCTTCTAAGGAGCAATCTGGGTGTACTTCTTCCAAGACAGATTTGTTTGTTCTTCTGGCAGATCATAGTATAGTCAATATTCTTCTCCAACAGCGTAATTCAAATACACTAACTCTTCTTCAGTCTTTCTTATTCATTGTCCAGCTTTCCATGCATATAAGGTGGTTGAAAACAACATGTCTTGGGTCAGGCACACCTTAGTCCTCAAAGTAACAGCTTTGTTTTTTAATAATTTAAAGAGGTTTTTTTGAGCAGATTTGCCCAATTCAACACATCACATGATTTCTTGACTGCTGCTTCCATGGATGTTGATTGTAGATCCAAGTAAAATGAAATCCTTGACAACTTCAATATTTTCTCCACTTATCATGTTGCTGTTTATTGGTCCAGTTGTTAAGATTTTTGTTTTTCTTTTGTTGATGTGTAATCCGTACTGAAAGCTGTAATCTTTGATGTTCATCAGTAAGTGCTTCAAGTCCTCTTCACTTTTAGCAAGCAAGGTTGCTTCATCCTTATATCACAGATTGTTAATGAGTCTTCCTCTAATCCTGTTGCTGCATTCTTCTTCATATACTCCAGTTTCTCAGATTATTTGCTCAGTATACAGATTGCTTATGGTGAAAGGATACAACCCTAATACACACCTTTCCTGATTTTTAACCACACAGTATCCCCTTGTTCCATCCGAGCAACTGCTTCTTGGTCTATGTACAGGTTCCACATGAGCATAATTAAATGTTCTGGAATTCCCATTCTTTTCAATGTTATCTATAATTTGTTATGATCCACACAGTCGAATGCCTTTGCACAGCCGATAAAACACACGTAAACATCTTTGCAGTATTCTCTACTTTCAGCCAAGATCTATCTAACATCAGCAGTTATATCTCTTGTTCCACATTATAATCTTAGTTGTAAAAATAACTAAGATTAATTCAGTGTTTAATATGTTCCAGTAATTTTATTATAATTATAACATAACTCATTCAAAACACCCCCATTTTATAGACGAGGACTCTGAATAATTCACAAATATATGTGATGCCATCATTTAGAGCTTTGGTGTGATTCCAGTTTTGACTGTCTCCAATGTCAGGCTTTTAAAACGCACTAGTGCTTAACAGACCAGAAATCAAATTTACTTCTATGTCTGTGTTTTATTATAAAATAAATTCTGTGTTTTATTTTTATTTCTTGATTATTTCCACAGGCTCCAAAATGTAGAATGCAGACTAATTTATTCTGCCATGTATATACTACAGTCCCTCTATCTTTCACAAGCAGAGCAAAAGTTGTGGATATGGACCTAAAGAAATAGGGAGCAACTGATTACCCCGATCAAGAGTAAAGAAAAAAAAAGCAAGAAACAACTGTTGATTTAGATTTCTTCAGTGCATTGGCCTGACACATATTTATTGTCTACTTCTTAGAATTCTACTTATGATGAAGAACTAAGTCTTTGAAAAACATTTTTTCTCAATAAAGGTAATATGTAGAATAATAATAATAAATATAATTTATTTTAGAAAAATATATTTACTCTATCTTAAAACTTTTTGTGCTCATGATTTATATATATCATATTTAAAATATTAAAAATGTCCTATTAATTCACACTATATATGTGGATTATATAAAAACGATTTCATATATATCCATAATTCTTGTTTAATTATCATATATTGAGGTAATTTTCTATATTGCACAAATACGCACATAAAATATTGTTTTTTCTATTTTTACTATAAAATATTCCATTAACACAAATAAAATATATCAATATGTTAACATTGTCATGTGATCAAAAAGTTTATTTTATTTACTCAAATGTTTTCTCAAAATTCTCATGAAGGTGAATAAAAAGTCAGAAAAATTCTAATTTAAACTAAATTTCACAAACCAATGGCAAAATCAGGAAATTCAAGAGACGATCTATGAAAAAGAAGTTGATGCTCTAGCTAGATCTCCAAATCAGTACATTCAGGAAACAGGACTTGTAGGAACTGTGAAACTGGTCACACTTCCCACATTATGTGCAATTGTTAATTCATCTATGTTGAAAGAATAAAGTTTTAAAAAAAACTTTTAATATTTTTTACAATTTATAAAATTTGTGTTGATTCTTCTAGTAGTTAAAACATTTTTTCAACATCTATGCTTTAAATAGTAGTAGAATTAGCAGAAGATATGTACAACATATGTATATTTTAAGTTATTATAAATCACACTTTAACCTACTTATATGTAATTTAATACATTGACGAATATAACATTAACTGAGAACCAATTGAAAGAACTAAGATAAAACATGATAGTTAATGGTAAGTGTAAATGGTAAGGTTAAGTAATAAACTCCATCAAAAAATGACAAGAATTTTAACATATGGAAAACATATAATATCTAAATATGTGGCATATTTTTGTGAAAAGTTCAATAAAACAGTAATTTCAATATCAGTATGCACAAAAAGGATAACTCAAGGAAGGATGCTTAAATGAAATAATGAGGGTTACAGTAAAGGTCATAATTCACAATGAAAATATGAATCCTGAGCATTTATGAGCTTGAACTGACAAATTAAAATATATTAAGCAAAACCTGCTATGAACTCTAAGTACAATTGAACGAGAGGAAACAATCAAAATCTTTACTAGTCAGTGTAATAACAGAGAAGATACAATTTCAAAAAACATAGCTTAAAAATTGATTTTGTATACATTTGCAATGGTGTATTCATATACATCTATTATATACATATAATTTTAAAAATTATTTTATATTTAGTTCAAATGTAAATGTTATAACTGCATTATCTGATCACAATGCAATCCAATGCTTAATTAATAAAAAATAGTTAACATCACTCAAAACCATGCAACCATGTAGATATAACATCAGTTCCCTAAAAAACCCCTGCATTGATTAAGAGCTTATACATCCAAAAATCAAACAGAAAGCAAAGTAAGCAGTAATCAGAGGAAAATGTTTAATGGCTATGATACTTTATCATTAAATAAAAATAAGTTTAAAAGCAATAAGCATTGAATTACTGAAATAAAAAAATACATAATAAAATACATGTTAGTTCTAAAGAAAGAAAATAATATAAATAAAAAGGATGAATTAAAAATCAGAAAAAAAAACAGATTTTAAAATCTAGGCGATGATTTTAGAAAAAAAAATTATTGGGGGAAAAAAAACTTCCAGTAATATTGAAAAATTAAAACTAAAGAAATGATAAAACTATTAAATATCAAAAATATAGTCTGAAATATATAGTATATTCTATTAGTAAAACTATATTCTAATACATATAGCACCTTTATAAATATGTAAATAAAAAAGTACATGAGGAACTTATATTTTTTTATAAAAATTGAGATAAAGCTACTGAAACATATAGTCAAATTTGTTCCAGGTGGATTAAAAAAAAAAATAAAAGAAACTCAAGCTGACCAAATTATCTGCTTTCGAAAATTGGCCCTCTTTTTTATGTTTTTCCCTTAATACAAATTCTCTGCCCGAGAGTTAAAATTTCCATAAGAATTTTTATCAGTCTTTAGTTTTCTTACTCTTTTCCTTTATCTCATTTTATGTCATAATCTATTTAAATACTAAACTGACTATTTTTTTTATTATCATCATTCATTTTAGAATTAGGTATATTTTTTCCTGGACTTTGGTGTCTATTCAGTGCATTTTACCTATTTTTATAATTCCTCAAACACTAGTATCCACAGTTAAAACATTTTATATTTCACCTATATTTCAAAAACTACTGAAATATTCATTATCTATACCAACTGGCACAGTAGTTAAGAGTTACATTGCTGACTAAATGGTCAGCAGTTGGAGTCTACCAGCCGCTCCTTGGAAACCCTATGGGGCAGTTCTCTTCTGTCCTTATAGGGTTGCTATGAGTCAGAATCAACTCGATGGTAATGGGTTTATACCAACACATCTTGTGGATTTCATATATCCTGTTTATTTTCTTCTTTTGTAGTACAATAAAATATTTTCAAATGTTAAAGTAAGTCAGCATGACACTGATGCACATTAAAAAGAGAAATGATGGACAAAATAGGAAGCAAGGTGATAGATAGAAATATATTTAGCAATGGAGATTTGTTAAATGATAAGACATTACAGTATACTGTCAATCCTCATTGGAAGATTCTGTATTTACCAACAGGGCCTATTCACTAGAAATATTTTTGGTCCTTTTGTAGTCAAGTGGTCATTCCAGCCAAGCACATACATAGAGTAGTGAAATTATTCAGGTAAGATTGAATAAGGCTGGTTGGGTATTGCTAATCCAGTGTTCACAGGATTTCATAGAACATAACTACTGTAAATAACAATAATCAACAATATAAGAATAAAAATACTATTCAAAATTAGTGGTTGAATATTAGCATTTTGGGGTAAAAGAGCTAAAATCTTTATATAATATTTTACATAAAATAAATTGTGTATTCAGAATTGGGTTATAAAAATAATGAAAAAATCTCTATATGACTTTATGTCCTTGTGGTAGGGAAAATTAAAATTATTAACATTATTTTATATTTTCACTTAGAAAATGCTTTATTAAAAGGGATTGATAATGTGTTAAATACACTCACTCCTCATTTATCAGCATGGTTAGGTTTCAGAGACCAGCACGTTATGCAAAAATCTGCATTACTCAAAAATGGAGGATGACCATGTCAGATCACAAAATGGAGGATGACTAGATCATTACCTAACTGTCAAATTACATCATTACATAACTGTCAAACCACTAGAATCATGGCCCAGCCAAGGTGACACATAACCTTAACCATGTTGTACAGTAAAATTCTGACACTGTTAAAGATTAAAACAGAGAGATTTATTGAAGACAAGATGCAGTTAAATTAAGGATAACCAGAATCCACAAAGTGAAACTATGCTTTCTAAGGAGTTACAGGCATCCAGGCAATATTTATATTGTTAAACCAAGAAATAACAGCATAATATCCTGATTCGCTTACTAGTAATTTGTAAAGTCAAATGTAGGAAGACAAATGTGTGGGCTTTATAGTGATTGGTGGCTTACAATTTTGTTTTAAGGCTCTTTGGGAGCAAGCTAACAGCATACTGACTTCTGCTTTGTGAGGTAAGATGGTTGAGGGTGGGATACCTGAAAATGGGACTGTTACTAGGATTGATTTAAAAAATATTTGTGTGCTTTGTTGAGTAGTTACCACTTCGTGACTACAGTGGGTTCATAGGCAGTCACAAGAAAACTGTAAGACATTCCTTTCTGCTAACATAGCTTTTTTGTACAATATGCTTCCTGGGAAGGGCTTGCATAACTTGGTTACAAAGAAAACATTTCCTTAGATACAAAGTTTAACTTCTTAGAGTATAGTAGGCTTTTTTAAAAATGTGGTTTAAGTTGAGGCCCAGAGGCAGCCATCCTTTAGTCAAGTACCCCAGAGATTTAAATTTTAAGGTGCTCTATGTCAACCTTCACAGCCGGTGATGTTACTCAGTGTTACTGCCAGACATACGTCATTAACGTGCAGAATAGTGAGATAGTAGATTTTTCACTAATGTCGTAAAACTGAAATGTCAGATAATGAGAGAGTCGATAAGTGAGGAATAGGTGCATTTAAAATTGATTGGCTATTTTAGATTTGGGGGGGCATTTTCATAAACGATTTAGAATAACCTTGTAAATATCCACAAGAACCAAAGTTCTTTGAGATTTTTATTGGGAATTGTTTTAATCTATGGATCTATTTGGAGAGAACTGACATCTTAACTGTTGATTAAATCATATTAAATGTAAATGTATTAAAAATTTTATGAATATTCAGAGGTTGGCAGGACAGACAAAAATGATATAACTATCTACTGTCTACAATATACCCACTTAAATCCAAAGGCATAAATAAATTGAAAACAATGAAACAAAATAAGAACTCATAAGCAGAAGGAAATTTGGTGAATTCAAAATTACGTGAAAATTAAAGAACATAATTTTAAGTAACCAATGTATCAAGCAGCAAACTATGAATGAAATTAGAAAATATGGTCAATGAAAATGAAAACACAACATAAATTAGGAGAAGGTGTAAAATTTGAGAAAATTTAGTTTACAAGAGTTAAATTTAGTTGGATTCATATTTTTCTTTTAGTATTTATAATTTTACCTAGGATTAAGAAAAATATTTGTCTAATATATATGGTAAAAAATGACAAAACTAAATTCAGTGATCCAACTGAGACAATTTTCATAAAATATATACATGCTGTTTTACGGTCATTACCTAAGCAGGCTGCTTTATCTTCTATGGCAACTTCATTTTGCCCCAGGGAACCCAGCCTCCAGAATATGCATTATCATTGCATGCATGTCAAAAAGATAGTACACACCACTAAAATACATTCATTCAACACACTCATTTGGCAACTGCCAGCTGCCACATATTTAACACAATGTTGACATTATCTGCTGTACTGGGAATTGAGAGCAAGATTTACTTGAGTGGAAATGGAAACTAATTGGATAATATAATTTGTAGTTTATTCCTTTAAATTCCTACAAAAATAAACCAATTTTAGCTAAATGTTTTTTTTCTTGAATGAATAAATTCACTACACTCAATCAGAAAACCAACGTGAAGCCATGGTGATTTAAAGGCATACATAATTGAACTAGGAAATATAAGAAATATATTTATTCAGTAATATGTTACTCATGAATTTAGGGCAATTTTTTATACAAGTATAAACAATTTCCTTTTTATTGGTTCTGCTGGCATTTCTGATTGACTCATTTTAGCAAAAACTCCTTTATGAGTCAGTTATACAAAGTGTTTACTGTTAGCAAGGCATTCAACTAATTACCAAAATCAACAGCTAGCCATGAAAAATTTAAGTCTAGTATGTCAACAGTAAAATATATCTACTCACTTCAAAGATCTTCCTCTTAATGTCTTGCTTCAAAATTATATATAAAGCTAAAAATTTACCTGGATGATCATTTGGCCATAAAATGATCCCTTTATAAATAGAGAATATTTATCAAGCTATACAATTATATATATATTTGTGTAAATATATGTATAATTGTATATGTATATATGCAATTTCAATAGTACATATATTAATCAAATCTATCATTCTGAAAGTATTCAAACTCTACACATTATTGTTATAACAAAATTTTTAGGACTCTGTAGAATTAATCTTTACAAATAGTTCCAAATATACGGTTCTATACTTTAAAACATACAATAAACTATTCCTCACTAGAGTTTTAATCTCCATAAACCATAGTTAGTAGAAACCAAATACACAGAAGAGAGTGAGAGAAATTGATTGATTCTGGTTTTCTACAAAAGTATGACAGTGAAAATTAACAAAATATAATCTTGATTTTTATTATCCACAATCAATATGTACAAAATACTCCAAATTACAGTGCTCTTAAATTCTCAGTTATTGAAACCATGTGAGTCAACAAGTGAAATTAGTCCTTACAGTCAGAATACATTATATTAGTTACACAATCTATATGAATAAATGCAATCATATATACCCAAAGCAAATACATCCTCAATATTTTGCTTTTGCATATTTAAAAATATTAGTTCTTATCCTTTGTTGTATATCAATGTTCATTCATAGTACCTCTAAAAATGGCATTTGAGTTTGTAAGATAAATATAATTTGCAATTTTTTTAAGTGAATGCAGAAAGTTTAAAAACATCCTTCCCCCAAATTACACAAACTTCATTGCTACTACATAAAAGAACATGCATGGTGTAGATTTTTTTCTGGTATGTAAGTTTTCAATTATCAAATGGAATTTAGGTACACAAGTAAATATTATCCCTTTTTGAGATGCTGTGGTTCAATAAATATCAGAATATCAATTATATTTAGTATCTAAACAATCCTTAATAAAATTTAAGCAACATTGTTATTGCCGCATTATAATTTTTATTTTAAATATTTGTTGCCACCAACATGAATTTATTTTATTTTGACTGCTCTTATCTTTAATGTTAAATTTTAAAATGCAGACATACAAACTCATATTTAATTGCACATCAATTTATCAAGCGATTTTTTTTAATTATCAGAAATTTTAGGTGAATTATTTACATATTTAAAGAAGACCATCCGCAGATGTTTCATATTAATATTTGTTATCACTATTGGAAACCTGATTTATCCTTATTCTACAAAGCTGTGTCATGTATGTCAAACGCCAGAATTCTATATATCAGTAAAGAGCTTGGCTGCTAATCAAAAGATTGACAGTTTGAACTTACTAGCTGCTCTACAGGAGAAAGATGTGGCAGTTTGCTTCTGTAAAGTTTTAAAGCGTTGGAACCCTATGGGGTAGTTCTACTCTGTCCTATACGGATGCTTTGAGTCAGAATTGACTCAACAGCAGTGGGTTTGGTTTTTTTTTTAATCAGTGTGTGTTAGAAAAGAGAACATTTTATTTGACATACATATTATGAATTTTTCCACCATTCTTTAAAAATATAATACAGTAGTAGACATTTTTTTTCTTCCCTCTGGAAAAAGTGGTAAAAAATACTGATTAAAACATCAACAGATATTCTCCCGTAAGTTAATCAGTTAGCTGAGGAACAATAATACATCGATTTAGCTTGAAACTTTCATTCTCTTCTCTCTCAAACACTGTATCAATTGCCTTTATCTTATGTTTTTACCTCTCAGGTTTGTCAATACTATTCAACCATAAAATGTTATTTTGTCGTGATCTGTCCTAATATGTCCACAAGATAAGTTTGGAACAAATCTTTTTTTTATGCCTGAAATGAATGTTCACCCTCTCCATAGATAAATAAACAAATGATAAAAACCTAACATGCTGTCTTAGGCTGGGTTCACTAGAGAAGAAAAATAAGTGAAGTGCATATATATATATATATAGAGAGAGAGAGAGATTTAATCAAGAAAACAGCTTAAGTGGTTGTAGAGCCTGGAAAATTCCAAGTCCATGGGTGAGATATCACTCTGGAGGATTCTCCTGACTAATGTAGCTGCAGGGGGTGACGGACCCAAGACCCACGGGTCAGACAGCAGGCTGCTGGCTCACAGGGTGCAGAGACTGATAAATTCAAGATCAGCAGGTAAGACAGCAGGCTTCTGGTTCAAGTCCCAAGAACCAGACGTCAGATAATGAAGAGCTGAATGCAGGATCCAGAGCAGAGCAAAAAATGTGAGCTTTTCCAAAAAGTCCGTATATATTGGATGCAGGCCATACTTCCAAGGAATCTCCCATTCAGCTGATTAGATGCTCATAGCGTATCTCATCATGGAGGTGATTACACCATTACGTAACTGCCAACCTACATCATAACTTCCAAATGACTGAGAATCATGGCCCTGCCAAGTTGACACACAAACTTAACCATCGCAGTCCACCCCTTGTCATCTTGGCACCTGTACAAATCTCCTTAAGCCATACATAATCTCTAAAAAAGGAAAACTATAAAAGTTATGCTTGTGCCTAACATGATACAACTAACACACATACAACTGAAAACACCCTAGCCTTGTTTACATCTTATATTTTATAAGTGAAAAAAAAGAAAGATATTTAATGCACACTTACAAGGAAGAAATACTTGTAACAATTACAGTCCTTGTTTCTGGAACTGGTCACGTGGTTGTAGCTAGTATTTAGAATTATGTTCTTCACCACTCACTCCATATTCCCTTTACCCTCAGCCAGCACCTCAGTTGCTCTTGGTTCTTTGCCTGGTGGGGTGACCCAAACCTTCATTCCTGAAGGGTCTGGGCCATTAGTAGTCATGTTGGAATTGGGTTCCTGTAGCTTTCCTTTGGCTTTGATCACAGGGCAAAGTTGTACTAAGAGATGCCGTAAGAGATCTCCTGCATTCTAGACATACTCTTCTTTACCTCTGTTATGTAATATCAATATGATATCCTCTTAGTAATCAGGATGAGTCACACCAACCAAGATCATAACTCCCTTCTTTGCCTGTTGATCCAGAGGCATAAGGAGCCCAAAGTGGCTGGGTGGCATTTTTAACTTCCAGTTCAGTGGAATCAGTGATGTGTCTTCAGGTGGGAACATACATCCTTTTGGAACTGAGACCTTTAGACCTGCACAGCGTAAGAGACAGGAAACAAACATTTTGTGAGTGGGTCACTATGGGTAATAGTGAGTGGTGCTGCTCCCATTTCTACCCATTAATTCCTGGACCCATGAATCCTGGCTATGAGAGAAACAGCACCATATATTGGATGCTGATTTAGAATATATACAGTCTCCTGGAGAACATTACCTCAAGCCTGCAAGGTATTGCCACCTAGCTGGCACCATAATTGTGTCTTTAGAAAGCCATTCCATTGTTCTATCAAGCTAGCTGCTTCAGAATGATGGGGAACATGGTAAGACCAGTGAACTCCATGAGCATGGATGCATTTCCACACTTTATTTGCTGTGAAGTGAGTCCCTTGATCCAAGGTGATGCTGTGTGGGATAACATGACGGTGGATAAGGCATCCCGTAAGTCCACAGATAGTAGTTTTGGCAGGAGCATTGTATGCAGAGAGGGCAAATCAGTATCCAGAGTAAGTGTCTATTCCAGTAAGAACAAAATGATGCCCTTTCCATGATGGAAGCAGTCCAGTGTAATCAACTTGCCACCAGGTTGTTGGCTGATTGCCCCTAGGAATGGTGCCATATAGAGGACTCAGTGTTGGTATTTGCTGCTGGCAGATTGGGCACTCAGCAATGGCTTTAGCCAAGTCAGCCTTGGTGAGTGGAAGTTCACATTTCTGAGCCCATGCATATCCTCCATTCCTGCCACCACGGCCACTTTGTTCATGAGTCTGACGCGCAATGACGGGAGTGGCTGGGGAAAGAAGATGACTGGTTTCCACAGAATGCTTCATCCTGCCTACTTGATGGCTAAAATCCTCCTCTGCCGGGGTCACCCTTTGGTGAACATTCACATGTAACACAAGTATCTTTCCTTCTTTGACCAATTCAGAGAAGTTTGTCCATATACCTCTTTCCCATACCTCCTTGTCTTACATTTCCAATCATGTTCTTTCAATTCCCTGACCATCCAACTAAAACATTGGCTGCAGCCCATGAATCAGTATACAATCATACACCTGGCCATTTCTCTTTGCTAGTAAAGTGAACAATGAGGTGCACTGCTTGAAGTTGTAACCATTGGGAGGATTTACCTTCACCATTGTCCTTCAGGGAGGTCCCAGAAAGGGGCTGTAGTGATGCCGCTCTCCACTTTCAAGTGGTGTTTGCATATCATGCAGAATTATCTATAAATCAGGTATGAGTTTTCTCTTCCTCAGTCAACTGATCATAAGGGAGTCCCCATGAGGACATAGGTGCAGACTGGGAAAAGGAAGGTAATGTGACAGGAATGGAGACCATGGACATTGGGCTGGCCACTTCTTCATGCAACTTTTTTGGGCCTTCACATTATGCTAGGGCCCAATCTTGTATATACCACTTTCATTTAATGACAGAATGCTGCTGTGCATGTCCAGCTTTATGTCTCTGTGGGTCAGACAACAACGAATTCATGATGAGCATCTCAGGTTGCATGACTTGGTGGCCCATGGTTAAGCATTCAGTTTCTACCAAGCCCTAGTAACAAGCCAAAAGCTGTTTCTCAAAAGGAGTGTAGTTATTTGCAGAGGATGAAAGAGCCTTGCTCAAAAATCCTAAGGATCTGGTCTGTGATTCACAAATAGGGGCCTGCCAAAGACTCCAAACAGCATCTTTATCTGTCACTGACACTTTAAGCACCATTGGATCAGCTGGATCATTTGGCCCAAGTGGCAGGGAAGTTTTCATGGTGTCCTGAACCAGTTGCACCACCTTCTCTAGTTCTGGGACCCACTCAAACTAGCATCTTTTCGAGTCACTTGATAAATAGGCTGGAGTAAAAAACCAAAACCCGTTGCTGTCAAGTTAATTCTGACTCACAGAGACCCTATAGGACAGAGCAGAACTGCCCCATAGGGTTTCCAAGGAGCACCTGGTGTATTTAAACTGCTGGCCTTTTGGTTAGCAGCCAAACGAAGAATATGCTATTGCCTCCAAAATCCAAAGAGGCCCACCAGGCATTGTGTCTCCTATTTAGTTGTGGGAGGGGTCAGATGCAATAACTTATCTTTCACTTTAGAAGGAATATCTTGACATGCCCTACACCACTGGACTCCTAGAAATTTCACTGAGGTGGAAGTGGAAGCTGCCTAAATTTTGTCAGATTAATTTCCCACCCTATAGCATACAAATGTTTTACCAATACGTCCCGAGTCATTGAGCTTTCTTCCTTACTAGGTCCAATCAGACCAGTATAACAGACCAGTGTGATGGCTTGTGGTAGGGAAAGACAATGAAATTCCCTGTGGAATAAATTATGACATAGTGCTGAAAAGTTGATATACTTCTGAGGTAGGTCAGTGAAGTTATATTGCTGACTTTGCCAGCTGAAGGCAAATAGCTTCTGATGGTTCTTCGAAACAGTGTGGAGAAAAAGACATTAGCAAGATCAATAGTACCAGGAAATATATTAATTTGCTCAAGCAATGAAAGCACATCTGGAAGCAGCTGTAGCTGGAGTCACTACCTGGTTAAGTTTTTGATACTCCGCTATCATTCTTCAAGATTCATCTTTTTTTTTTTTGCACAGGCCAAATAGGCAAGTTGAATGGGGATATGGTGTGAATCACCACTCCTGCATCCTTCACGTGCTTGGTGGTGACACTAATCTCTGCAATCCCTCCAGGAATGTGGTATAACTTTTGATTTGCTATTTTCCTAGGTAGGAGAGGTTCTAATGGCTTCTCTTTAGCCTTTCCTACCATAATAGCCCTTACTACACATGTCAGGGATCCAATGTGTGGTTTCTGACAGTTATTGAGTATATCTATTCCAGTTATACATTCTGGAACTGGGAAAATCATAACAAGATGGGTTTGGGGACATACTGGAACCACCGTGAGATGGACATAAGCTAAGACTCCATTAATAATCTCACCTCCATATGCCGCCACTCTGACTGGTGGGCCACAGTGACATTTCGGGTCTCCTGGCATTAGCATCTATTCAGAGCCAATATCCAGTAATCTCCCAAATCTGATTATGTCCTTTTCCCCAATGAACAGTCACTCTCATAAAAGGATGTACATCCCTTTGGGGATGGCTGAGAGAAAGATTATTAGTATAAATTTTTGGCAATGTACTGGGATCCTTCCTCAAGGGGACACAGCCTCCCAATCATTCAAGAGGTTTTGGGTCTGTAAACTTGCTCAAGTCTGGATATTGATTGAGGGGCTGTGACTCTATTCTGTCAATTCAAGATTGACTACCATTTACTTGACCTAGAATTCTTCTGCTTGTAGAAATCAAGTAAATATTTACTAGATTTCCCATTTCTTTCATTCCTAGGGACACCATGACTAAGTAGCCAATGCCATAAGTCCAGAATGCTTTGATTCTGCAGTCCATTACGGTAACCATGCCCACCTGTCTCTGTCGATTGAGTGCTACCACTTTCCCCCTACCACCACAGGGTCCAGTCAGCCCCATTGTATAGTTAAGTGCCTTAATTCAGCTAGTGTAGCTCACACTGTCAAATCTGACTTACATAAAATAGCAATCACCACAGTCTTCAGAGATGCTGGGGCTCCCACCACAAATTTGTTCCTCACTGTTGTGGTACAAGGTGAGTCCTATCAGCACTCCATGCGTGGGTCTCTGGGTCTAACCTGATAAATCCACTCTAATATGCCAATTTCCTTAAGATTTTGGATACCTTTTTCTATGGTATACCGAGGTAGATCTGGTACTTCTACTTGATTTAGTATAGGCCATTATGTAATCCATGCTTCAGCAAATCAACCAAATAAAATATTAGATCCTTTCCTTACCTCTTGAGTTGAAACTTTGAATGAAGAATCTGTGCTTAGAGGGCCCTTATCAATAAACTCAGAGTGATCTAACTCTATGTTCCTAGCACCGTTATCTCACACTCCTAATTTCCATTTCCACACATATTCCCCAGGTTTCTGTTTGTACATATTAGAAAAGTTAAGCAGTTCTTTTGGAATATAGTGTACCTCCACCTGGGTCATGCTTTGTACTTTACCTTTTTGGTCTCACTGGGACTTAAGTCTAGTTTTATGTCTAGAAGCAAAAATCAGTGGTGGGGATGTGTTTTGAAAACATTTTTAAACGTCTTATAAGGCATTGATCTCAGGCAATGATGCCCCAGGAGATGATTCAGACCCTGCCACAGGTGATATATCTGACAAAGGCTCTTTAGACACAGCTAGGTTACTCTTATCAGATGGGGATGGAGGGGCTAATGGTTTTGTTGGTAGGAGTAATTTAATGGAATTTAAGGGTTCATGGTCCCCAGATTCCTGATTATCTACCCATATGTCCCTATCCCAAGTTTCAGGACCCCATTTCTTTCCAATCAATACCCTCACTTTAACTTCAAACACTTCAGAGGTTGGGAATTCAGTTGGTGTTGTAATTCAGCCACTGTTACGATAAGACTCTGGATCTGGTTTTTGGCAATATCAGCTCTGTACTACAAGAAATAAAGCTTTCTTTCAGGGCATAAGTGGTAATATTGAGGTCATTTATATGGTGCTTGATCTTTTACTCTGAAGCCCTGAGCTCATCTCTTTCTTTCACCACATTGTCTAGTGAAAGTAGGACCAATCAACCAGCTTCCTTATACTTCTCTTTCTGAGAAAATTGTAGAAAAGTATCAAATATGGTATCACCCAGTGTCTTGCCTCTCACCAATACTTGATCTGTTGGTGGTGATGTTTTGCATATTTCTCTTGCTACCTCATGACATGGATCAGCAGTGCCCTCTTTACTACTGGAAGTAGGGCCATCAACATCTTATTAATAACCAGACTTGAGAACAAATTTAGAAAACTCATCCTTACAATTTTGTTTCTCTACAATCCTACTCTCAATACCAAATGTCTTAAGCTGGGTTCACCAGAGAAGCAAAATCAGTGAAGTGCATGTGTGTGTGTGTATATATATATATATATATATGTATATATATATATATATATATATAGACAGAGAGAGAGAGGGAAAGAGAGAAAGAGAGAGAGAGAGATTCATATTAAGGAAATTGCTCATGCAGTTTTAGGGACTGGAAAGTCCCAAATCTGTGGAACAGGCATCTGACTGGAGGCTTCTCCTGACCATAGGTGCAGGGGCTGATGATCCCAAGATCAGAAGGTCAAATGGTAGGCTGCCGGCTCATGAGCTACAGAGGCTGATGAATCCAAGATTGGCAGGTGAGACAGCAGGCTGCTGGCTCAGGTCCCCCCGGGTACCAGAGGACAGATGATAATGAGACAATTGCAGGATCCAGAGCTGAGCAAAAGCCAGCAAGCTTTGCAAGAAAGTCCACATTGGATGCTGGCCACACCCCCAGGAAACTCCCTTTCAACTGATTGGCTGCTCATAGCAGATCTCATCATGGAGTTGATTATATCATTACATAACTGACCGACTACATCATAACTACCAAACCACTGATAATCACGGCCCAGCCACGCTGACACACAACCTTAACCATCACTCATGCTATTCTCTCCACAAATTCAAAAGCACATTAAAAAACAAAACAAAATAAAATCTTTTTTTTGGATCCATTGCTTACATTGCTTACATTGCTTACATTGTTGTGCTGCCAGGAATATATGAAAAAAAAAAAAAAACACTTTGAAAATTCCAGTTTGAGAAGGTGGCTTACAAAAAAAAAAAGCAGGATGTAATGACATAAAATACTCATATACAATTATCATAGTATAAATTAAATTTGGTATAACTTGACATAATTTGTCTGAATATTCTAAGTAGTTGAAAACATCTATTTGATTCTGTGATTTAATTAAGAACACAGATTAACTCAATATTATTTGTTGAAAGCATATGTGTTGTAAAACGTTGATGATCGCTTTAGAGAGGCTGTGATGATTTTTTATTTCATAAAACATCTGATGTAGTAATGGTGAGCACATAAATACATAAGTAAGAATTATAAAAAGTCCATTGCCAAATTGGAGAATTTAATGAATTATAATAAAATCTGGATTCCAAAGAGAAGTGTCATTCCATATAGAGAGATCTTTAAAAGTGCACATTATCAGGGCCAGGAAAAAGGAAAAAAAAAAAAAAGTTATGAGAAAACTATGCTATGTTATTACTTTGAGGGGATTTTAAAGTCATTCTGTTTTAAAAACTTTTCTGTTCCTTGCCTATATTCTACAACATATCTACCAAAATTCATTTGAGATATTGATTTGAATACCGTCATTGACAGACAACTTCATACCCTCACGGTAAACAATTTTATATGTATACTTTTTGATAACACAGTTGTGATAAGCTATATCTCCTTGTAGATTGTATATATCATTCAAAATTCTAACCGTATAATACATACAGAAGGTTTTGAAGTGAACTATTAAATATTTCAGAGGGATGGTTTCATGAAAGGGGAGGTATTATACAAAAACACATAAACACATTTCTACAAATATACAATGTAAATGTATTCTTGAAATCGTATATAAATACCAACAGTGTCTGACTTAAAAAGTTTTCAGGAACTTTATTACATATTTACAAGTCATAAAAATCTAATCTTTTTAAAATCAGTCTGTGAATATAAACATAAAAAATGGAATCAATTCTGAATGTAGGCAAAAGATATCAAGAGTTCAGTATTCTATAGCAAGAGGGAAACTTCGTATGAAATTATTCCTCAATTATTTTATGTATGTTAGTAGTTAATTTACAATTGCTTGGCATTTAAATAAATTTATTGCTTATGCTTTTATCCTCTGTAACTTCTAAACAAATAAAATCTAAAATTGCCATACCCTTTGCCATCGAGTCAATTCTGACTCACAGCAACTCTAGAGGACAGAGTAGAATTGACTCACATGTTGTCCAAGGCTGTAATCTTCATGGAAGCAGATTGCTACATCTTTCTACCACAGAGCAACTGGTGGGTTCAAACCACCAACTTTTGGGTTAGCAGCCAAGCAAGCACTTAAGCACTGTACCACCAGGAATCATTTGAAATTGCCATAAAAACCCATATATAACAATCCCTTAGATGCTGTTGAAAATCAGTTTAATGTTCTGCTGGAGAGTTCTTAGATGGCACAAATGGTTAAGAGCTCTGTTGCTAACCAAAAGGTTGGCAGTTCAAATCCACCCAGAGGCTTCTCAGAAGATAAGATCTGCTGATCTGCTTTAAAAAAAATCAACCAACGTGTTTCAATTCTACTCTGCAATACACGGGTCATCTTGAGCCTGGATTGACTCAATTGCAGCTGGTTTGAATAGATCTAAGTTGTTCTGATATTAAGAAAGGGTCACATTTTTCTTGAGTAATTATTCTTAAGTGATAAAATTGATGATATAAAAGGTTATGCACTGGACTGTAACCAAAAGTTTGGCAGCTGAAGCCCACTCAGTGGCTTTGCAGAAGAAAGACCTGACAATCTGCTCCTGTAAAGATTACAGACTAGGAAACCCTATAAGGCAGTATGACTTTGTCACACGTGGTCACTATGAGTCAAAAATCTACTGGATGGCATCTAAAACCAACAACAATTCTATTTATTTACTTAAAGGAAAACACTAATTTTCATATAGCAAATTATTTCAGAGGATATTACATTTCAAATTTGTTTTATCTGATTTTCAATATCCTATCGGTCAGTTTGTTGTACTTTAGTGGCTTGTGTGTTGCTGTGATGCTGGAAGCTATGTCACCAGTATTTCAAATGCCAGCAGGTTCACTCGGGGTTGACAGGTTTTGTAGGAACTTCTAGACTAAGACAGACTGGAAGAAGAACCTGGCGACTTACTTTAAAAAAAAAAAAAAATTAGCCCGTGAAAACCTTACGAATAGCAGCATAACATGGTGAGATATAGGGCTGTAAGATGAGCCACTCAGGTTGGAAAGCACTCAAAATACAACTGGGGAAGATAGCTACCTCCTCAAAGTAGAGTTGACCTTAATGACATGAATGGACTGCAGTTTCTGAGACCTTCATTTGCTGATGTGGCACAACTCAAAATGAGAAGAAACAGCTGAAAACATTCATTACTAATTGCAATGTGGAATGTACAAATCATGAATCAAGAAAAATTAGAAGTCATAAAAATTAAATGAAACTCTTGAAGATAGATATCCTAGGCATTCTTGAGCTGAAATGGACTAGAATTGACCGTTTTGAATCAAACAATTATGCAGTCTTCTCTGCTGGGAATGACAAATGGAAAGAAGAACAGCATCACATTATTTGTCAAAAGAACATTTCAAGAATTATCCTGGAGTATAAAGCTTTCAGTGATGGGATCATATCCATATGCCTACAAGGAAGACCAGTTAGTACAAGTATTAGTCAAATTTACACAACAATCACTAAAGCCAAAGATGAAGAAATTTAAGGTTTTTACCAACTTCTGCAGTCTGAAATTCAACAAACATGCAATCAAGATGTATTGATAATTACTGGTGATTGGAACATGAAAGTTAGAATCAAAGACGAAGGATCAGTAGTGGCAAAATATGCCCTTGGTGATAGAATCAATGCTGTAGATCTCATGATAGACTTTTGCAAGACCAATGACCTATTCTTTGGAAATATGTTTTATTTTTCAACAACGTAAATGGCGACTATTCATGTGGACTTCACTAGATGGAATACACAGGAATAAAATTGACTATATCTGTGGAAAGAGAATATAGTGAAGCCCAATACCATCATTCAAAACAAGGCCAGGGGTCCACTGCAGAACAGACTATGGATTATTCCTATGAAAATTCAAGTTGAAGCAGAAGAAAATTAAAACAAGCCCACTAGAGCCAAAGTACAATCTTGAGCATATCCTGAATTTAGAGACCCTTTCAAGAATAGATATGACGCACTGAACACTAATGACTGAAGACCAGACGAGTTGTTGGATGACATGAAAGACATCATACATGAAGAAAGCAAAAGGTCATTAAAAAGATAGAAAAGAAAGAAAAGACCAAAATGGATGTCAGAAAGACTCTGAAATTTGCTGTTGAATATAGAGTTGCTAAAGTGAAAGAAAGAAATGATGAAGTAGAAGAGCTCGATAGAAGATTTCAAAGGGCAGCTCAGGAGACTAAGTAAAGTATTATAACAAAATGTGCAAAGATCTGGAGCTTAAAAAGTTAGCTCAGCATTTCTCAAGCTGAAAGAACTGAATAAAAAAATATTTTAAACCTCAAGCTTCAATATTGAAGAATCGAATGGGCAAAATATTGAATAATGCAGGAAGCATCAAAAGAAGATGGAAGGAATACACAGAGTCACTGTACCAAAAAGAATTGGTTGCTGTTCAACCATGTCAGCAGGTAGCATATGATCAAGAAATGACGGTTTGAAGGAAGAAGTCCAAGGCAGCACTGAAGGCATTGGTGAAAAGCAAGAGTCCAGGAATTGACAGAATACCAATTGAGATGTTTCAACAAACAGATACAACACTGGAAGATCGCAGTTATCTATGCCAAGAAATTTGGAAGACAGCTACCTAGCCAACTGAATGGAAGAGATCCATATTTGTGCTCATTCCAAAGAAAGGTGATCCAACAGAATGCGGAAGTTATCGAACAATATCATTAATATCACACACAAGTAAAATTTTGCTGAAGATTGGTCAAAAGTGATTGCAGCAGTACATCCACAGGGAACTGTCAGAAATTCAAGCTGGATTCAGAAGAGGACTTGAAACTAGGGATATCATTGCGGATGTTAGATGAATTTTGGCTGAAAGTAGAGGATATCAGAAAGATGTTTACTGAGTTTTATTGACTATGCATAGGCATTCGATTGTGTGGAACATACCAAATTATGGATAACTTTGAGAAGAATGGGAATTCCAGAACACTTAACTTGCTCATAAGGAACCTGTACATAGAACAAGAAGTCATTCAAACAGAGCAAGGGTTTACTGAGTGGTTTAAAAGAAGGAACAGTGTGCGTCAGGGTTGTATCATTTCTCCATGTTATTCAATCTATTTGCTGAGCAAATAATCTGAGCACCTGGACGGCATGAAGAAGAACAGGCATCAGGTTTTGAGGAAGACTCATTAACAACGTGTGATATGCAGATGACGAAATCTTGCTTTCTGAAAGCAAAGAGGACTTGAAGCACTTACTGATGAAGATCAAAGATTACAGCCTTCAGTATGGATTACACCTCAACACAAAGAAAACAAAAATGACCAATAAGCAGCATCATGCAAACACACATTTCAGTCTCGGTTTGGAAATCCAAACCAAAGAATGAAGTATAGTTTACAGCTTTTTTTTTTTTAAATCCCCCATGTGTAGGGCAATTGTTCATAGTAAGGCCACAAGTTGTACCCCTTGTCACAATGAACCCGGATTCCTGTTGGGTAAGTTGTAAACAGTATAGTTTACATATTAATTAATGTTTACAAAAATCAGGGCCTTCCAAATAAGTGTTATTCACAGGTAGGTATTATTTAAACATTATGTTTCAACCACTTCTCCACCAGGGCTTCAGGTTAAAAAAAATTAAAAAGGAAAACTTCAAAAAAAAAGTTGAGAAAAGAAAAATGAATGATAAATATTTAATGTTATAAAATAATGTTTTCCTTAGATAAAATAAGAAGTGTATTGCACCAGTTAGCCACACTTACATGTTATATTGGTCAGGGCATGGAAAATATTAAATACCTATTAAATACATATCAGAGGCAGGTTTCTGTGATACTGGAATGAGAACAGCAGAGATAGAGTCCAGGTACACCTAAGAACTGATTAATATGCCAAGGATGTGCCCATGAATAAACAGTTAAAAACAAGAATACATTTATGACTTAAACATTCCCATAAAAGGCAGCATATAAATTATTGACAGAAATTTATCCAGACTGGTGATAGACAAGAATACAACAGCATTACCAAAGTTAATAATCTTGCAGGTCTTTACCTGCTGAAGGGTTTCACCAGTACCTCAGCAGGTTAAAAACCACGCAATGTAAATACGAGGCTTCTGTTGCTCCTCTGAGCAGGCAACATGCATATAAGTTCTGCCCTTTGCTTCAAGAAAAAAAAAAAAAAAATTTGCTACTTATAACAGGGGAGGATGTGTTTTTAGTCTTCGCTAACTGCAAAATAGGAATAACTTTCCAGTCTGAAGGTTACATGAATTATATTCTGCCTTTTTGAGTATAATTGGGGAAGGAGAATTTCTTAAGGACGTGTGATTGCTTCTGCACTTCAATACACTGACATTTGTTTATGGCCTTAAAATAAATGTTTGATATTTTAAAATGTCACTAATTCACTAGTGTTTTAGCCTTCTAAATTATAAGAGTGTTTTTATTTTTAAACAGATGTTTATAACCTGTAATTTTTTGGAACACATGGTAGTCAGAAGCAATGAGACGTCTCCAAATGGTTATTTTTTATTACCCCCACAAATAACTGCTTCCTTTGCCTTGAGACCAGAAGAACTGGATGGTGCCTGGCTACGATTACTGAACTTTTTGTTCAAAGATTCTATAGAAGAATCTTGCTCAAAAGGGGGAAAATGCAGATCAGAATTTCAGATTCTCATGGAATCCAGATTTTCTGGATCCAATGAGACGGGATGAACCTCTGAAACTATTGCCCTGAGATAATCTTTAAAACTTATCCCAAAAATATCCCCTGAAGTCTTCTTTAAACCAAACAAGAGTTTACCTTAATTAGTAAAGAATGCCAGCCTTGAGCATTGTGCTCTTTTAGGAACTATATGTATGGGATCAGATTGACAACAGCAACTCAAAAGATTAGATAGGAAACTTAAGGGACAGTAAGTTTATGTTAATGGAGAGGAACAATTCATACAAAGGAGACTGAGAATGGTTGCACAACTTGACTGTAATTAATGTCACTGAATTGTACACGTAGCAACTGTTGAACTGGTTTATATTCTGCTGTGTATATTCTCAACAACAACAATAAAATAAAACAATACAAAATAAATTTAGCAATATGTATATAAAACTAACAGGAGGTTTTGACTGGCCATATCAATTCGGCTAGTCGAAAGAGAAAGAAAACAAAAGTATTAATTTCTATTTCTCTGTTCAGCAGGAAATAGGAGCAAAGGACCTTTTCAGAAAGTTAACCTAGCTTTCCAATGGAACTTAATTTAGTAAAACGAAATATCATTGTATTTTCTTTAAATTATGGCAAGCAGATAGAGCTTTGGTCATTGCATTTCGCAGAATTTTTTGAACTCTACATTAGTCACCTGAACCTCTACACCTTGGTCTTTATGGCAAAGATTTGATTATTTTGTGTTTTAAAATACTGAAGAATAGAGAGGTACTGGGTGCTATCTTCTTCTTTGGGTCAATTTTTTTAAAAAATATATCAACATAGTAAAAACTCACCAATGTTTAAAAAATAATTTAAATGTAGTATAGAGGGTTAAATATGTAGAAGGGAAATAATATTTTTTATATACAGATAATCTAACATATGCATGCAAACATTGTTGTAATTCAAATTTAAATATAAGAGATTGTTGCTATCTAATAATACAGAAATCATGAAATCTAAAAGAATGCTAGTAAAGAACTAGTTGACACTAACTGTTTCAAGTTATTGAAGAACTTGTTACATTACTTGCCTAGTTACTCTGTTTTCAAATCCTACCTTATATCATGGTATTTCATTCTTGATTGACTATGTTCCAGCCATGCAGACCTTCCATGTTTTTTTCTAAGAGCTTTGTAATTTACCACTTATATTTAAGTCTACAGTCCATTTTAATTTTGTTTTTCTATAAGGTATGAGGTAGCAGAATACTTCATTTTTCTTTCTTTCTTTTTTGGTATATGGATATTCAATTGTCCTAGTACCATTTGTTGAAAAGACTATTCTTTCTCCACATAAATGTTGTGGCAATCGTATCCAAAATCAATTGACCATAAATGTGATTGTTTACTTTTACTCTCAATTTTACTCCATTCAGTTCTTTGTCTATTCTGATGCCAGTACCACATTGTCTTAATTAATGTAGCTTTGTAATACATTTAAAAATGTAATACATTTAAATTGAGCAATGTATATTCTCCAAATTTGCTCTTGTTTGTCACAATTGTGTTTGCAATTCTGGGTCCATTCAATTTTCCTATGAATTTGAGCTTCAGTCAGTTTCTGCAGAAGAGGAAGCTGGTGTTTAACAGAGTTTACCTTGAATCTGTAGATCAATGTGGAAAGTGTTGTTGTGTGTTGTTGAGTCAATTCTGACTCATAGTGACCCTATAGGACAGAGTAGAACTGCCCCATAGAGCTTCCAAGGTGGATTCGAACTGCCAACCTTTTGCTTAGCAGCCTGAGCTCTTAACCACTGAGTCACCAGGGCTCTGTGGAGAGTGTAGCTAACTTAACAACATTAAACCTTCCAAATTATAAATATGCAATGTATTCCTATTTATTTAAGTCTTTTTAAATCTTTCAACCTTTTTTTTTTTCAGTTTTCAGCATGAGTTGTGTTTCTTCTTAAAAATATATTCCTAAGTATTTAATTATTTTTGATAATAATGTAAGTGGAATTTATTTCCCTAATTTTTACTTCTAAATTGTTTATTACTAATGTATAAAAATACAATTGAATTTTTCATATAGTTCTTATATACTGAAACCTGGCTGAACTTCTTTGCTATTTTTTGTTGGTTCTCATAATTTGGATACGTATGTGTGTGTGTGCGAATTCCTTACAAATTTGATTATCTATATATAAGACTGGAGCCCGGGTGGCACAGTGGTTAAGAGCTATGGCTGCAAACCAAAAGGCCAGCAGTTTGAATCCACCAGCAGCTCCTTGGAAACCCGGTGTGACAGTTCTACTCTGTCCTATAGGATTGCTATGAGACAGAATCAGCTGGATGGCGATGGTAATATATATAAGACCATATAATATGAATTATGTGAATAAAGCTAAAATGAACATAGGTCTGCATATGTCTGTTCATGTCAATACTTTTAGGTCTCTAGGCTATATACCGAGGAGTGGGATTACTGCATCATAGGGTAGTTCTATTTCCAGTTTTTTGAGGAAGCGTCATACCATTTTCCATAGTGGTTGTACCATTTTAGTCTTACCAGCAATGGATAAGGGTTCCAGTCTTCCCACATTCTTGCCAACATTTGTTTTTGTCTGTTTTTTTTTTTTTTTTTTTAATCAGTGCCATTTTAGCTGGGTGAGATGGTATCTCATTGTAGTTTTGATTTGCATCTCTCTTATGACTAATGATTGAGAGCGTCTTTTCGTGTGTTTGTTGGCTACGTGGATGTTGTCTTTGGTGAAGGTTCTGTTCATGTCCTTTGCCCATTTTATAATTGAGTTGTTTGTCTTTGTGTTGTTGAGTTGTTGAAATTTTCTACAAATGTTAGCAATTAGACCCTTATGAGATACGCCCTTTCCAAAGTTTTTTCTCAGTCTGTAGGTTGTCTTTTTACTTTTCTGACAAGACCTTTTGATGAGCGTAAGTTTTTAATTTTATGAGGTCCCATTTATCTATTTTGTCTTCTGCTATTTGTGCATTTGTTGATATGTTTGTTATTCTATTTTTACAAAAGATTAGGTCCCATAGTTTACTCCTTATGTTTTCTTCCAGGAATTTTATGGTTTTAGGTTTAACATTTAGGTCTCTGATCCATTTTGAGTTAGTTTTTGTGTGTGGTGAGAGGTATTGATCCTGAAACATTTTTCTGCAAGTGGATATCCAGTTTTGCCAGCACCATTTATTAAAGAAACTGTTTCTGCCCCCATTGAATGGATTTTGACCTCTTGTCAAAAATCAGTTGTCCATAGATGACTGGACTTATTTCTGGGTTCTCAATTCTTTTCTGCTAGTCTATGTGTCTATTCTCATAGGGTTGCTATGAGTCAGAATCGACTCGACAGCAGTGGGTTTTTGTTTGTATGTGTCTACAATTGAACCCATATGAGGTTATTTTGATTACAGTGTCTGTATAGTATGTTTTGATATCGAGGAATGTGAGGTTTCCTGCTTTGTTCTTCTTCTTCAGTATTGCTTTGGCTGTTCGGAGTTTCTTTCCTTTCCACAGAAAGTTGGTAATTAGTTTTTCCATTTCAATAGAAGAATGTCATTGGGATTTTTATTGGGATTGCATTGTAGATTGCTGCAGGTAAAGTTGACATTTTCACTATATTAAATCTTCCAATCCATGAACACAGAATGTCCATTCATTCATGTAAGTATCTTCTAGTCTCTTATAGTAGTGTTTTATAACTTTCGTTATATAAATCTTTTATGTCTTTGGTATAATTTTCTTTTATTGTGATACTTTTTTTCAGGTTTTGATACCAAAGTCAATATTGACATCATAGAATGATTTGAGATGTGTTTCCTTCTCTCTCTCTCTTTTTTTTTTGACAGTGTTTGTGAAGGATTGGTAAAATTTGCCAATCAAGTCATCTGGGCCTAGATTTTCCTTGTGGGAAATTTTTTGGTTACTAGTTTAATTTCTTAATTTTTGTAGATGTATTCACAGTTTCTTTTTATTCTTGAGTTATTTTGGTTGTTAGTGTCTTTTCTCAGAATTTTACCATTTCACCCAGATTATATTATTTGTTAGCACTAGGTTGTTGATATTGCCCACTTACTATCCTTTTAATTTCTGTAAGCTTGGTGGTGATGTTTCCTCTTTCAATCTTGAATTTGATTCTTCTTTATTTTTTCTTGCTTAGTCCAGCTAATGTTTTATTATTTTTTATGATCTTTTCAAATATCTACCTTTTAGTTTTGTTGATTTTCTCTATTATTTTCCAGTTTTAAATTGCATTGATTTCTGTCTACAATTTGCCTTTGCCCATTAAATATCTGTGACCTTCATTAAGGTGAGGTAAATTTTTATTTTTTCTTTAGTTTTCTAAGGGAAAACTATTTACTGAATGTATGTCTTTGTTCTTTCTATTATATTTTATGCTTGTTATGGTTTGAGTTGTGTCTCCAAAAAGGATATGTTGAAGTCCTAACCCCAATATCTATATGTTACATTGTTTAGGAAAATACGATGCTTCTTTGAAGATGTTATCATTTTAATTAACAAAGTCATACTGGAGTAAGTAAATTCTAATCCCAATACCTTCTGTGTGTCATCTTATAACATAGAAGAACAGACAAAGAAATAGAGTCACACCCAAAGGGAATACATCACGTGAGAATCCATCGACATATCAAGAAATGTGAAGGAACGCCTTGGGCTACCAGAAACTGAAGGAGACAAGGAAGGATTTTCCCCTAGAGCTGACAAAAATAAATTTCCATTTTTCAAGGCCATCCACTTTATTATATTTTGTTATAGAAGCCTTATGAAGCTAAGACAATGCTATTAATTTCCTTCTAATCACTGCTTTAGCTGCATGTGATAACTTTTTGTATGTTGTATTTTTGTTATCATTCATCACAAGATATTTTTAAAATTTCTCTTGTATTTTCTTCCTTAACTCATTGGCTATTTAGGATTGTGTAGTTTGTTTCCACCCTGACCCCCACATCATTGTAAATTTTTAAATATTCCTTGTGGTATTGAGTTCTAATTTTTTTCCAGTGAGACTGTAAATATACTTTGGATAATATACATGCCTTTTAATTTATTGAAATGTGTTTTATGGCCCAACATAAGGTTCTCCTGGAGAATGATCCTTGGGCATTTAAGAAGAATGTGCATTCTTCTATTGCTGGCGGATTTCTCTTTTGTTGTCTGTATTTTCCAGTGACTTTTCATATTCTTCAAATCTTGTGTTTCCTTGTTTTTTCTATTTAGCTGTTTTATGCATTGTTGAAAGTGTTGCACTGAAGTTTCCATGTCTTATTGTAGAATTGTCTGTTTCTCCCTTCTTAGTTTTTGCTTCATCCATTTTGGAGATTTTTTTTTGTTAGGTGCTCATAGCGACCCTATGGAACAGAGTAGAACTGCCCCAGAGGGTTTCCAAGGCTGTACTCCTTACAGAAGCTGACTGCTACATCTTTCTCTTTTTGAGCAGCTGGTTGGCTGGAACTGCATACCTTTTGGTTAGCAGTTGAGTGCTTCAGTCACTGCACCACTAAGCCTCCTCATATAAGTCTATATTTACTCTGTCTTCCCCTTGTATTGACTCTTTTAACATCACGAAATGTCCTCCTGTTCTCTAGTAACGTTTTTTTCTTTAAGTCTGTTTTGTCTGGTATTAGTATAGCTACTACAGCTTTCTCTTAGGTACTGTTTAAAAGCTACATATTATCCACTCTTCTGATTTCAACCCAGTTGTGTCCTTGACTCTAATCAGTGACTCTTGTAAAAAACACATATTTTCATTTATTTTTCTTGTTTATCCATTCTTTCAATTTCTCCTTTTTGACTGAGTTTTTAGTCCAATTGTATTTAATGCCGTTACTGATAAAGGAGGATTTATATCTGCAAATCTGCTATTTGTTTTCTTTGTTTCTTTAATTCCCCATTACTGCTTTCTTTTGAGTTAAATAGATAAAGTATATGATTTTAATTACCTTATTGTTTATTTTATTATTTATTTTGAGTTATTTTTCTTAGTGGTTGTGCCAGAAATTACAATTTACATCTTTACTTCAAACAATCTAGTTTTAATCAGTATAAGCTTAATTTCAATAGCATACAAAAACACTTCTTTTGTATAGCTCCCTTTCTTCCACATTTTTTTGCTATTATTGCATATAAATCACATCTTTACACATTATAAGCACACGCGTCAATGTAGTTTTAAAATAATTTTTAATAAAGTTAACTTTTAAATTAGATGTCGTTGTTGTTAGGTCCCATGGAGTAAGTTCCGACTCACAGCGACCCTATGAACAACGGAACAAAACACTGCCTGGTCCTGTACCATCCTCACAGTTGCTATGTTTCAGCCCACTGTTGCAGCCACTGTGTCAATCAGATAGGAGAATAAAAGTTATGAAAATGCATTCATAAACTTTTATATTTACCTATGTCCAAAAAACACCCAAACCTATTGCCCTTGAGTCCATTATGGCTTATAGAGACCCTATAGGACAGAGTAGATCTATGTCATAGGGTTTTCAACGAGTGGCTAGTGGATTTGAACTGCTGACCTTTTGCTTAGCAGCCAAGCTCTTAGCCACTGAGCCACCAGGGCTCCTTTACCTAAGTAGTTACCTTAAATTGTGCTATTTATTTTTTCTGGTGGATTAGTATCTTGTGTTCTGTCATTTCAGCGTGTCAGACTTTCTTTAATGTTTAATGTAGCGATGTATTCTGTCAGGTTTCTTTTAAATCTTTTTTTTAAGGATAATTTTGCCTCACATACATTTCTTGGTTAGCAGTCCTTATCTTTCAGAATTTTGACTATGCCATCCTGCCGTGGTTAATATGAGAAGTCAACTGCTAATCTTACTGAAGATTCTTTGCATGTAGTTAGTCACTATTCTCTTACTCTGTTCAAGATTTTCTCTTTCTCTTTGGCAGTTTGCCTATGATGCCTATAGATATGGGACTCTGAGTTTATCTTACTTGGAGTTAAGTAAGTTTCTTAGATATGCACCTTATTTATCCATTTATTTATTTATTATATATCAATCAAATGTGGAGCATTTTCAGCCATTATTTGTCAAAAATATTTTTTCTGCTCCTTTTCCTCTTATTCTCAGTCTTCATTATGTGTGTGTTTGAACACTGGGTGGTATCCCAAACGTCTCTGATAATTTCAGCTTTTTTTGGTGTGTTTTTTCATTCTTTCTTTTTTTTCTATTTCTCAAGCTAGATAATATCTTTTTTCCCATGTTCAAGCTCACTAGTGCTTTCTTCTTCTAGCTGAGATCTGATGTCAAGTCCCTCTTCTGACTTGTTCTTTTTAGTTATTTTAGTTTCCAACTCCAGAATTTCTAATTGTTTCATTTTTATAATTTTTATCTTTTTATTGATAGGCTCTATTTGGTGAGATGCTGTTGTCATTCTTTCCTTTTAAATATTTATTATTTATATTTCTTATTATTTAATATTTATTATTTTAAATAACTGATTTAAAATATTTATCTAGTAAGCTCAGCATCTGAGATTCTTCAGGGAAAATTGCTGTTGACTGCTTCAGATTCCCCCTCCCCTCGCCATGTCTGGGTTATACATTCTACTTTTTAACTATTTTAGATAATAAATTTCAGAAACTCTAGAAATAAAATAATTTCCCTCAGGGTGTATTGTTGTTCTTTGTTGTGTTGTCATATTTTGGTTAGTGATTTTCTTTACTAATTCTTTAAAGTTTGGGTTCTTTGTCATGTGCAGTTACTGATGTCTCTGTTTGTCAGCTTAGTGTTCAACTAATAATTAGACAGTGATTTCCTTAAATTCTTTGAACTAATAATCTCTCAATACTTATAAAATTCTCTGGCAGGTAATTTACAATTATGTTTTAGCCTTTACTTCTTTTTTGCAAAAAGACTCAAGTTGAGCCAATAGGAAGACTTATAGCCCTCTTTGGTTTTTCCTGGGCGGAGCAGAACACTGGACATGCACATAGTCTAGATTTCCAGGAATATTTTGAAACTTTTCTAAGTCCATCATGACCATTTCATCCCCAGTTTTTCGTTTTATTGTTTTATTTGGTCAACTTGTTATCTCCAGTGGTATCATTGACTCAGACTGCTGCATTGTTAAAAAATTGCTGCTGATTTACTTAATTATTTTATTCAAAATGCCCTAGGAATGAGGTCATTTACACAGAACAAGATCTAAATCGGTTAAAATAAAGACAAGCCCTGAGAATGGAGGTATTCATGTATCTGTCAAGCAGATAAATTGGTGTCAGTGCTCTGTAAGGGAGATTTTTGGGAGCTCTAAACCCACTCTTTCCACTCTGGTAGTTCCAAAGCTGCCAGATTTCACAACTACTATAATTGTAAGGCTATTGGTTTTCAAGACAATTTTAAATTTTGAGAGAGAGAGATGGTAATTTGACAAATTAAAATGACAAAAACTCACTGTTCTTGCCAAAATTTAGCCTTTTTTTCGTAAACAAAGACTCCTTGGCTTGTTGTGATCTTTGATTAATTTCCAAAGATCTGAAAAGTTGATTCAGATAAATTTATGCCAGTATTTTCACTGCTTTTATAGCATATTTTGGGGATTTCTTGCTTGACCAATCCTGAAGTCCTTATTGCTTTCATAAATATTTCTAATGAACATTTGTTCAATATTTTAATTTTTAATTAAGAATAAAAATGAAAATATGATAAATTGAGTCCAAGAGTTATTGTGAATATTATATTGTTCATCAGAAAAGGCCTTTAAAAATTATGCTGTCGTAAGAGTTCTAGATTATAAACAGATCTACTTGTTCTCTAAAAAGGCAATAAAAATACACAGGGCCACTGACTTTGGGCTTATATTTTCTATCAAAAAAAAACACTGCCAGGGAGTCGATTCCAACTAGTAGCGACCCTACAGGACAGAGTAGAACTGCCCCATAGTATCCAAGGAATGGCTGGTGGATTCAAACTGCTGAACTTCTGTTTAGCAGCTGAACTCTTAATCACTGTGCCACCAGGGCTCCTACGTTTTCTACAGGTAAGAAATTTACAGGTTAACTTGTAACTTAACTGCTTCTGGGCTCTAAACTAATAATAAACAGTGGAGTCAAATACATATTCAGTCTTCTCGAAAATTAAAATCCTTAGATGAACCTGTTAAACATCTGTTTTTTTGTCTATCCTCTCATTGTCTCTTCTCCCTCTCTCACTCCATCTGATTCTGTAGAAGATTTACTTTTCTAATTAAGCTGATATATCTGTAGTGCATTTATAATAACATTATTCAACCTAAATTTATTCTAAGGAAGTTATATTTCCAGAAAAATATGTTCATTTTAAAAAGATTATATTATTTCTTAATTAAAATTATTCTCAATGAAGTTTGATAAGTAAAATCCATAGTAGTATAATGTATGATAATGTTTTCATTATTTATAATTACTTACGATGCCAGTACTATATAAATATTTTTCTAAGAAAGGGCAAGAGTAATTCTCAATGTATGTCACTAAGTGGTTTAGTTAAGTACTGATGATGAATAAAGTAAACTTTATTATTTTAAACAGTTTATCTTATAT
>NW_004443949.1:11453245-11481844 GCF_000243295.1 Trichechus manatus latirostris | reverse complement strand
ATTACTTTACGTATTAATGATAATTTAAAAATGAACAAGTAATAATTGAGACACTCAAGGACTTTTTCCATTTTTTAAAAATGTTAATTTTACCCTTCTCTCTCTCTCCAGATAAAACTGTATCCTCATAGAGGTACATTCCTGTATACTAATTAATTTTCCCTAAGGTCTCTATTAGACTTTTGAGGATATCTCCAGAGATGTTAGGCAAATTAACAGCTGGGATTACATTTTACGTATACAAGACTGTTACCTACTTTTTAAAACTAATTCATTCTGCTATTAGTGCTGACAAATCACTTCTTGAACAACTTGTATAAGTGCCGTCTACTGAAGAATTCTTTAGCTACCTATTGTTTATAGGTTTAAATGAGCACACTGATGCATATTTTGTTGTCAGGAAGTCAGTGTGAGCATTTGTAGAATCTGTGCATTTTCTCTGTCTAATATTTTTGATACATCTGCAGAGTAAATATTGCATGTTACATTATTCGATGAATTAGATTTTGGTATGTTGAAAAATCAGTTTCCTGGACCACCACTATGAAGTGGCATAGTCTATTAAATGGAGTCAATCTCATGTGGATCGTTTACCAGTTTTGTAAACTAATGCGCTTAAAATTCTGAAAGATTTTATGATACTAAGTATAGCATAGCATGATCCTAACTGGAGCATTATAATACAACCTCAGCATATTTATACCACCTGTAACAAAATATGATTGAAACAAACTCTGATGATTAAAGCTATGTGTCAACTTGTCTGTGATGAAATTTGATATAATGTCATCACCTCCATGATGGGATCGGCTGTGAGTAGCCAATCAATTGAAAGGGAGTTTCCTTGGACATGTGGCCTGCATCAAATATAAGTGGACATTCAGGCAGGGCTCGTGGGCTTTTGCTCACTCTGAATCCTTCAGCTGGCTCCTGTTCATCTGACCTCCTGTTCTCAGAACTTGAACTAGTATCTTACCTGCAGTCTTGCCTGTTGATCTTGGGATTCATCGATTTTTGTAGCCTGTGAGCAAGAGCCCTGCTATCTGACCTGCCAGTCTTGGGTTTGTCAGCCTCTGTGGTTATATGATCAGGAGAAGCAAATGTCTTGACCCATTGACTTGGGATGTTTCAGCATTTACAATCATTTCCTTGATATAAATCTCTCTTTCTATACATATTTATATGTTTTACTGGCTTTGCTTCTCTGGAGAACCCAGCCTAAGACACAAACAAACAAACAAAAATAGTGCTTCAGGGTGTTCTTATATTTTAAAATGTACATTAAATAATGTGAAAGACGTTAGTTGGTCCAGAGGGTGACATTGTTAGATTTTTAGGAAAATGAATGTAGTAAAAATGAAAATACTATGGAAGAAAATTCAGGTTTTTGTATATTAGACAGTATATAAATCTATTTAATGCAAAATTCCTTAATTAAAAATAAAATATTGAAGGAGAAAAATAAAGGAATAAATATGAGTTAGGCATGAACCATGTGGGACAGGATCAGAGTTGGAGACATCAGTATAAACTCATGTTTAGATATGTGTGCATACATAGGCTAGTACTTAACTCTATGTTCTGATAGGCATCCCAGTAGCAACAACACCCCAGTAGCGACAATCACTTTTTTTGTCCAGACTTTGTTTCCTAAATACCATTCTCTGATAAAAGGAGACCAGGATACCTGGAGATTGGCTGATTGTGGGCTGGAGCTGGAAAAATACTAGATGAGTCTGGAATAACTTGTAGTTCCAGAAAGCAAGGACGTACTCAAAATGAAAGGCTGGAGGTATGCAAAATCAAAAAATGGAATCAACCTGAAAGAGTTACTAATGGCCACAAGTGGAAGAATTTGAGAAACAGAAGGAATATCTTAATATTGCATTATAATCCAAAGTATAAAATAAATATCCATGAAGCCATATGAACGTCAATAAAGATTGAATAAATACATAAATGCTAGTGAAGAGACAAATCTTAGAGAAAAATGTCAAATAATATAAAATTTATGCAGATACTTCCTCCTCAGGAGTTGGCTCTAATCTCCCAACCCCTTGAGTGTGGACTAGACATAATGAATACCTTCCAAAGATAGTATATTCTCTCCCTACAGTGGAGAAGACTGACAGGTACTACCTAGATCAGTTGGTTAGGGTTAACATAACCACTGATAAGCCATGTTTATAACATGAATGCCTTGACACTATGTGAAGAGAAAAATCCCTTAACAATGAAATTCATTTCAATAACCCAGTACACCTGTATAGCCATGAGGAGAACACCAGCCAAACTCAAATAGAGAGACATTCTATAAAATACCTGGTAGGTTCTCAAAACTATCAAGGACATGAAGGCGAAGGAAAGAGTGAGAAACTGCTACAGCTCAGAGCAGACAAAGCAGAAGTGATAATCAAATACAGTATGGTATACTGGACTGGATCGTGAAACAGAAAAAGGACATTAGTGGGAAAACTAGTGTAATCTGAATAGAGTTTGGAATTTAGTTATAATAATGTATCTTTATTGAACCACAGAAAAAACAAAAAAAGTCAGAAATAGCTTTTGTGTCTATTATGGATTGAATTGTACCTCCCTAAAATATGTACTGGAATCCTAACTCCTAACCTGTGGATGTAATCGTGTTAGGAAATAAAACTTTTTGTTTTGTTAATTATATTTTACCTAAGTAGGGTGGGTTCTAAATTTAAAGGTCTCAGGCAGGTTAGAAACTTAGACACACAGGCCCCTGAACACACAGAGAAGGCAGATGTCATCTGAGGATCACCAAGGAACCAAGGAACACCAAGGGCTGCCCACAAAGAAGGAATCTACATAGTCAAGACCCTGATATGGACTTTTAACCTCCAGAACTACGAGAAAATAAATTTTTATTCTTTAAAGCCACCCATGGTGGTATTTCTGTTATAGCAGAACTAGGTAACTAAGACAATGTCTATGTCAGTGGGTATGGATAAAAGCCATGAAAAGGGTGTTAAGTGTATAAAAGAAATGAATTCAAGAGACTTATCAAAAGCCAAATGATTAATCCTGACCTTAGTAACATATTTAATATGGCACATGCACAAATTTAAATTATAAAAACATAAGATATTAAAAAACAAAGAACACAAACAAAAAAATGACTCCAAAGTTATTTACCTAGGGAAACTGGAGAAATTTCAATAATTTGAACAGTATTTTAATGAATGGGAAAAGCTTGAAATGACTGATATATTTATAAGCAGAGAAGTTAAGGGGAAGTTTCGATATAGGCATATTTCAGTCAGAGATATAAGTATGGGTGAGTGAGATATTTTTCTTTGCTTTTATATGTCGAAATATCATATATAGATGTAGTTTTTAAAGAATAAACATACTTTTATCACACAATGTACTAATCTCTAACGTTAAAAAGCAAAAAAAAAATGTGGAGAGCATAGCATTTTTGACAAATTGCAAACAATACACTGTGACTCGTACTAATTTAATATTCAGATTGAAGGAGCTACAGAGAATGAAATATAGTAAAATTGAAGAAAGTACCTCCTTGCTAAATTAAGTAATTTATACTTTTGCTGAAGCAAATAAAAAATAATTCTATACCATTTGATCAATGATGAGAATTATATTTTAAATTGTAGATAAAGACTAAGCAGGGAAATATATACGAGGTTTTGTAATACAAAATAGGTTTATAGATCTGTAGCTCTGAATGAAAAGAGAAAACTGAAAATGGAGATCAAAACTATTTGAAAGAAATAAAAAAATTGAATCAAGCTCATAGTTTTAATAATTGTATATTGAGATAAGGAAAAGAAAGGATTAATCGAGATTGTCTTTCAGGATTTTTAAACCAAGAAAATGAGTGAATAATCTCAGTGGGAAGCGAGCTACATTTTGGGGGAAAATAAAATCAAAACACTAGGAGTTATTCCTTGAGTAGACGTAGACAATTTGGAGTCCCAGCATGCTCAGTTAACATTAATTCCCAATCAACTTCTTCTTTGCCTTTTATTTCTGGAAATCTAAAAACCAAATTCTACAGCCTCATTTGTAGCTAGAGAGGGTATTGTAATACTGCTGTGTCCAGTGAGGGTTTCCCTTCATAAATAAAGAGGAACATAAGCACTAGAGAAAGAATACGTCTCTTGTCCCTTTTCCATGCTAAACATTGACAGATGGCTGCTACTGGCTGAGCCACTTAATGCAAGTGAGGGAAATCACGAGACACATTGTCAGATTACACAGCCAAAGCAGCAGATTCCTAGCTCCAAAATTATTGTAATATTTAAGCGACTGTTACTGAGTTTTCTTTTCTTTGCAGTCAAATTCATTGTGTTTCAGAAGAGTGTCAACTAAGGGGGAGTCACCATCAAATCAACTGAGAGAAGGTAAACCTCTAGAGGATTCTATAAAACAAACAAACAAAAATTACAAGCTAGAAAAAGTGCTTTACCATGTCAAATAAAGAAATCTTATACAATTGAATTATTTTGGTGCAGGTGCTCCTTCATAATCAGGAATATTGTTATAAGTAATGAACACTGTTCCTAGTGAAATTGGCTAAATCATACATGTTTTTTTATCAAGTTCCTGAGGCTACCCTGGAATTTTCTCTCCAATTCCTGTAATTTGTATATGATTTTAAAATTGCATAAAATCCATTTTGTCTGCTAATTTTCATAGACACGATAGCGGTGTATCAAAACCTGGAATAGTACAATCAAAAGAATATCATAATTTTGTAAGTATGCTTGTCTGAAAAGGAACAGAATAGTAAAACTTCAGAGTGCTTCAAGTATTTTATAGAAAATATATTAAAAACCCACATTACAGTGTAGGTTTTTGATAAATGAATAAGCACCATCACAATAACGGTAATGGCAAATAAATCAATATGAATAAAAAGAAAACAAAAAGTCAATAAATCAGAGCGGTAAGCTGGAAGTTCAAAAAGTTTCTGTAACTATAAATTCTGTTTCTCTAATAAAATGTACAATTTCATCAACATAGCATTATCGCTATTTTTAATGATTGGTTAGAAGTACATTTATGCGCTTGAGCAGTTGAAGAATATCACTGATACCTTTCCCCACTTCCCATTTTCCTGGTTCTTCAAGTCAGGCAAAATAAAAATGTATAAGGTTTTAATATGTTGTACTAACATTACCAGTTGCCATTGACTTGACTCACTGTGTCCTCATATTTTGCAGAGTAGAACTGTGTTCCATAGGGTTTTCCTTTTGGAAGCAGATCACAGGGCCTTTCTTCCAAGGTGCCTCTGGGTGGGTTCAGCCCACTAACATCTTGGTTAGTAGTTGAGCCTTTAACCGTTTGTACCACCCAGAGACATATATACTGGCATTATCTGCTTATTAATTATATGCATATATAAAAATAACAAGAACATTTGTGTAGGAGTATGAAAACTTAAAGCCGCTTTCTCTACAAAGGTCCCAACTCTGGCTATTACTTTCTAGTATTCCACCCCAAGCAAAAAGAGGGGTGTTTATATGAACTGATCAAAATTTAGGGGAAGCATTTGCACCACAGCGAGTACTAGGCATCGCTTCCTTTGCCTTAACAGGAGAAAGTAGAAAGTGGCTCTTTATTAAATTCTGGACCACCATATCCCAGAGTTCCGTGTTGTTAACCCCATCTTGCTGTTGTTTCTTATTTTAAAAAGTAGTTGTCACTGACGCACTTGGTAACCCTGGTTCTTTGTCTCTATTACCTTTAAAATACCACCAAAACTTTTTCTACCTACTGTACAAACATTTTGAAAGCTCTCAGAAAAAAATAATAATAATAATTTGGGATAAATGCAGTATATTGTAGGATAAAAATTTCTAATGTTAAGTCATGCAATTATTTTAATGTTATATTAATATACATTTAATCATAAATAACTTCTCTGTGTAGAAATGATGTTTTTCTTACAAATGCTATTTATCCTATGTCCATATATTCTGCAAAGGATTCGAGGCAACTTAGAAGTGAATAATTAAAGTTGTACCAATAAGCTTGAGAGGAGTGGAAAATGATTATACAACTCATAATAGGCTTTCATCGTTAAATGTTTAAGCACTTCATTCAGTTCTAAGTTTTTTGTAAGCCAGGAACAAAATGAAAATAGTATAGAATTTATGCATCTCATGTTCTGATAAATATAATGACATTATTTTATCAATGGATAACACTCTTCTACCCTGGCATATATATATGTCTGTGTGTTTAACACATTCCAATAAAAAATGAATTAAATACAGTGGACTGAGTCTTCAAAAGAGATATCAGAACATGAAGAAACTTTCCACTTAAGAGAGTTTTTTAGACCCTCGAGAAATAGGCAAGGACATGTTATGAAAAAAGATAGTCATCACTCCTAAATTATTTGTACCAATATTTCTGAATATCATCTTCAATGTAGTAGGAGAAAAGATAGTAATGGTAAAAGAAATTAGAGATTATTATTTTGCAGCATGGGTATGTCTAGGATTATTTAGAAGATTTGATTTTAAACACCACACATCTATTTTATGATGACAGCATTAAATGTGGCAGCAGAATGTTTGAGCCTACTTTTCATTCTGCTTGAACATTGATCTTTGAAAAAGCAATAGCAGCAATTTTAATCAATGCATAAAGCTAGCACTACCATTCCATAATTCACTAGAATAGCGACAACAAATGGTGGACCCCGCGTTAATATGTGGCTGCACTCATCTGGATTGCAGTCAGTTTAATTTAAGCAGCAGCTGAGTAGATCATTTATCAGGATTGAATGTATTACTGTAATTCATTGCTGTGATTGTAGAGAAACAGCGGTAGTAGAGACGTGTGACTGTAACTCATAATGACACAACCTGGCTGGTTGCTTTCTATAGTGCTGTTTTCGGCTGGAACAGATTTTCTTTCAGAAATTTTAGTACACCATTGACTTATTCAAAAACTGAACTCAGATAAACAAAACATCATCTTCCAGAGCATATTGAGAAAGATTAAAAGTCTGTTCATTCATTTCAGATTGAAAGAAGCACTTGTAAGGGGAATACATTAAGCTGATCACTGATCTTCTCCCCTTCTTCCAAAACCATTATGCTCTCCATTCCAGGATGAAATAACTCTGGCCTCATACACTGCTTGATATTTTTTATAGCTTTTGGGAGAATTTAAAGGTTTTGATCCAGGTGTGCCTTGATATTCAGTATTTAAATCCTGAACCCTGGTAGTTAATTCCCCTTTGCTATATCACACTGAGCCCCTCCTATTAAAGTGGAAGTGATTCAAAGTTACACAGTATGTTTTTTCCCCTAGCCTATGTGTTTAAAATACAATTGAAAACACTGATGTGATTCTGAAATAACGTAAATTGATTTCAGAACTTCTGAAGTGCTTCTGGAGCACTGGTGACACAGTGGTTAAGAGCTCGGCTGCTAACCAAAAGGTCAGCAGTTTGAATCCACCGGCAACTCCTTGGAAACTCTATGGGGCAGTTCTGCTCTGTCCTGTGGGGTTGCTATGAGGTGAAATGGAATTGACTCGATGGCAACAAGTTTGGTTTTTGGTTTTTCAGTGCTTCTAAATACCCCTAAAGTGCATCACTTATTAATCACCTTGGTAACCAAAAATAAATAAATAAATAAAAACAAACTGCTAAGTTTAACTTAATCTGTGTTCTCTCTACTTTTTTCATATCGTAAGTCACACGTTCATAAAAATCCTTACTGAGTGTTATCCCGTGCAAGCACATTTCAAATGATTAAATTATTAGCTTCCAATCCATTTTGTCTTTTTTTCTGATAATGTGTCCATTTATCTTCCTGATAAATTCATGACCTTCTCTCCACCTTACTAGTCCAGGTCCCCGGTCACTTTTGCTGAGGATATTTAGAAGAGACTTCTTACATTTTTCCCTATGTACAGCTTCATTACTCTCCAGACATTTCTATCAATAGGATTTTTTTTTTAAAGCAAATCCTGACTTGAAACAATTCTGTTTAAAACTCTTCATCAGCATTCACTCTCCAGAACCAAAAGGTTAAGTTCAAATTCCACGGTGCCATCTATCTTTAGAACTCTGAATGACTGTCTAGTTTTATTCTCTATCCCTCTCCTACTCAAATTTCGCTCTTCATCCACACTGATTTGCTTGAGTTATTGTGCCTTACTGTTTTCGTGATCCCTGAATTTACACAAGCTGTGCATTGTGCTGAAATAGCCTTCTGCCCTCATTAAACCTCTGTTCATCCTTAAAGGCTTCACCTACCTATCACCTTTGCTGTGAGCACACCTCTGAATAAAATCCTACTCCCACTCAAGTTCAATTTTTGGTTATATGTACATATACCAGTGTATCTGTCATACACTATATTTACAGTTATGTGTTTCCATGTCTGCCCCCTTACTAAACTCGATTTATTTACTTACATACCTATTTACATATTTGCTCATAATTCATTGAAAAATGAATTCATTGAAAAATGAATTCATTTGAAAATGATTTATTTAGCATCACTTTTTATCAATTATAATTGTTGCAAGAACAAAGATAAAATTATATCCTTTGTTTTCAGGGAGCTACAAGTTTATCCATTATGTGTATGCATATCTAGCACATATGACACTGAAGTTCTAAGTAAATATAAACTGACTGAATACATGAATGAATAATTTTTCAATCTTTTATGTATCAGTTATTGATTATATGAGGGACTATCTCAATTGTCTCTTGACCATCAAATGACTGCATATGTTATTTATTAATTTCTTGATTATCTTTTGTATTAATTTTTTCAACTGTTCATAATTTAGTAAAGGGCTCCATATGAAGGAATGGCTTTGATATCAACTTGCACATTTTCTTTATGTAATATATTTTGAAAATTTATACTTAGCAAATGTAAACATTGTATGTAAATCATAGTGTTATTTTGTAAATACAATCATTTTAGAGCCATTATCAAATGAAGATTTATGGGTAACAGATTTCTAAAGATATAATACATAATCACATATTGCCCTTTTGTTTAAGAACAATATAACCAAGGAGTACCTTCTTTTACAAGTTAGAGTTTTGATAATCTGTACATGAGAAGAGCTAAAATAAGAGAGAATTTTGCTATTAAAAGACGTATGTCATGAAATGTCTTAAATGGAGCAAGTGATTGTTTTCTTTTAAAAAAATAATTTGCATTTTTTACTGTTAACATATTTCTGCTTCAATTAGTAAGCTTTAGAGGAGTTTGAAAAATAAGTATTCCAGTGAATTAAGAGAAAGTTAAAAGAGAAAAAACTTCATATGTATGCAAACCTTGCATGAAAGTGCGCTCTTAAATTTTAGTTTTTCAGATATAGTCATATATGTCTTATATATGTCCCTAAATATTTAAAAAAATAATTTTTGGGTTCCCTATCATTGCTCACACATATTTAAAGAAAGGAGGATTCTATGATACACTGGATATAATGCCAATTATTCACAGAATATTAAAAAAAGTCACAACAGATATGTTAACAATTTCTCCTTCTGTCCTATACTCATCAGATTTTTAAAAATCTTGCATGGTATTAAACTGTTATTTTTGGAAATATTAAACCTCCATAATGTCTCTGTAAACTAACCATAAGATAATAGTACAATCCACAACGGTTGATATTGAATACTCAATATAAATATGTCTCTGACAAAGCTATATGTATGTTACGTTTCATTTGATTCTTATAAGCATAGGAATTATCTCTATTCAATGGGAAGGAAAGCAAGTCTCAGAAGAATTAAAATATTTACTGAATGTCACACACAAAGGGGACATAAAAGAGCAAGGATTCATTTTCATATTTACATGAACATATGTATTATAGCAGAGTTGGTCCACTATGTTAATCTCAATCTCAATTTTAAGCACGTTTACATTTGAATAGATTTTATGAGATTGCTTCTTGCCAATGAAATTTGGTGTTCCAACAACCTCCTTTCATTTCTTATTCTGTTTTTTTTTTTAAATCTAAACTTTCAGTGTTTTCTGTTGATATAATTTTTTCAAGAACCTTGTGAATCTTGCCTGGATTTGATGGGGATTCACTCTATTAGACAAAAGCTGCAAAAGAAAAGACAATTTTTTTCGTTTTTTTTTTTTGAAATAATCCTTTCTCTGTTTCTGGCTCCTGCTGGGATAGCTGCGGAGCAATGCCCTTAAACTGCCTAGAAGCCCTGTGGCTTGGTGGAAATCCATGTGGCACATACTTAATCTCACGAAGGAGCTTTTCACGTGACTAAATATCCTGACAGTCATGGATTGAATTGTGTCTCCCAAATATATGTGTATACTTGGCTAGGCCATGATTCCCAATATTGTGTAATTGTCCACCATCTTGGCATCTGATGGGATTTTCTTATGTGTTGTAAATCCTATCTCCATGATGTTAATGAGGTGGGATTACTGGCAGTTATGTTAATGAGGCAGAACTCAATCTACAAAATTAGATTTTGTCTTAAATCAATCTCTTTCGAGATATAAATGAGAGAAGTGAGCAGAGAGACAGGGGGACTTCATTATCACCAAGAAAGCAATGCCAGGAGCAGAGCATGTCCTTTGGACCCAAGTTTTCTGCTCTGAGAAGCTCCTAGACCAAGGGAAAATTGATGACAAGGATCTTCCTCCAGAGCCAACAGAGAGAGAAAGCCATCCCCTGGAGCTGGCACTCCGGATTCAGACTTCTAGCCTACTAGACTGTGAGAGAATGAATTTCTCTGTTAAAGTCATCTGCTTGTGGTATTCCTGTTATAGCAGCACTAGATAACTAAGACTCTGACCTTTTGGTATTCCTGAAATTTTGACAAAGTTTGCAAAACCATATTCTAGCCTTTTTTTCCCTCTATACCATACCTTCAGAAACAATCTCTTATTTTTATCCTATTTTGCCGTCTGGATAAAATAAAAATTTTGCAAATCAAGTCCTTTTTGTTGTTGTTGATATTGTTTTGTTTGTTTAACAGGTTTTCCCTAAATTTGTCTCTCTTCTAACATTTTACTATAAACAGCAAGGAGAAACCAGGCCATACCTCCAATACTTTGCTTGGAAATCTCAGCTAAATATCTGAGTTCATTATTTACAAGCTCTGCTTTCCACATAGCTGCAGGAAACAATTTTGCTGAGTTTTCTGCCACTAAATAGCAAGGGTAGCCACTCCTGCAGCTCCCAATAGCCGTGTGTCCAAAATAAGCTATGCTTTCTTTAAGGTGATTTAGGCTTTCTCATTGACACTCCAAGGAGCCCTGATGGTGCAGTGGTTAAGTGCTCAGCTGCTAACCGAAAGCTTGGCAGTTCTAAACCACCAGCTGCTCCTCGGGAGAAACATGTTGCAGTCTGCTTCCATAAAGATATACAGCCTTGGAAACCCTATGGGGGAGTCCTACTCTATCCTACAGTGTCACGATGAGTTGGCATTGACTTGATGGAAACAGGTTTTAATGACACTGCTCACTGCTACCTGATCCTTCCCTGGCAGTGTCTTCAAAGTTCATACTTCCACTAACAGTCTACGGTTTTACGGTCATGATTCTAACAATTTCTATCAAAATTCCCCAGCCTCTGCTCATTGTGTCAGTCCAAAGCCACTCCCACATTTTAGCTATTTCTTCAACAGCCCCAAACTTCCAGATGCGAAAATCTGTATTTGTTTCCATTGCTGTGCAATAAATTATTATGAGCTTGTCAGGTTAAAACAATGCCTGTATATTAAATCAGCTTTTTCATGGCTGAGCATTCTACCTTGGCACAGCTGGGGTCTTTGTGCAGTGTCTCACAAAGCTGAAATCTAGGTGTTCGCTAGGCTACATTTCTATCTGGAAGCTCGGGTAACAACTCAGCTTCCATTCTCATTCAAGTTGTTGGCCAAATTAAGTTACTTGAAGTTGTAGGACTGAGGTCCCCCAGTTCCTTGCTGGTTGTCACTCTCTGCCCCTAGATGTCTCTAGCCTTTCTTGCTATGTCATCCCTCCATTTTCAAAGCTGGTAGGATATTCTCCCTCTCATAAAGTTCTCCTCACACTTTGATACTCTGACTTCTGTCACTGACTCCTAGACCCAATTTAAAGGGCTCATGTGATTATGTCATGCGCACTTAGATAATTTTTCTATCTTAAGGTCAAATGAGAGTTCCTGGGTGGTACAAATGGTTTAAACACTCAACTACTAGCTGAGAGGTTGGTGATTCAAACCCACCCAGAAGAGCCGTGTAAGACAACACTGCTGATCTGTGTCTGAAAGGTCACAACCCTGAAAACCCTATGGAACGGTTCTACTCTGAAACACACGGGGTTGCCATGAGTCAGAATCGACTCAAAGGCAACTAACAACAACAATAACAAGGTCAACTGATTTTGGCCCTTAAATATATCTAAAACTTCTCCCAAGCTGTACCAAGACGAGTGATTAGTGTTCGATCAAACAATTGAGAAGGTGTATGTGTACCTGGGTCCAGGAGTCTTGGGGACCATCTTACAATTCTGCCTACTGCAATTGCTGTTAATAATATAACCTGATGAGACACCTGCTTTTGCAAAGCAGTAAACTGAAGTCTTCATGTTCTTGAAAAGACAATTCTCTTCTAATAAAATCTCAGCAGAAATTAATAGGGTAAATTATTTTGTTGAGTCAGGAAATTTAAAAAATCCTGAGATTATGTATTTTGGAAAATAAAAATTGTAATTGTTTTCACAAAAATGTTATTTAGTATATTTAGTGAAACACTGGTGCATAGCGGTTAAAGTTCTCAGCTGCTTACCAAAAGGATGGCAGTTCAAACCCATCAGCAGCTCTGTGGGATAAAGATGTGGCAGTCTGTTCCATAAATATTGCATCCTTGGAAACCTGATGGGGAAGTTCTACTCTGTCCTATAAGGTCATTGTGAGTCGGAGTAACTCCATGGCAATGGGTTTGGTTGGGTTTTAGAAACTTATTACTTATTAATATACACATGTTGCATAACCTACAAATTTCAATATGTAACTGAAATCATTACTCCCTTTCTGTATTATATGAGTTGCAGAATTGCAGAGTTAGTAGATGTTGGATTAAATTGTGACTCCAAAACATGAGTTGTAAATACTAACCCCTTTCCCTGTGGTTATAATCCTCTTTGGGAATGAGTTTTTTTTGATAGGTTTATGAGGCAGTATTAGTGTAAGGTGTGTCTTAAATTAATCTTTTTTTGAGATATACCCATTGCCATCAAGTTGATTCCTATTCATAGTGACCCTACAGGACAGAGTAGAACTGCCCATAGGGTTTCCAAGACTGTAATCTTTATGGATGCAAACTGCCATGTCTTTCTCTCACAGAGCAGCTAGTTGGTTCAAACCACTCACCTTTCAGTAAGCAGAGGTGCTCTTAACCACTGTGCCACCAGGCCTCCTCTTTGAAAAATTAAAGTTGACTAAGTCTGCATCAAGAACACAGACATAGGGAAGATATATGCCAAGCCACATGAAGATTGCCAAGGAACAGAAGCTCAAAAGAGACAAGGAACTCCCTCTAGAGCCCACAAAGGGTGAAAGCCTTCCCCTAGAGCCAGCACTCTGAACTCAGACTTCTAGCCTCCTGACTTTGAGAAAACGAATTTCTGTTTGTTAAAATCACCCACTTATGGTATTTCTATTATCACAGTCCTGGATAACTAAGACAGTAGATAATACATGACTATGTTGATATTTTCCTTCCAAAAGAGTGTTGAAATTTTATGTCAGAATGTTTGTTTAATTTTGTATTTCTCAAAAAAAATTGCAAGACAGTTATCATTTTTCAACCTCCAAGAAACTGTTTTTTATGGTAACTTTCTCTATGAAATGAACACTATAATAACTGCCAATGTGTAAATATTGTAAAGTTAACCTGTTATTTGACAGAGTTTACTGTTCACAAATATTTGTTTATTCCTATGCAATGTGGTAAGCTCCCATCCATCAAGAGTACACATGAATACCATTGATTTTATGATGCCAGTGTAGGCAGTGTTATACACGTATTTTTTAGTTTAATTTGCAGGTAGATTCTATGAATTGTTCTAATCTGGAATTAACACCCAAGGGTGGTCAACTTGCATCCTAATCAGAAAGACAGATCCTCAAAGTGAATACTACAAATCCTCTATTATTTGATATATTAAATGTTAGAACTGTCAGCCTAATCTTGTTGATAAAATCAGTGGCTATACATTGCAATCATGGATTTTGGAAATGGGTTTTCATGGAAAAATTAGTGGTGTTTGAAGTAAGTGTATTGGATAATATATTTTAGAAACATTCTCTGCCCTTGCAAAAACAAAGCAATCCATTTGAACCCTACATGCTATTTCCTTGAAACTGACTGCATAGACATAAATACTAAAGAATCTGCAGCGACACGTGACTTTGGTGTATCCTCACTATCTGATGCTGTCTGTAAGTTTAACTGAGTCCTGTCTCTAACATACTGTTGTTTTTCATTCAAAGTGTGGTAGGGCAGACAACAGGGACTTCATTGAACTTAAAAAAATTTTTGCTTTCATTTTTGCTAGGGCTTGCTCATGATTGTTAGCAGACTTTGCATTGGAAAATTTTCTTTCATTTTAAACTTAGATAAAGTTTAGATAGAATTGTTGTATTTTACCTGTCCCTAACTATTGGTAGTTACAATAATTTATCAAATAGTTCTGCATGACTACATTGGAATGTCAGGTAGCAATATTTATACTTTGTTATTAGACAAGTTGTTTTTTTTATCTAATGGCAACATTTTCTAAGAAAAAGCATTCATTTTTTAAACTAGAATAAATAATTATACAGATTATACTCAAAACAAAGAATAAGAGCTATGCTTAGTTAGTTAAATTTTGTTTCATGTTGCTACCAATATTTGGATGCCATTAAGTGTATTGAAAGAGTAATTCTGGATTTAGAGAACAACAACTCAAGTGCTTTTAGGTGACATAAGGCTAATCCATTCTTTTTAGTCATTTATTAGAAAAATTCTCATTAGTAACAAGACACTGAGGATGCAAAGGTGCTCACATTCTACTCAGGCGGACAGTCATTAAATACACAGTTACGAGGCAATACGCTAGACATTCTAATAGAGGTTTAAGAAAAGTCCTGTAAGAGTATTGTAGAGAGAGGAATTAGGTGTATTTGAAGGAACATGAAAGAATTGATAGGAAATAAACATTAAAGCTAAACTTAGAAAGATAAGTAGGAGTTGGGGTAATTTAGAGAAAAGGAAAGAGTTTGAGTAAATGTATAGAAGTGTAACTATACAATTATATTTGGGCATGCTTGTGAATCCATATGATGTCAATGAATTGCTACTCTATCGTATAAAGTGGATTTTGCCACTGTTATTCCAATAGAGCCCTGGTGGCACAGTGGCTAAGAGCTCAGCTGCTAACCAAAAGGTTGGCAGTTCAAATCCACCAGCCACTCCTTGGAAACTCTTTGGGGCAGTTCTACTCGTCCCTATAGGGTCACTATGAGTTGGAATTGACTCGGTGGCAATGGGTCTATTCCAATTGAGAGAAAGTTGGGAGTATAAAAATCATGTGAAGCCAAAGGCTTTTTGTTTCATTGAGACATTACCACTAGCTCAAAATTGTAGTAGACTTCTTGTATTCTATTTGATTGCTGTCAACTCACTGTGACAAAAAATTCACCTGAACTTTGTCTTGAGACATTTCTTATATCTGCTGTAATTTTGTTTCTTAGTCTCTTTTTCATGTAGAAGAGTGGTCTTCTGGAACTGAAAAGCTTTGTTGGGAGAGCTTCAGCCTTCATCTGAAATTTGCTGTGTATCATTTCATTTAACTGAAAAGTCTTAAATATAGTTGTAAATATATATATATGTATATATATACACTCTTAATCTGGTCATTGCTTCAGGCTGAGTTTAAATTGAACTTTGTGCTTTAAGATTTTTACAATTTTGTCTTTTACCATATAGGAGTGTAAAGCTGTCAGCTTTTTCAATATAGCAAAACTTTGAACTTCTGGAAAGTTTCTATTACCATTCTCATCTCTTTCCAAACCCCCATCAGTTATTTTTTTAAGATTATGTGTTTCTTATAATATCTTGTGAAACACAGTAACAGCCAACACACGTGATATAATGCTCTGTATTTAAGCTTATTTTTGGTTAAGTGTATGATCAATCTCAAATAGCAGCTCTTAAGCTATAATATAGGCTAAAAGATAAGTTAAATTGATTTGAAATTATAGCATAATATACAAGATTGATTATTTAGAAAAATGTTGTTGTCAAAATTATTAGCTTTTGGAATGCATCATTCTTTGTCCCACAGATGTATTCTGCCAACTTCTGTGGAAGAGGAAATACAATTTAAATTTTCAGCTCTGAAAGCTGAAATTCTTAAATTGAGAGTCTATAATTAAATGTTAATTATATATATATATATGTATATATATGGCTCAGATATTAATAGTTACATGTGTTGAGTGATTCCAGATATGGGACTATCAAATCAAAAAGTCTAACATCATAATACATAGGGCTAATCTGTGGATAACATTTTAGACCCTACATGGATTAGGGAAAAGTCAATCAAAAAGTCTTCTCAGACCCATAAGGATGTCAAATAGGAAAGTAGGACAGGCTTGCCTGAATGGGATCTGAAAGGCTTTGGTGGATGTATTAATTTCCTCAGAATGCTATAACAAAATACCACAAACAGCGTGGCTCAAAAGAACAAAAATTTATTCTTTCACAATTTTAAAGGGTAGAAGTCCAAAATAAAGGTGCTGGCCTGAGACTATGCTTTCTCTGAAGGTTCTAGGGGAGGAATCGTTTCTTGCATCTTTTAGCATCTGGTGGTCCCAGGAGTTCCTTGATTTGGGGTAGTATAAACACTCCCGTCTTCACTTGGGCATCTCACTGTGTGTCTGTCCATATCTGTGTCTCTTTTCTTATTTTTTAAGGACTCCACTCATATTGGATCATGGTGCCCACCTTACTCTAGTAGGACCTCATATTAAGTAAACTAATTAAATCTTCAAATATTCTATTTCCAAGTGAGTTCATATTCACAGGGTTAGGAATTCAACACATCTTTTTGGAAGACATAATCCAACCCATAACAGTGAGAGGACATCATCCTTAATATGAAATTGATAAAATGGAGCATAAACAGATTTTAACCAAGGTCTGAAGTTGAATCTAGAATTTGAAGAAAGGTATGATATGACAGTTGTTTCAAAATTCCATTGCTCAGTAGTTGCAAGAGGGGATCATCAAGAACTATCACAGGGACTGCACTTACAAAACATATTACATGAATTTAAACATTAAAACATTAAAGCAAACACGTAATTTTCAGAGTATGTGCCATTAAAAGTTCACTGATGAAATGTAATCGCTGGTTCCCACATACATTCAAAATCTGAAACAAATTCTATCAATTGAAATTTCCAATAGTGAACAAAAAACAGATCCTAGTATGCTCATCTATTCCTGTGTAATAAACAATGCTGAAATGGCAATTAGTATAGTGAAATTATATAAATGTGAATGTATAGTGAATAAAAACAAAAACCAAACCTTTTGCTGTCAAGTTGATTCCGACTCATAGTGACCCTAAAGGACAGAATAGAACTGCCCCATAGGGTTTCCAAGGAGTGCCTGATGGATTTGAAATGCCAACGGTTTGGTTGGCAGCCGTAGCTCTTAACCACTACACCACTAGGGTTTCCATATAGTGAATGGGGGGGGGGGTAAAACTTAAAAAAAAAAAATGATAAAAATAAATTATTTGGTGAAATTGGAGGGTTTCTAGGAGAAGAAATACACAGTGATACCAAATGAGAAAAGAGAGCCTGGATGGTGCAAATGGTTTACATGCTCAGCTGCTAACGAAAAATTTGGTGGTTTGAATCCACCCAGAGGCACCTCCAAATAAAGGCCTGGCAATCTACTTTAAAAATATCACAGCCATTGAAAATGCTTATGGAGCACAGTTCTACTTTGAAACACATGGGAGCTCCATGAGTAAGAACCAACTCCACAGAAACTTTTTTTTTCCCTAACAAAATGAGATGGGAAGAGAAATAAATCAAGTATAAGAGAAAATGAAATATGGAAATTGATAAAAAATTGAAATGCAAAGAATAATTAACGCTGAAATCTAGTGACAGGAATGGAGCGTGTAGATTTAAGACTTGAGCTCTCATTAATTCTTCCATCAGAAACTGATGCTGGGTAATTAGCAAGGCTAGTCTGAATTCCTGCTTAGAAAAGAATGGGTGTGTGGGTGTGAAGAAAAGCTACAACAACAAAAGGAAAGTGAAATCAATTTATTTCTTACTATGTGACTAAATGCATTATTTGAAAGCAAATATTGGAGTGCATTTGTGTGAATACAGAAACTGAAACTGCATCTTCAAAGAAAATTCTTAATATTTCCATTAATAATACTAAACCCCTTCATAAAATCACCCATGGAACAAAAATGAAAGAGGTTCCAAATCTGCCATTTTTTGATTTATCACTCTCAAATCCGATCATATATAAATTAATACTTTTAATTTCTTCCATACCTATTTGAATTTGAAACATGCTTTAACAGATTTATTAATCTTCTGAGATTAACTGCAGCTTTTTATTGCCTTCTTTTATATCTTCACTGTGAAATTAACAATAGCCTACAGCAGAAAGGGAAGTTTACTCTGATATAGTTATGATACAAATTTATAATGATGAATCATCACACTAGTAGTTTTGTTTGTTTGTTTGTTTGTTTGTTTTTAACATGTGAAGCTGAACTGTTAATGAGTGGAGTAGAACTCATAAAATTGAGGAAGGAAAGGCCTTTAATTGTAGTATGGCCCAGAAGGTGGATGTGGGTTGGAGATATTTTCAAATCACCAGGAACACAGATGGTATCAAGAGAAAATCCAAATAGCCATTAAATTGCCTTATTCAGGTAAAAATAAAGCAGAAAAAGGATAAATATTCTAAATTTCCTGGAAAAAAAATCCTGAGATAACACTCTTAAGAGTAAATGGAATACTAAGAATCTAGTTATCCATCAGATATTCCTACTGAGAAATGTCAAGATATTCACATTAATAAATAGCTCAAAATTTCACAAAATATATCCAATAATTTGTAGCCAATATTTGAAAAAGAGAGATGATATACACTTAAATCTCTTAGAATACAGTAAAATAATATGTATACTTGTATAACAAAAATAAACTTTTTCTTAGGACTTTCACTCATGTTTCTCCAAAAATACAAATCTAGTTGCAATATTAATATTCCTGGGGTATGGTAAAGAAATTTTCCATACAAAAATTAAAGCAATAACTCATCCAATCTATCTTATCCTATTTGATAGCCATATTTTTAAAATTATAAGTCATTTTTTTTCCCATTGCGTTGGAACTGTTGTTAAAAATCAAATCTGAGGACAAAAATCTCTAAGTAAATATCCTATCTTCTTAGTTCATAGAAATGCTACCTTTGAAGTTAGCCTAATTCCCGCTGGGGTCATTAAAAGGTATCCATCTTGGATCAGCTGTTCCTCAGAAACTGCATTTGTCCCTACCAGCCAATAATACAAGAGAAGAAGTAAGAGATAGATGGAGTAAGCTGGGGAGTAAGTTGCTCAGTGGCCACAGCAAACGACTTATAAAGTTAGGTCTATGAGAGAAAGAGGGTTTTTGGAATCATTCAAATTGTGTCTAAGGAGATCTTGTGGTGTAATGCCTAAGCGCTCAGCTGCTGTAGGGCAGAGAGTGGAACCCACCAGCTGCTCCACAAGAGAAAACACGTGGTGATCTGCTGCCATAAAGATCACAGCCTAGGAAATCCTATGGGGCAGTTCTACTCTGTCCTATACAGTTGCTATGACTTGGAATGATGCAATGGCACACAACAACAATGTACGTCTTCCACTTAGCAGCTGGTGTCATCTCAGTAGGGAAATGTGGAGAATTATTGGGCCCTCAGAGAACAACGCTGCTGCGATGTGGAGAATAAAACAACCAAGGGATTGCAATCTGTCTTCTCACTTCTGGTCATGCCATGGGTACCAAATGACTATCTTGAGATGTAATAAGGATTAAGAAAGCTTGCTATGAACTCGCCTCCCTAGGAAGTCAGCCTGCTCAGCAAAGGGTAGACTACTGTGACACCGGGTGATTGGACCTGGACAAGGTGGAGCATAATCATGCCATGGAAATTAGCCATGCGATGATCTTACGGGGTTCTAAAAATTACATGCTCTGCCCTAAATAGAAAGTCAGCGTTTGGATTTCTGTGACAAGAAGTCGTTGTTGTCATTCATCATTAGTCAGAGAAATAGTCACAACCAAGGACAACAGATTGTAACCGTTTCTTATCCTTTAAGACACTTTTTTTTCCCCTCTGCATCTCTTCATTGTGCCCTACCATTTTAAGGAAGGTTCATTTTCTGAGAGTCAGGCAGCAGTGCTATCTTTTTCTTAATCTCCTAGTCTTCACTGGAGTCTTTAATAGGCAAAGAAAAAAAAAGAATTTTGGATTAGGTATGAAATAAGAAATTTAAAAATCCATGTAAACCAAACCCACTGCCATCGAGTCAATTCCGACTCGTAGTGACTCCATAGGGTTTCCAAGGCTGTAAAATCTCGCAGACTGCCACATCTTTCTCCCACGGAACCACTGGTGGTTTTGAACAGCCTACCTTTTGGGTAGCAGTCAATTGCTTAACCACTGCACCACCAGGCTGTATGTACATGACACAAAGTGGCTGAAAAATTATGGACTCTAGATAAAAGGTGGTTAATACAAACAGTAGCTAATGAAAGAGTAAATGTGTATATCATAACATAGTTGAGGGAAAATCTTTGAAAATTAATAGATGTATTTTCTTGTTTATACTCTCAAAGCTACCTCAATTCAAATAAAATAATAGTTGCTATACTCTTCTATTTGTTTTATTAAGTTATCTTCTAACTGGCTTAAGCCACTGCGAGGCTTAATATTTCATTCTAACAAAAAGGGAATGTAAATAAAACGTAACTAATTTATGCAACGTAATTTTAATAGCTAATGCATTAAAGTTTTATTTTTAAATCCTATAATTATCCAGATGTGCAATACAAATGAGTAAATACAAATTCATAGCATTATTGTTCAAGCACAGAGATGATGTGGCTGGGAGGGAGGATTTACTTTTCACCCAATATTTTGGCCTTTTAAAATTCACAGTAGCTGCTTCTCACAACTTTTCATTTCCAATCACCTGCAGAATGTTTCTGTACCCCCTATGTAATTGAATGATTCAGAAAATTCTCGGAGATCTTAGCCTAATTCATTACTCCACTTTTAATTTTCCTGGGTTTAAATATGGAGCTTAAGATAGTTATATCTATTTTCTTCCTAAATGTATTACCGTACTAATCAGTGACTAGGCAATTACATGATTTGACATGTATTCTTCACAAATAGCAATTTTCATAAGCTACAAAAAGAAATGAAAATGGTTTCTCTCATGATAACATTGGTACTTAAATTATTTATGTGATAAGAGACAACATCAATCATAAGATGTACAAGATGTATGTTCCTTAATCTTTTTCAGCACTTGTGATGGTGCAGGACTTAGATTCATAAGAGGAATTTTAACCCCGTTTTAAACTGAGAAATTATGGAGGCCAAGTAAAAAGTGATCTCTAACATGCAACATTTGAATGAAGTGCTTTGATTTTATTCCCCTCTTCTCCAATCCCAGGACTAAAAACACTGGATTATATCAGAGAGTCTAATGCCTAAGTATTTTAGTTTGTTTTTTTCCAGATAATTTGTCATTTTGATTTATATCAAAGAATACAATTTAAGACATAATATATGCTCATGTAGTTTAGCTCCTTTAAGGTATTGCTCTAGTCTGTTCTTCTACCAATAAGTTAATAAGAAGACTAATACTCTGCGTTTTGCTCTTTTATTGGTAACTTATTTTTATTAATGAAAAAAATGTAGAATATGCATAAGTGGAAATATATATCTATATCTTAAATGTAGATATAGCTATAGATATATAACTGGAGTATTCTTTGGGTGTGCACGCAGGCGACAAATAGTTGAAGAACTAAAGAGCTGAAATCTTCTAATTTTGATGAAATCTATAAATCTATATGTTCAAGAGGTTCAATGAGGCTTTTTCTCAAGTAACATGAAAAAGCTACACAAAGCACATCATAATAGATTTGTTTAAAATCTAGTGGTAAAGAGAAAATATTAAAAAAAAAAAAGCTGGAGAAAAAAGATCCATTATGTATAGAGAAAAAGCTAAGGAACGACAGCATACTATTAACTGAAAACAACAGAACACTGTCAGAAGACAGTGAGACAAATCTTTGCAGTTTTAAAAGAAAATAAGACAATTGTTAACTGAATTTATTATCCAGTGAATATTGTCCAAAAGGCACAATAAAGACCTTTTCATATTAAAAAGAATAAAAAAAGCGGAAAGAGTTCATAATAGTCAAATTCAATTACCAGAAATATTAAGCGTAGTCCTTCATTCAGAAGGTAAATGATACTAGAAGGAAATGTGGATCTACACAAAATGAAGACTATCAGAAAAAGTGATTATGTGAATAATTGAATTTTTCATATATTACTTAAAACTCATTAAAGATAACTCACTGTTTAAAACAAACATAAGAGCAATGCATTTGGGGTTTAAACCATAGGTTGAAATAGATGCATGAAACAATAGCAAAAAGGCTAAGAATGGAGAAATAGAAGTTTATTATTAGGAGATTCATATTCTCTATAGTATACTACTTGAAGGTGGACTGCATAAAGTTTAAGATTTCTACCATACACTCTAAAATAGTCACTAAAACAATAACAACCTCATTGATACATCCCTCGGTAGATTATCAACAACGATGATAAAAGGGAATGACAATTAAATACCTAATTAGGTCAAAAGGAGGCCAAAAATGAAGGAAAGAGAACAAAGATGGAAAAATAGAAAACACAGCAAGATGGCAGATTCATATCAATACTCACATTAAATACTAAGAGGAGCCAGTACTTCGGAGGATCCATTGGCCATAGTTACTCCCCATTTCTCCCCCTGCTGGGATTTTTAGGCTTATAGATAAAGAACAGCTCTCCTCGAAATCTGATGTTCTGTCCAGACAAGCAGCAGAGCTAAAGTGATGAAATTCCACCATGCCCCCTCCTCAGGAGGCCAGGCAGGAAAGTCTACATTGTAAACCATGCTGAGTCACGCATTATTCTTCTGGCTGGGGGAAGGACTTCGGAGAATTCTCACCTATGGTGCAAAGTGAGGGCACATGCAGAAGAAAGAGTCAATGTTACACTTGTTAATGAACTATGGCTTAAAGAAGAAATCAAACGGGAAAATAGAAAGTATTTTGAACTGAATGAAAATAAAAAAAACACCATTTCCCAGTCTGAGTGGTGAGCTAGAGTAGTAGTAAGATTGTTGCTGTTAGGTTATGGTACTGACTCATAGTGACTCTGTGAACAACAGAATGAAACACTGCCCAGTCCCGAGGCTCTCACAGTTGCTGCTAGGCTTGAGCCCACTGTTGCAGCCACTGTGTCAATTCAGCTCATTGAGGGTATTCCTCTCTTTTGCTGATCCTTTACTTTACCAAGCATAATGTCCTTTTCCAAGGACTGGTCTCTCCTGAAACCATGTTCAAAGTATGTGAGACAGTCTTTCCATCCTTGTTTCTAAGGAGCATTCTGGCTGTACTTCTTTCACGACAGATTTGTTTGTTCTGGCAGTCTGTGGTATGTTCAATATTCTTCACCAACATCATGATTCAAATGCATCAATTCTTCTTCAGTCTTCATACTCCAGTTTTTGTATGCATGTGAAGTGATTGAAAATACCATGACTTGGATACCCCAGTTTAGTCCCCAGAGTAACATCATTGCCATTGAACACTTTAAAGAGGTCTTTTGCCACAGATTTGCCCAATGCAACACATTGTTTGATTTCTTGACTACTGCTTCCATGGCTGTTGATTGTGAATCCAAGTAAAAGCAAATCCTTGACAACTTCAATATTCTCTCGATTTATCATGATGTTGCTTATTTGTTCAGTTGTGAGGATTTTTGTCTTCTTTATGCAGAGGTGTAATCCATTCTGAAGGCTGTAATCTTTAATCTTCATCAATAAGTGCTTCAAATCCTCTTCCCTTTCAGCAAGCAAGGTTGTGTTGTCTGCATATTGCAGGTTGTTAATGAGTCTTCCTCCAATCCTGATGCTGTTTTCTTCTTCATATTGTCCAGATTCTTGGGTTGTTTGCTCAGCATATAGATTTAATAAGCCAAGCAAAAAGACACAACCCTGATGCCTAACTTTCCTGCTTTTAAACCACCCAGTATCCCCTTGCCTCTATTATAAAGGAAGAAAAATCTCAACCTATGACCCTAGCTGCTACCTTAAAAAATAAAAAAGGAGCAAATTAAACCCAAAGTAATCATAAGGAAATAATACGCATCAGATAAAATAAAATAAAAAAGAAAAACTATAGAAAAATATATTAATCCAAAGCCGGCATTTTGAGAAAACTAATAAAATTGTTAAACCACAAATAAATCAAGGAAAAAAAAAAGAGATAAAGAATATTACCAATGTCTAGAAAGAGAGAGTGACGTGATCGTGCTATCTACAGCTGTTTAAAGGGTAAAGCCCAAAACCTATTTCTGTGGAGTCGCTTCCTACTTATGGTGCCCCTATAGGACACAGTAGAACTGCTAACAGGGTTTCCAAGGCTGTAAATCTTTACAGAAGCAGACTGCCGTATCCTTGTCCTGCTGAGAGGCTGGTGGTGTGAACCGCCAACCTTTTGGTTAGCAGCCCAGCGCTCAACCGCTGTGTCACCCGGGCTCCTATTTAAAGGGTAATAAACATTTAGTATGTTTATTTTTTTTTGCCAATGAACTAAAAAAAGATAAAATGCACACATTCTTGGAAACACACAAACTTTCAAAGCTTTCACAGGGGAAAACAGATAACCTGAATAATCCTATATCTATTATGGAAATTGAATTAGTAGTTTTAAAACATTCCACAGTGAAAACTCCAAATCCAGGTAAATTCTGACTAACATTTAAGAAGAAAACAATACCAATTCTACACAAATTTATCCAGAAAATAAGAGGAAAGAATTCTTTCCACTCCATTCTGTAACGTAGGGATTACTTTGATACTGTAAATAGATAAAACATAAAACTATAGATCTATATCTATGATAAACATAGATATAAAAATAATTAAAATTTTTACAAATCAAATTCAATTATATATAAAATGCATGCTACATCATGAACAAGTAGGGTTTATGTCAGCAATGCAAGTTTTGTTTACTTATTAAAAATCAGTTAATGAAATTCGCCTTATTAACTGATTAATTCTAATGAAAATTAACTGATTTTTAAAGAAAAAGACATGATCATCCAAATAAATGCCAAAAAAAGCTTTTGATAACAACCAAAATCTATTCTTGATAAAATCTTTCAGCAAACCAAGAACAGAAGGAACTTCTGTCTGATTAATGACAGCTAAAATCATACTAATAGTTAAATACTGAATGATTTCCCTTTAAAATAAGAATAAGGTAAGGATAACCCCTCTTACTATGTGTATTCAACACTGAATAGGTTCTAGGCGTGGCAATAAGAGGGAAAAAAAAGACATACAGACTGGAATAAAGGAATAAAACTGCCTTTATTCACAATTGACATGACTGTTTTTGTAGATAATCATACGGAATCTACAAAAAGTTTGTAGCAGTAATTTAAGTGAATTTAGCAATGTTGCAAGGCATGAATTCAATATGCACATATCAATTTTATTTCTATATACTAAGAACTATAAATTGAAAATTATAATTTAAAATACCATTTATAATAGCATCAAAATTTATGAAATATTTAGAGATTAAACTGAAAAATATTCCTTGTGTTTTGTCAATTTGTTATTCTTTCTCAGGTTCCATACAAGTAGCCCAACTCTCTTGTGTATCTTTGTTTTTTTAAAAAAAAAGAGAAAATGTAGCTCGTCATGATTTTGCAAAAACATTAAACTCATTGAATCTGTTACGTTAATGCTTTGTAACCATGAAGGGAAGAACTGTGAAAAAAGAGGATGGGTAGTTTTTGGTATTAGAGTAGAGAAAGGAATTATTCCAGGAACATAAACATAAGTTACTCACAAGTTATAGATCCTTCAGGTAGTGGGGAACTTGTTTTCACATCCTATCAATGCTCATAAAACTGGCAAGACTTCAGAGAATAATGACTTTTGGTGCTTCAATGGAGGACAGATACTAAGCATCAGTTCTCTGCAATCTCTTCAAAGATTCTTTTATCTTAAGCCTAGCCCTGATACTGTAGACTGCATGCACCATAAACATCTTGGTAGGAAGCCTTATCAGCAATATGACTATTGACTGAAGGACCACTCAGTAATTTGTCACTGGGTACCATGGAAAAGCTCTGGAGACTGGTAAAGCCCAAGAATCACTAATTCAGAACTTCTTTAACAGAGCATCAAGATGAAGGATAGGAGTTTACATGTATTTGCATTAAATGAAAACAACTCAAAGTTACACATAACTCTACGTTGAGAATTTTATACCCACTACTACTGAATAAACAATGACAAGGAGAGTCAGCAAGTTTTGGCTAAGATTTTAAGGAAAACACAAATGAACTGACCAAAAGTTGGGATTATTAAACTATGTAGTGTGAGCCTGTCTTTATGCACATTTTTGAGGAAAAAAGAAAACTTTTGCATTTTTTCGGTTTGAAGGAACAGAAGAAAATGAAAAAGAGAATATTAAATATGCATGTAAATTGGGAGGAATAGCTGCAAAAAAATTGAATCAAGAGGATAAAATGCCAACTGTTCACTGAATACTGTGAAAAAAAAAAAAAAAAAAAAGCACCACTACATACTCTGAAAAGAATTAAAGTGAAGAGTATGGAAGACGTATGTCAGTCAGAATGGCGAGTGGAAGGGACTGTTGGTAATTGATATAAATTGCAAGTAATGATTGTATTCTAAAAATCGGATGGACTATCCATATAGTTGTGCTCTCTTTGGTCTCCGTTCCGACACAATCCCTATCCTGTAGACTCCAATGACAACCTGCAAGCACAGAGTCACAGCCAAGATGTGAACTGCAGTGACATCTGCTAGGTAGTTCTTCTTACAGAAACGTGCCCTAAATAGATTGAGAAACAGATTGAACGTAACTATTCTCAAGGTAGGCATATGACTAATTAAATTAAAATACATCATGCTATCTTTTCCCTCTAAAAACTTACATTTATTAGGGGAAAAAAAAACAAAAAACAAAACAACCCTGTGCAATGTTCAAGAGAGAGCTCAAAGTTCATTCAAAATAAAGAAAAACAGCTCATCTACTTGGTCACCCAATTTTATCCACGAGAAAACAATAATGATAAGCTGCATTCTTCCACAACAATTGGTGATTTTTCAGAAGTGCAATACTTACACATTGAGTGAGAAAAATAAAGTCAAAATGAAGATAATTATTTTTGGTGATGCAGGGTGAACAAGCAAAAGTTTTACTTTTTGATTTAAGGAATTTTTGTTCAGAGTAAATTAAAGTATTTTAATATGTATTTTCCAACCCAATAACTGAGGTCAGGTCATGGTTACAAACCGATGTGTTGATTTATTTTTCTCCTTTGCTCACTGGTGCTTGTTTTTTATGGCTCAAATGTTTAAATTTAGAAATTGTATTAATGCTCTTCATGATAAACTCCTCAAATTGTTTACACTTATTGTTATTTAAAATCATTACAGTAAATATATAAAAAATTTCTAAATTTTAAACTGAATTTAATACTGTCGTAAGTATTATGTTTATTATAAATAAAAATGGAGTGATATTAATAATATCCAATAAATTATATATATGATGAGGTAAAATAAAAACCCATTGCCGTGGAGTCCATTTCGACTCAGCAACACTGTAGGACCAAGTAGAACTGCCCTGTATGGTTTCCAAGGAACGGCTGGTGGATTCAAACTGCCGACCTTTTGGTTAGCACCTGAACTCTTGACCACTGTGCCACCAGGGCTCCAAGGTAAAACAGTCACAGTATATATGTGATGTCTTAGTTATCTAGTGCTGCAGTAACAGAAATACCATAAGTGGTTGGCTTTAACAAGGAGAATTTTATTTTATCACAGTCTAGGAGGCTAGAAGTCCAAATTCAGAGCGCCAGCTCTGGCAGAAGGCTTTCTCTCTCTGTTGGCTCTGAGGGAAGGTCTTTTTCATCAACCTTCCCCTGATCTAGGAGCTTCTCAGTGCAGGTACCCTGGGTCCAAAGGAGATGCTCCCCTCCTGGTTCTTCATACTCGGTGACATGAGGTCCACCTTTCTGTCTGCTCTCTTCTCTCTTTTATATCTCAGAAGAGATTAACTAAAGATAGAATCAAATCTTGTAGATTGAGTCCTGCCTCATTAACATCATAGAGGTAGGATTTACAACACATAGGAAAATCACATCAGATGACAAAATGGTGGACAATC